>NC_041338.1:31088617-31688617 GCF_004354835.1 Perca flavescens
GAATAGGGTACCCTAACCCTCAAGAATCATGACATTTTTCAGTGTCATTTTTTTTTGCTCTCGACTTTCTGAAAAACTTTGGTCCCGACTTGGTACCGAAGTACCGTTTTTTTGTGACATCCCTAGTCGAAAATCAGCATACAGTACATAAAAGTTGTGAAACAGCCCTCAACACAACAATTTTCAACCATTCAGCTTCCTCCAGCTACTTTAACACATGCTATGAGATGCATGTGAGTGCCTAGTCTCCAGTACATTTTTATCCTGGGTGGCACCTATGGGATTGGAAGCATTAACCCGGGCAGTGTTAGTGCCAGCCTCCGCTCACCAGACTCCACGGGAGCACAAGTAGCAAGGAAAGCTTCTCAGCTAGAAAACCTTCTCGTCTTCTTGCTTCGTACAGTCAGAGAGGTCCGCTGTGGCCACTCCCATCTCGTAACCCAGACTGATCTCATAAAGTGGTGTATGTATGACATGGCAATTTGTATACCATTTTGGCGCGTTATCAAGATGCATAATCGTTTTTTAGTGTGTTTTTCAACGCCGTTCAGCCACCATTGACCTACATTACGTGTGAATTTTCACCGTAGCGAGTAGTATGAAGGAGGTTGGTTGGGGTGGATGGGTAAAACACAGGACTTTCACCAAGGAGAGCCAGGTTCACTTCCTGCGTGTGGTGTTTTTCAGCAGTTTTTTCTTTTTTTTGGAAATGTTTTTTTTTTAAGCCTTCCCCAATGTTTCTTTCCTAAACCCAACAGGTTATTGTTTTCCTAAGCGTGTGAAGTTGGTGTCCGTCATGGTTTTGATGGGTTTTTGTCGGTTTTTGTGTTACTAAAGCCTTTCCCAATGTTCTTTTCCTAAACCCAACCTATTTTTTTTTTTTTTCTTGTGATAGTACGGCACGTTCTCGCGACAACACGCAACGTGGCGATGCCACATGGTGTGTATGTTTACATCCGCTGTATACAGCGTAGACATACACGTGGATAGCTCAAAATACGTACAGATAACACGCCATTTGGCTTTAGGAAAGTGCCGTGCATGTTTACGCAAAGTCATGATGCCATGTTGCGTAACATATGTCCACTAGTTTGATATTTAGCCTTCCAGCCAATGTGCAGGTTTGTTTACTGTTAGTGTTGTTGTAGTGGTCTGTGGAGCTAAATATCTAATAAAGAGGTCCCCTCAGTAATGAACAGCACATGCTCGTCCTGCTGGGAGGATAATACCAAATCATCCATCCATCCATCCATCTTCGTCCGCTTATCCGGTGTCGGGTCGCGGGGGGAGCAGCTCCAGCAGGGGACCCCAAACTTCCCTTTCCCGAGCAACATCCCGAGGCGTTCCCAGGCCAGGTTGGAGATATAATCCCCCCACCTAGTCCTGGGTCTTCCCCGAGGCCTCCTCCCAGCTGGACGTGCCTGGAACACCTCCCTAGGGAGGCGCTCAGGGGGCATCCTTACCAGATGCCCTAACCACCTCAACTGGCTTCTTTCGACGCGAAGGAGCAGCGGCTCTACTCCGAGCTCCTCACGGATGACTGAGCTTCTCACCCTATCTCTAAGGGAGACGCCAGCCACCCTCCTGAGGAAACCCATTTCGGCCGCTTGTACCCTGGATCTCGTTCTTTCGGTCATGACCCAGCCTTCATGACCATAGGTGAGGGTAGGAATGAAAACTGACCGGTAGATCGAGAGCTTTGCCTTCTGGCTCAGCTCTCTTTTCGTCACAACGGTGCGATAGATTGAATGTAATACCGCACCCGCTGCGCCGATTCTCCAACCAATCTCCCGCTCCATTGTCCCCTCACTCGCGAACAAAACCCCAAGGTACTTGAACTCCTTCACTTGGGGTAAGGACTCATTCCCTACCTGGAGAAGGCACTCCATCGGTTTCCTGCTGAGAACCATGGCCTCCGATTTAGAGGTGCTGATCCTCATCCCAACCGCTTCACACTCGGCTGCGAAGCGATCCAGTGAGTGCTGAAGGTCACAGGCCGATGATGCCATCAGGACCACATCATCTGCAAAGAGCAGCGATGAGATCCCCAGCCCACCGAACTGCAACCCCTCCCCACCCCGACTACGCCTCGATATCCTGTCCATAAATATTACAAACAGGATTGGTGACAAAGCGCAGCCCTGGCGGAGGCCAACCCTCACCTGAAACGAGTCCGACTTACTGCCGAGAACCCGACACAGCTCTCTCACTTTGGTCGTACAGAGATTGGATGGCCCTGAGTAGAGACCCCCTCACCCCATACTCCCGCAGCACCTCCCACAGTATCTCCCGGGGGACCCGGTCATACGCCTTCTCCAAATCCACAAAACACATGTAGAGCGGTTGGGCATACTCCCAGGCTCCCTCCAGGATCCTTGCGAGAGTGAAGAGCTGGTCCGTTGTTCCACGACCAGGACGGAATCCGCATTGTTCCTCTTCAATCTGAGGTTCGACTATCGGCCGAACCCTCCTTTCCAGCACCTTGGAGTAGACTTTACCAGGGAGGCTGAGAAGTGTGATACCCCTGTAATTGGCACACACCCTCTGGTCCCCCTTTTTAAAAAGGGGAACCACCACCCCAGTCTGCCACTCCTTTGGCACTGTTCCAGACTTCCACGCAATGTTGAAGAGTCGTGTCAACCAGGAGAGCCCCTCCACACCCAGAGCCTTGAGCATTTCTGGACGGATCTCATCAATCCCCGGGGCTTTCCCACTGTGGAGTTGTTTGACTACAACAGTGACTTCCACCTGGGAAATCGACGACAATCCCCCGTTATCCTCCAGCTCTGCCTCTAACATAGAGGGCGTATTAGTCGGATTCAGGAGTTCCTCAAAGTGCTCCTTCCACCGCCCTATTACCTCCTCAGTTGAGGTCAACAGTGTCCCATCCTTACTGTACACAGCTTGGATGGTTCCCCACTTCCCCCTCCTGAGGTGGCGAACAGTTTTCCAGAAGCACTTTGGTGCCGACCGAAAGTCCTTCTCCATGTCTTCTCCAAACTTCTTCCACACCCGCTGCTTTGCCTCTTTCACGGCAGAGGCTGCAGCCCTTCGGGCCCTTCGGTACCCTGCAACTGCCTCCGGAGTCCTCTGGGATAACATATCCCGGAAAGACTCCTTCTTCAGTCGGACGGCTTCCCTGACCACCGGTGTCCACCACGGTGTTCGTGGGTTACCGCCCCTTGAGGCACCTAAGACCCTAAGACCACAGCTCCTCGCCGCAGCTTCAGCAATGGAAACTTTGAACATTGTCCACTCGGGTTCAATGCCCCCAGCCTCCACTGGTCTATTGAGTCTGAAGAAAGCGCTGAGCTGCTGACTGAGCTGAGACCCTCTCTAAACTCTCAACGATTTTGTCACATTCTCTGTTTGTGTTTGTATGTGTGCTGTGGGGAAAGTGATGTGCATCCAATAATGAACTAAATAAGAAGTCCGTGTGAATGTGAAGGTAATAATGTTGGAGCAACTTTGGAAGAACAGACTTCCACCACTGTATATAAGAATAGATAGCAACTGCAACCACCGTAAGTACACATTTTCTAAGCACATTTTTCTCAAATACAGATAACACAGTTACAGAATGTATATTAACTATAAAGCATTACAAATTACATCAATGTAAAATGCTCTATGTTATACTGTCATGTATGTACAGCCTGCTCAGAAAGTCTAAAATTCCCTGGATTATTTTAAGCTTGAAGCACCCTAACCACGTTAAAATCACATCAAACACTGATCCACAGAATGTCATCAAATCTGCCCGCATCAATCACAGAGATGGAGAAAAGTGGCTGTGCAAAAGATGAAAGCAGAGGAACAGAGGGGGCAGGAGGTGAGCTGGTTAGTAATGTGATGGAGCCACATTGGCTCTCTGAGGTAACCAGGTGAAGCTACGGTGGCTGGATGGGCCTTAATTAGGCCAAATGACAACTTCAAAGCTCATTAATGCAGCCACTCAGCAAGACCCCACTGGGCCTTGTGTGGTTTGGTCCTGACACATGAGGCTGCCCTGATCTGTTGGTTTTATGCTCTTTGCTCTGTTCCACCTAAATGGTGAAGGATTTGTAACACCGAGGACCAACACCAGTAGCAAAGTGACAAGGTGAAGCACCACTGCAAAGGAGAGGTGGAGGGGAAACAGGGAATCTTTATCTTTATTTTAATTTCACTTGGTTTCATTAAAGCTGTGTTTGAACATGAAGTTGTACTTAGTTTTAGTTGGTAGTCAACAGATCTACCTGTTCAGAAAGATAAAGAATAATAAATCAGTAGGAAAAAGTGATAAACTACATTAACATAACCTGTACCTGGAGGAATTATTGCACCTAATTATAACAATGTACAGAGTGCCTTGCTGCTCTAATTTACTCTCCCTTATGACAAGACAGTGTTTTTATTTTTTATTTTGATAATTTTAGGCCTGTGTTTTATGTGATTATGACTCAAGTCAACCATTTATAGCAGCAATCTAAAAATCTAATTGCAAACAAATAAGTTAGAGAATACTATTTAAAAGAACATTGTTTGTGTAAAATGTTCATCTGGTTACCCAATAGTTAAATATGTACCATAATTACCATAAAACCAGCTTTTTTGACCCCCCGATCCGATTTTTTTAATATTGAATATCTGCCAATACCGAGTCCCAATCCAATACTTATAATAGAGCTGCACACCGATATTTTTGTTGTACAATAATAACTACGTAAACAAGGTAACTAAAATATGTCTTAAGCTTAATACATTTAAATTAGTGCAGCAAATGAACTCAACACCAAAACAGTTCTCTTTAGGAAGTTTACCGATGTCGGCTCCAGGGAGTAACGGCCTGAAAGCGCGGTTTCCAGGTGGAATCACGGAAGAAGTGTGGAGAATTAGAGTAATCCGCGTCTGTAAAAAACAGTGGCCTAAGAAAGACGGACTGACTCTCTCAGATGCCGAAAAAAGCTTGTCCATGCTTTTGTCTCATCCAGGCGCTGCCAGGATCTTACTGAGGGTGCGCAAACATGACCATATTACCCCCATCCTCAAATCCCTCCACTGGCTTCCAGTCTCACTCTGGATTGAGTAAAAGGTTTCCCTTCTTACCAACCAGTGCATACGTGGTGATGCTATAAAATGTATTAATATTATTCCTATTTTACTTGTTGCCAAGGGCTGGCAAGCTACAAGATACTCTGGACAGACGTCTGGTGAGTGGCCGGGCGCCCATCTTGGTTCGAAAGTGCCGGCATCCAGGCAGTCTGTCTGTGGTGCAGGGCGTGTGTGATTAAATGGGGCGATCACTACAAGCTGATGTCAATGATCGGAGTAAGGTAATCGGGGTAAATGCCGATCCCCGAACAGTTAAAAAATTCCAAAAACGTCTCCGAAAAGATACGAGACATCCCTAATTCTCAGGCAAGTTCTGGATTGTATCATTTCTGCGTGTTCAGAGTTCAGTAAAGAATTATTTAGCACTTTACACAAAAGTGCTTTACAGCAAATTAATATGTCTGGTAAACTTGCTTAATATTTCAGTGATGTTGGTTGTTTGTGTGTAGTAAAACATGAGAAACATGCACACAGGATTCTTTCTCGGTTTCAACAAGTCTTTCTGTCTCTTTCATCACCTCACTCGTGGAAAGTGCAACATCGGCTGTGACAGATTGACCAGTCTCTCAGCAGGTCAGCGTCCAGCTTCAATACAGCCACATCACAACACGTCAATTCTTCGACGGGGTACGCTTCCCACCTTTTGCGCCTAAAGGTCACGGCTATCTCTCCGCTGTGGACCACTCAGATCAGCTGACAGCCACACCACCGTGAACACCGACATCTTTGTGCACAAACAGTCTCAGAGGACCGACCGTCTGCAGCTCTAAAGGCCTGCCTGGTCTCGCTGTTTACTATCCATGTACAAACAATTTTAATTAAAAAATTATACCTTTAAATAGCAAACTTGTTTTGAGGGGACATACACATAAGAAAGCATTACTAGGTCTTGCGGCACGTTTCGGTTACAAGTATGCCCATTTCATTGAATTCAGCAGATCATTTGCCAGCATCCCATTAAATAGGAACTCTGTAAAATTACAACCCTCTGCATGCATGTACAGTGCATTCTCCCACCACATGTGCAGCCAACACCACCGCCAACACTACCGCACAAAGGACTACATCCAGGGAAGTTTTGACTATACTACTGGAGTGAATATTTTTTTATGATATTTCAGTTAACCAGCAGATGGTAGCCTAAAGCAAAGTACACAGTTTATAACTTATTAACACCTTCTGCTAGTTTTTGCTAGCTAGCTGATTACCATGTGGGATGAAGCTAGATTTAGCATGCTAATCGAGATTTTTTTTTAAAAACCCTTAGTTTGTTACATTGTCGCCTCAAGTATTCAAAGTACTGTAGCCTTTCCCCATTATTTAACTAGCTAACTCACCACATGGCGCATTTCACATCGAATGTATTTGACAAATGTATGGATTTATTTGGCTAATTTATGGATTATGTCTCCTTATGATGTGGTATAAGCTTTGTTTCTATCTGCATATGACATGGTAAATACAGCCTGAGCAAATAAAAACTATATTTCCATTTCATTCACAATTATTTTCAGATTCCACATTCCAGTTAATTGCCATGAAAAGTTTCCACCTTGAATATTCCTGGAATTTTGCAGCCCTAATCAGTCGAACGGTGCTGTTGCAGCAGACTATGGGGATTTCTTCTCACTGATGCACAATATTGGACTTGAGTTAATCAATCTGTCAGTTCTTCTGCTTGACTACACACATGATGAGTGCAGCTATGGTTTGGATTTATTGAGTGAAGGAGGGCTTTCACTGAAGGATGCAATCTATCTAGACTGAATGCTTCAGTAGCTTTGCCGACAAGCAGAGACACCAAAGTGGGAAAATCACACCACCCACCGGCTCAGGGCTGGTAAATTTTGTGTTGGTGAGGGTGCTGACTGAGCCTGAGGCTGTCGACTCTGCTATCAGCTTTGCAGTTAAAAAACAGTAATCAAATCGGTTGTTTCTGTTTAAAAATAATTAATCTAAATGGTTAAAGCTCCACTGTGTAATTTTTTGAGTTGATTCTTAGCAAAAAAAACTTTGTTCTTTCACAAATATGTGCACATTCATGTGTAATTACTTCCACCAACTAATCAAAGTATTCTCATATGCATAGAATCTGCCATTTAGAATCATTCAGAAAACATAGGAGCGAGTCGCTGGAATGGCGGCAGCCATGTAGCGCTTTAAAATACATTAGCCAAAGAGGGACACACCACCGCCTTTTGCGCTTTTACACAGAGTGGCTCTGTGACGAATGCCAGGGAGGTGGAGAAGATAACGGAGTCGCCAAGGAAGTTAAAAAGACAATTAAAATGGCAACGCGACAGGCAAAGCAACAAGACCAAAGTTAATATTGGAGTGGCTTTTCCAAGATGGAAAGAGATCATAATATCCCTCTATTGCATGGTGTTGCCATATGGCAACAAATTCTTTTTCTTAGTTTTTTTCACAATAAACTATATAAAATGCATTGTTTTCTGTTTAATTGTGTAAATGGGTCTTTTATTTTGAACTTTCATATATTTGGCAACATCATGCAAATATTGAAGTGAAATGGGTCCATTCAGCCTAATGGGCTCAGATTGAGTTCCAATACTTTAGGCTATGTTTGCAATTATTTATAATATTTCAAAAGGAAAAAATATTAAATGTATTTATATTATGTTATTCCAGCCATTTTTTTATTAATATATTATCTTATTAATTACACATTAATGTAAATTAATTTTTATTACTACTTATTTACTACTTATTACTTATTAACTTATTACTACTACTCTAACTACCCCTCTTTCATTTTTTTTTTTAAATCTTTTGTTACATTTGCATTATTTAAGCAACCTGGAGTCATAAAAACATCAATACATTTTTACCATGTTTAAAAAAGAATTCATGCAATAGAGGAGCAAGGATTTTAAAAAGGGATGCTGAAGTTGCGTGCTTTCTTCTCAAAAGGTAATTCTGCCTATTTGTGTAAATTCAAAGTTTTATAGTTGCTTGGCTAACTATAGCATGGTTGTGCATAACGACATCTAGGATACTTTTCCTCGCGTCAATGATGAAAAAGCATGGTCTACCTTGTCACATAAACGTAATCATATGTGTCGTGATTTCCCTGGCAGAAAGAGAACTTAAAGAAGTTGGTCAGATAAAACAAGACCTTTGAAGACAGAACCTTGGGCTCTAGGATATCGTGATGGCCATTTTTCTCCAGTTTGTAACACAGGCTTTCTGTTATAAATAAGTAGCTTTTAAGCCTAAAAAACAACATTTTCTCAACATGTTGTCTCAAATGGTGTTGAGATATCTGTCAATTAGAATTCAGCCACCAACTCAATACAATGAAGGCTAATGAGATTATGGTTTGCGCAGCTCACAGCATTGAAAACCAACAGAAAACTTGTCACTCAACTTGCGTTCCTCCACAATGGATTTCCTTGGAACTCACTTTGCAAATTGCAAATGTATTGGCTTTTTCAGACACCTGGAAAAACAAAGCTATTGTCTCACGTGTTTTGCATCATCTGATTGGCCTTAGAGACCACCGAACAAACTATTTAGAATTAATATATCAGTAGGGTTGGGCATCGTTTTGATTTTAACAATTCTTCTTTTCGATTCCGGTACTTATCTTACTGATTCTTTGATGGAGTTGAAATGGGTCACATGCTTATTTCACAGATAAGAGGAACATAACTAGATTTCCATTTTATTCCCAGTAATTTCCAGATTCCACATTCCAGTTAATTGCCATGAAAAGTTTCCACCTTGAATATTCCTGGAATTTGGCACTTATCAGTCAAACGGTGCTGTTGCAGCAGACTAGGGGGGTTTCTTCTCACAAAATTTTATTTTGATTCAATGGTGATTTACAGTTTTACCGGGCTTTTTCAACTTAAAATAAAGCCGCTTACTGTGCTCCATGGCTGCAACACACCAAGTGCCTGGAAGTACGGCAGCCGCTAGAGAAACCAAAACTTGCGCACGTTAATTTTGGAACCAATGATCGGATTCGAAACCCAATTTTCCAAACGCTTCCAATAAAATAAAAAATAAAAACGCTTCCATGTTGGAAGCGGTTCTTGATGTCCAATCCTAAATATCGGTCAATACCGACCAGTGGGCGATTGATTGGCGCACCCTTAGATGATTCATAACTCTTAACAAAATAGCTTTTCTTTCATTATGCCATAATTTCAAAAGAACAATTATTTTGTCCAGATGGTGGCTTCATCAATTTTGGAAGAAAAGTCTTCTCAGGCTCTGATCTCAAAATCATTCAGGTCATTACCAGGCTGACTTCTTCTGTCGAGTCATTAGCAGGCTTTTATCTTAGACCGACATAAACAACAACAGCAGCTCGGTCTCCTGCAGCAGCTGGCAGATTTTAGGTCAGTGGAAACAAAATTCAGTCCAAACTCTTTGTTCTTCTGTTCATTATGTGTCTCAAAACAGGTTTACAAGACTTAGTTTTCCAGTAAAACTACATCTTTCAAAAAACACAACTTCCTCCTAAACCTATAGAGATAGATGATAGTGAATAATCAAATATCACAATATTAATGACTGCACCTAAATACCTCAACATTTATATGTAATATTTATATATAATGATATCGCACCATGTTTTAATCATTATTTTACAGAAGATAGTTTAGGGGTGACTGGTGCTTTTTTATGATACTAAACTAAATATATATTGGCTGGACAGACAAAACAAGCTATTTAAAGACGTCATCTTGGGTTTTGAGAAATATTGATGTACATTTTCATTATTTTCTGATAATGAAAGTAACCGTTAGCTGCAGCCCTAGGTGCTTAGTTTACACACAAGAAACATGAAAGTGATCATAATAGTGTGGATATGATGATCAGGGGTGGAACTGAAGAGAACATAATAAGACATACAGCTAAAGTATATTATATTAAGATATCCAAAATCCTCGATATATCACTCCTATCTCAATACTGTATTGATATTATAGTGATAGGTGACAAACTAAAGGAAAAAAATGTGAAGAAATGAGTGAAGAAATGAAGCGAACGCAGATGCTTCCATACAGGGAAGGAGAGAATGGTTTGATGTATGGCTGCAACTAACAAATACTTTTCTTATCCTGTAATCTGCTGTATATTTTCCTGATTTTTTTGGTTGATAAAACAACACTAAAAATATGAAAAATGGCTTTTACCCTAATCAAAGTGCAAGTTGCGGTATTGAAATTGATTATTTTGTCCAGCCAACAGCCAGAAACCCAAAAGAATAATCATTTCATATTTCCCAGCAATTCAATTTTAGTCTTAGCTTTTAAGCCAACATTGTCAAGAAGACCTTAAAGTGCTCAAAATAGCAATACAATTCCATGACAACTGGGAAAACTCCATCTGCTGATGAAGATCGGGAGGAGGATTGAAAGCTTCAGAAGAGCTATGATGTGGATCTTGGGATGATATTGTTTTTGTGAACTGCCTCCAGGTTAAAAATGAACTTTCAACAAATATTTTCTATCATAGAAACCATAGAAAAAAAATTGTGTTTGAAAAAAAGACTAATGATCAGTTATCAGAAGTGTTGCTGTTTCATTTTCTGTCAATAATAAATCAACTGTAGTTTGATTTTTTTTTAAATGATGTAAATCATATTTTATAGCTATTAAAGTCATCAGATCTCAATCTAACTTAACACCTATGACAGATATTGGAGCAATGTGCCAGAAGGGGCTCTCCACCACCACCATCATCATCATTAAAACATCAAATGGAGGTAATATCTTTTGGAAGAATGCTGTTCATCCCTCCAGCACAGACGTTGGAGAATCAATGCTAAATAGCACTGAGGTAGAGCATAAACAGTTAATTGAGTTAAAATACTGATGGTCAGTAAAATGCTAGAAAGTAGGAATAAATGCCCAACAATTAATCATATTCAGGGTAATGATATGCAGGTAAATCCATATTGAAAATAATAGTTGCAGCCCTAAACTGGGGCAAGTGTTGGAAAAGCACCTTACAACGACACTTTATGTTGGTTTTTACCTTCATTTGTGTTACTCATCTCCATGCATGCACAGAAGACATTATTTGCGTTTAATTGATCAATCAGTCTAGAAAACAGTGAAAATGTCTAGCACAGTTTCCCATAGTCCCAAGATGACATCTTTATCTTGTCTGTTCAACAGTCCAAGTCATATAAAACAGAGAAAAGCACCAAATCCTCACATTGAGAAGCTGTACCCAGAAATGATTTGCGTTTTTGATTGAAAAGTTACAATGAATCTATTATCGAAACAGTCACTGATTCATTTTCTGTGGATCAACTCAAGTGTCTCAGCTCTAATATAGATAGATAGATAGATAGATAGATAGATAGATAGATAGATAGATAGATAAACTGTGATTAGGGGTGACTATAGGAGGTGTGTCTTATTGGCCAGTTGCATCCAGAAATAACTCTCTTCCTCCCAACCCCACCTACAGTACACCCCTCTACTATTAGTGCTATAAGAACGGAGTGGAGAGGATAGTGCTTCAGTAGTAAATCTACCTTCTGAACCAAACACTGCCCATGCCTGCTTCATCCAGTCTGCACCCACAGCATCCATAGAATTTGTAGATTGTTACCAGGCACGAAAAATTGGCTATTTGCTGTGATAAAACATAAATTCCCACAGATGTGCATATGGCATCTGTATCAGAGCAGTACAGTAAATACATGTCAACTCTGATTTCCATCTGGCGACCATAGGGAAACCCTATATAAGTCCCTATATATTATCATGCAACTTCCACTAGGCTACTGTATAGAAAGAGAACTGAACCCTAAAAGGATGTATATCAGGCCAAACTCAGTAATAACAGCAATTTAAACGGCAGCGAACGGAGTTCCTGGTGCCTTTACTCTCCACTACATCCATCCAGCGACATTTACTCCCGCTCAAGTGTCAAATATCAAAACTACTAAACAATTTCACACATAGATGTAAACATGTCATTTGTATTTCTAACAGTAGTAGACTGTGTGGAAAACAACACAGTTTGTACTCACCGACAAGAAACCGTGAGTTCAACTTTGGTGGCAGGTATCGCAGCGGTAAAAGGGTCTGCGTCCCCAATGCACGCCATATTCATCGAGCTGCTGCTTGGTCGATCACAAATCGCCCCGTATCCAGCGCCTTAAAGGCGACATGAGAGGAACCGAGATGATAAGGAGGGGGTGAGGGGTGGGGGGAGCCTTGTAACGAAAAGACAACAAGCCGTTTGTTTTTGGAAGCGCCAAGCACCGGAGAGAGAGAGAGAGAGAGGAACGCGGACGCGGAGCTGTAGCGCGCTGGAGTCGCGTCTCTGTGCGCCTCGGTGCTCCGGAGGAGAGAGGGCTGTGTGAAGGGGAGGGAGGACACGTGCGCACACATAGGCTACACATAAAAGGGGGAGTGTAGGCCTACAGTAGGCTATTCATCCACACAGGATCACATAGCTTGACAAAGATAAAGGATAATTCCGATTAGAGCCATGTTTACCAACTGCCAATAAAATTGGTGTTGGAGATTAACTTTGGGCGGTATAAAGGGTTGAAACGGACAAGTGCAGTTTAGTTAACGGTTGAGCTGCGGAACTATGAGTTAAAATCAACTTTAAAAAGCACAAAAGTCCAATTAACACAGGACAGACATGCTAGCTAACCTTAGCATACATTCTTTTTTTGGTTTAAGTTATATTGAGTTGACCTATTTTAGAGGTTTATATATTAAAGGTGCAATATGTAATATTGTATGTAATACTGGCAGCTAGCGGTTAAAATAGTTACTGCACTACCAATTCAAAATACTGGAGAGTCGTCTCCCCCGCCCCCTCCTGCCCAGACTCAAAGTTCACGGAGGTTGCCAGGCTGAGACCGCAGCATTCACAACAATGTTGCTAGACGCTTTTCTCACATAGCCAGACATTACTCCACAGCACAGCGGAGTAGCTAACGGTAGATGCTAGTCTCACATAGCCAGACATTACTCCACAGCACAGCGGAGTAGCTAACGTTAGATGCTGGCTATATTGACAGTCATAAAAGCCCGTGCTCACGCGGAGCTCTGTAACCAACTGACAGACACACTTTTTCGGCTTAAAATTACAGTATGAACCGCTAAAAACACAACAACCTCTCTGTCCTCTCCACACGCCAGTCAGGCACACTTCCTCGGCTTAGAATTACAATACAAAACGCTAAAAATACCACTACCTTGCCGACGGAACACACTTCATTGGCTTAGAATTACGGCAACAATCGCTAAACACACTGCTAACTCACAGTCCTCTCTTTCCGATTTACAGCCACCCTCTCGTGGCTTAAAATAACTCACCGTTGTCGGCTCCAGCCGCTGAAGAGGCTACACACTGTAAACAGCCATGGGCTGCTTGCCTGGTCCTCCCGGTAACGTTAACAGTTAGCAGGGTTAGCATGGCGGCATTAGCCAGGACCAGTTGGGATCACTTTACTGGCTGTGTCTCAATTGTTTTTGCGAGTAACCAACTCGGGTACTCTAGCTATATAATTCAATGTGAGTACACAAATGTTGAAATGACAAAAAATGCCCATCCCTTGCTGTGATAAATTAGCCTGAAGCTAATGCTTACCTGTTCAGGAGGAAATAAGCCAACTCTGCATCCTTTTGGGATCCAAGCTGTCTCCATCTTTCAAATACATCTCCAATATTTACCAGGGGGTTGTTACGTCTCTGGTCACGCAACTGTTAGAAACATGCTGTATTCTTTTTTTTATGTCAGGTAGAATCTATCTCCGTTGATCCTGTTCGTTTGTTTGCTGCCTTCATGGCTGTTCTACCGTTACAGCTGTAGCGCGCTGGGTTTACGTGTTTACAGGTATATCTGGCAACCCGGCCTGCCTGTCAAACTGGGCCGTTGATAACAACACACAGATCAAAACATAAACATAAATTCCGTCACAGAATGTAAATTTCAAAAAGAAAAAATAGTGACATTAGCATTGTTGTCAGAAAAGATTGTATTTCAGTTTAACATGTTTCCTTAATATCTGATGAGGCATTGGTGTCATTTTTGGATTTATTATAGTACAAATATTTCATATTGGACCTTTAATTTTTTGGGCGACAATACATGTATTATGTCTCGAGCACGCGCAGAACGTACGCTCAAGTCGACGTCGCTTCGGTGTGTTCCAAGTCACTTTTTTTACCCACTCGGGGATACAGGAAGCTGAGTGATCAGCCAGACTGCCTTTTCTGCCGACGGTCGGCCGTCGGTTTGGCATGTCAGAGCCTTAACAATAGTGTGAATACAGTGTTAAAAAATGAGAGATGGCAGTGTTGGTTGGTCAGTCAGTCCACTACTTTTGTCAAGACTGAAATATCTCAACAACCTTTGGATTGATTGCCATGAAATTTGGTCAAGATATCTATGGTGCACAGAGGTTTAATCCTCATGACTTTGGTGATCCCCTGACTTTATCTCTAGTGCCATCAGCAGGTCTATATCTCTAATAATATTTCTAATATCTACCAAATTTATTGCCATGAAATGTAGCACAGACATTCATGTGCGCCTCAAAATGAACTGTAACAACTTTTTCCTAAAAAACTAATGACATTCCCATCAGCCTCAGCTATTTGCTGTCAGCATGCTAACACGCTAAGACGGTAAATATGGTTAACATTTTACCTGCTAAATACCAACATGTTAGCATTACAAGAATTATGTATTTATTCACAAGGAGCTCATGCCTTCAAGAGGGGGATATGCTTCAGTAACTAATGTTTAACTATGCTATATGTAATGTATTTTGTTTTGTGGATTGTTTTTGTGCATATAAATGAGTAAAACATTGACATTGTGAGCATGTTAGCATGCTGACAACATTCAGTTTAAAGGCAAGGCAGCTTTATTTTTTTTAGCACATTTCAAATACAGAAGCAATTCAGAGAGTGTTAGAATGACATTTAAAAACAATCAACAATAAAACACCAGAATTAAATCAGTTAAGAAAGAATAAAATGAGATTTGAACCACCACTCTGCTTTAGTGCAGCCTTACAGAGCTGCTAATATGACTGTATCCTCTTGGGGTGATAACAGATTGTTTTCCCTCTGAGGCCTCTACAAATATTTTTTATTAAAGTGCTCGTATTATGCAGATTTCAGAAAACACCATATATTTGTTGTACTGCACATTGCTGCAGGTCCTCTTTTCACCCTGTGTGTTGAGCTCTCTGTTTTAGCTACAGAGTGAGACATCCCACTTCTATCCCATCTTTGTTGGGAGTCGCACATGCGCAGTAGCTAGGTAAGGACTGCTAGCTAGTCTGTTGCAGAGCATGAGGTTGTGCCATGCTAGCAGCTAGGCGAGCATTATAATGTGTGTTACAAACAGAGACAGTATATAATGGACCAACAGATCCCGTTGCTCTGGACGGAGACCAGTGAAAGATAGTAGAAGCACTTTTCCAGTGATGGCTGAGCGTTACTGTGCAGCCTCCAACTGAGCTTGAAGACGTAAATGTGACGTGAGCAACGTGTCTGAAAGTTGGAAGTCTTCTGGTAGCTGTGCCAAGAGAAATCTCAATCATTCCCAATCTTACAGAGACGGAGAGTGTAGGTATATGTAAGGAGATAACATAAGCACAGGCTAATTATTGCTAACTAAAATGCTAGTTAACATTAGTAATTAAACCTAAACAGCTCATGTAAGTCAAAACTGCCTGAGAGCTTCTCCTGTACTATACAGTAATTCCTCTACTATGCGACAGTAAGCCGCGTGGTTATGACACAATTGTTAGCCTATTTTTATAAAAATGTCTGCTACGGAGCCATAACGTGAGCTACAAGGTAATGGAGCCTTTTATACATTGTCGTGTTTCTTTAGAAATAAACAATGGGCAAATAAAGTCTTTAAACGCTTCAGCTGTAAAGTTATTTGCTGTCAAAGTGACGTCAAAATGAATGGCAGTCAATGGAATGCTAACGTCGGGTGATCGTTTGGTAGCATCAAAATGGCGCCATAGCAGGTTCGAGTTCTGAAGCGAAGTTTCCCCCTCTTGGTTACAAAGTGACGCACGTTTGTCTCAGAAGTAAAGGCTGGACTACAGTAGAGCTGTTTGGAGCAGTTTGTGAACAGTGTTTTCTGTTGGAGATGGTAAGTCCCTTTGGGGGGGACTTTGAGCTTTTTCACTTTGTAAAACTATAACATGCGCAAAAAAGATATACAGTATAACACAAAAAAAGCATAATATGAGCACTTTAAAACAATCAGAGACGGTAAAATTACTTACTGACGTAGGACTTATGAGATATGTGATGAGAAGTTGCAATTGCTTAATTTTAAGGGGTCATAAGAAAAAAAGGTTGGGAACGACTGCTAACAGGATGCTGCGAAGCTCCATTTTAATCACTCAGGGGGGCGGGAACATGCACGTCAGTGAAACCAATATCACCCCACAGAAAACACATGGCTCTTTATTTGACAAATCTAAAAGGTGTTTGACCTTTATTTAACCAGGAAAGGGACTCACTGAGATTAAAAAAAAGCATGCTGACATTAGCATTTAGCTCAAAGCACGGCTGTGCCTGAGTACATTCTTACAGTGACACTAACATGGCTGTAGACACTTGTCTTGTTTCAATCTGTTTTGTTTAGCTGGGAGCAAGAGATGATGGGTCTAAATGATCTCAGCCTTTATTCAGTAGTTCAATATGAGCTTTGTACAGCAGCCGAGGGAGTGATCAAGATGAAGTGGTGATTTGAGAGGGCCAACTCCTTGGTGTAGCTGCATGACACACAGCTTTAATATTGGGGAACTATTTCATCAACACTTTACCGGGGAACTGCTTGTACTTCCTCCAAGATAAATTTATAATTCTTCCCAAGCTTTTGTTATTAAGTCTTGGGAGATCCATATTGGCCATGAAATCATTAATAATTTTGGTATTACACTATGATTGAGACAGTATTTAAAAGTCATTGGAAACTTTGCTAATTTCTTCTTGGATGGCAGAAATATTACTTTTTAGGATTCTTTTTAAATATCTGAATCGGAAGCTTGAGTTGAGCAAGTAGTTTGACTTTAATCAAAATGCTTGCATGACTTGAATTTGGGTTTAATTCCTTAAATTGTAATGTCGTTCTTGCTTTAAGCTGCCAGTGTATCTGGACTGAGAGAATTGTATTATATTCCTGCCTCAGTGCCACAAATAGATTTCAAATTATCAGAGTGCAAAGCTGCTCTGACAGCGTCTAATGACTGTCTCCTCAATCTCCCTTTCTTTTAATTTGCCAGAAAGAAACATGTTCTTGTGATAGTTTTTCTAAAACCTATTAACAGCCTTAACCCTGCCTGGGTGGGTCCATTATTACAAGCTCATGTTGTGCAGCTGTTCAAACCCGCTGAACTTTATTTTAAAACTCTAGTTAAGATCCCAAACTTTCAAAAGATATCAAATACATCAAGCTAAAATTTGAGAAAAAGTAAATCAAATGATACTTTTGTTTATATGTAATGGTGTTTAAATACAGTACAGTATATATTAGGGCTGCAACTAACATTTATTTTCATTATCAATTAATCTGCCGATCATTTTCTGAATTAATTCATGAATCGTTTGGTCTCTAAAACATCAAAAATCACTAGAGCCCAAGTTGGCGTAAACAAATGCCTTGTTTTGTCCAACCAACAGTCCCAAACCCAAAGATATCCGACTTACTGTAATGTAAGACAAGATAAAGCAGCAACTTCTCACATTTGAGATTTGTTCAAATGTTTGGCAGTTTTACTTGAAAAATGACTTGATTGTCAAAACAGTTGCTACCACTACATTTTCTACTAACTTTGTTTGTTTTTCTTCACAAAGTTGCATTTTGCATTTTTTTTAAGAGAATGGCTTGTAAGACCCAAAACAATTGTAATGATAGTCAAATAATAGTAGCCTACTGATAAGGGCACAGCCACGTTAATTAAAGTTCTGAGAGAAAGAAACCCACCCTCAGTGAAGAAAAAAAAAGATCACTCGGTGTGATTTGACATTGTTCAGTTTAAAAAGGTCTTTCACATCTAGCCTGTGCTGAGGCAGGTCAAAATCTCTCTCTAAGGGGCTCAGCTGTGAGCAGCAGGGCTCCGGTAAAAATGTGCACATCTCTGCATCTTGAGAAACAGCTGGTGGTGCTGTTTTTAAATGAGGATTAATAGCCTCACATCAAAGAAAGAGGCTACTGACCAATGAACACATCTGCTTCCTGTGAAAAAGTCAGCAAGAGTAGCAGTAATGGTGACGGCTTTGTTAAACAAGAGGTAAGTCTGTGTATAGTGGAAGTGATTTAAAGCAGTTATTTGAGTTGGTGTCTGTAAACTCCTGGCACAAAGTGAAAAGTACCGCCGAGTCTTCTGGGTCAAATTCAACCCGCCATTATCTCAGTGTCATCCACACAGTCGACACTGTAACGTTCCCATCAGGAGGCCGGTGATTGGTGCTGCCTGTCAGACAGTCCTGCAGATTTATACCGGCAGACCCTGATGCCCCCCCCCCCCCCCACAAGTCGTTCATTAGGCATCTGAACAAAGTCTCCGTGTTCTCTCTGGATTGTGGGAACATCACAGCTACAGTATGTGTTAGTATTGGGTCATTTTTGGGTCATTTTTATTTCTACAGCCCAAAATCAGGGCTTTACGATATGTAGGCTAGCATGTGACACCCTCTACCCTCAGACCCTGGCTTGGATCAAGCAACATACGTGTTATTGTATACAGTCTACAGTACACTATAACTTGTAAGATGTTATATTAGAAGTAAGATTGGGGCCAGGCAACAATGCAGTATTGTCATGTTGTCCTTCAGTAGAATTATATTACCAATATAATGGTGGAAGGAGTACTCAAATCCTTTAAAAGTTAAAGTACCAATACAACAATCTAAAAATACACCATTACAAGTTCTGTATTCAAAATCATACTCTAGTAAAAGTACAGACGTATTATCAGCAAAATCTTTTTTTAAAAAGGAGACTGCCCTCCCCTGAAAAACGCAATAAATGATCTATATTGTATGTCGTATGGTTTGGAAGACTCAAAGTCCTTGTTCCGTGGTACAATGTGCAGTAAAACATAACTGCAACAGACCAAAACAACGTAGGCTAGTTGAATTATTGCTGGTAAAATAGTTTTAAAACAGCCTAATTATACAACATAAAGGACTAAGATAAAGTACTTCAAAGTAATTAAGGTTATCATTTTTTTTTTTTAACCTTCCACTCCTCACTGCTGGTTGCCTGTAATTACTAACTGGGCAAAGCCTTCATGCTCCAGACCCACAGGGGTCCCAACAGCTCCAGAATCATTATGTCAGATGGTATGTAATAATACGGTCTTGTAGATGGTCTAGTGTCAAAGTTTGCATAGTGTAAATACCTGAATAGATTTGTTATTGTCCAATTCACTGGTTGGAAGGGAGGAACCCACCGCTCATGTTTGCCCTGTGGCCTCCTTGTGAATCTTGGGATTGTCAGTGAAAGAATCTAAGATATTCTTCTGCTTCTCTTATTAGCCAGATGTCTAAAATGTCAGTGAAAGTATTTCTGGACATGGACAGCTCTGAGAATAACTTCCACTGTCGCTGGTCAGTCCTGTAGCTGCTGCTACTGCCATCTTATGGTCATTGCTTCAAACATCTGAAGGCAAGACTTGTTTCCTTTAAACCTCAGCATCTGCTACACAGAAAGTAGCTTCGCCTACAGCAAACAGGTGTGAAAAGAAATACAGCAACTCTGGGAATTAAGTGTAAGTGTGTGTATATATATATATATGGATGAAGAGCTCTTAACAGCAGCGTGGAGGCTGTGTGAGCATGCATGCTAATCATTCTGGTCTTGTGAAAAGATTTAAGATATTTTTGGGGAAAACTTAAAGACATATCCCCAAGGAACAGCAACATATTGCATCTTTGATTAATAACAGAAGTGGCATTAGGAAAAAACCTTAATCTCTGTAAAAGCTATGGGTTATCAGCAAAAATAAGCAAGAACTGAAAAATGGAGTCTTGTAGGGGATGTTCCCATGCTTTGTTGATTTTCTCCTCGTCTCTAGCAGAACGCATGTTAACGGTTACAAATAAAGTGACAAGAAAATAAGGGCAACTCTTTATTTTAAGCCCCCCACGCCCCACTTTTAAGCATTTATAACAAACATTTGATAATTCCTTTATAAAAACCATCATGTTGTGAGCAGATTTAACTGCTTATTAATGTATTTGTCAACAACAATAACTCCCATCGGCACCCATAAGTGGAGGCTGGTGTATAAACAAATAATGGACAATATAGTAAAACAGAGTTGTATGAGAGGTTATAATTGTTAACACCATGTACGTACATCAATAAGCACTTAAAAATGGCTATTATGGTGTGATATAAAGGATTTATTAAACATTTGTATACTGCTCATAAATGCTAAATAAGGTGACTTAAAGTCAAGTGCAGCAAATGAACAAATGAAGCTCTCTATGTCTAAAATTGAGGAAAACCAACGGCCAGAAATAAAAAAAAAAAATATATAAGGCAGATTTGAATAAAAAAAAAAAAAAAAAAAAACACGGCACATTTAACTGTAGATATTTGTAAATATGTAACCAACCTGCAGATAGATTAATACAACTAATACCTCTTTAAATGACAAAAAACACAGTAGGTTGTTTTTGACAGATGGCGTTTATTCTCACCAAGGCATCTGACATTAGAATCGCTACAGAGTCCGCCACTTGGGAATGGCTTCTAAAACTCCGAGTGAGAACACCCAGGCTATGTGGAACAGGGACAGCATTTAAACAAAATCAAGAAAAACAAAACTAACCGTAGGCCAGTAAACACAATCTGCCACCTCATTGGAGGAAAAGCATTAAAGCTCGTCAGTCTTCCTTCCAACTCAGGTCTTCTCGGCTCTCGTGTGAGACTGCTCAGATCGTGGTCCCGCAAAACTAACATTCAGTCAGACTTCATTTTTAATACGTTGTTTACATACATCAGATACGTGCTTCGATAATGCCTACAACTGTTGTTTCACCGAACATTCAAAAGTGACAGCTCACAATCGCGACAGACACATCGGTTACATCAGGGAGACCGCGGGTGTCTCAAGGAAGGCCCCACAAGGATCAGAACTGGGAGACAGATGTGGTTAGGCTCACAACACGGGCAGAGTCTGAAGGCCTGTCCTCTCCAAAAACAAAAAAGATACCATTATATATATATATATATATATATATATATATATATATATATATATATATATATATATATATATATATATATATATACACACACACACACACACACACACATAGACATTGCTCGGTACTGAGCGGACCTCACCCGGAGTCCATGACAAGAAGCCCTCTTATGGGGTTGAGAGAAGGAGGTGAGCACACAACTTAGCAGCATGGGCACTAGACGACGACTCAGAAGTGTAGATTCAGTGAGTGTTAACTGCAATATGTGAAGAGTGAACATACAATTTTACATACGATGAAATAAGTGTAGAATACCCTCAAACGCTGAACCTGATCACATTTACGAAGAATTAAGTGCATCTCAAAGACTAATTGTGTCGGTTTTCACAAGTGCTCAATAGTTAAAGGAATAGTTTGACATTTTGGGAAATACACTTATTCTCTTTATTACAGAAGCAGATGAGAAGACTAACTAGGGCTGACTTAAGGTAATAAAAGCACCTCCCACCTCTTGTAGCTGCTGCAGTAGTGGGCCAATCACACGTCACATTAAATCGAAGAACGCTTGCAGTGATTGGTTGTGAGCAAAACCATACAAAGTCATTTTTTTCTAGCTTTGGGCTAGAAGTTAGATTTTCTTACCGTTGGACAGAGCGAGACTAGCAGTTTTTTCCCTTTTCCAGTCGCTATGCTAAACTAAACTAAGCTAAGCTAAGCAGCTGCTGGCTGTAGCCTTATTTTAAAACCGACTGATATGAGCAAAGACGACAAGTTTGCCCAATTTTGGTCGCGGATCTTAAAATAGCCGCAGAAACTGAGGGGCACAAAAGCAGGAAAAGTTAAGGGGTGATTTGTCTTTTTCACATTGGGGGGGAGAAGGGGGGTGGGGGGGGCATTGGTTCTGCTTACATTGCAGAGAAATAATCCAGGTTGCGAAGACCAGCTACCAACCCGTTAGCTCTGCCACACTTTTCTCCTCTAAACGCGTCGTCCTGTCCAGTTTCTTTTCTAATGTAACTCTGCTAGCCTTTTCCTGGGTAATTATGTGCCCGCAGGTGTACTTTATCCTGGCACAGAGCTGAGCAGCAGAGATATTTTCTCTGTGTGTGAGACATGTTCAACTCTTAAATAAACATCTTGTGAGTACAGGTTCTGATCATGAGCCACGGTGACGTAACGTCTCCAGTGCAAAAGAGAAAAATATGAGTTTATCCTGCAAAGAGTCATTAACAATACGGTGAACTATGAGAATTACGACTTTCTGAGCACACAGAGTCTAAGAAAAGAATGACTGTGCTAGTTTCTGAGAGGAGATTACTTTCCTGTTGGCCCAGACATAAACGTTACATGGCGTGGAGAGTATGTGTTTTAGGAGTCAGCACTGGGCTTGAGAAGTTAAGGGTCAAAGTGCAGGGCAGCAGCATCAAAAGATGCCCGTAGTGTCCTTTCAGAGCGTTCAGTTACTGGCCACCTCGTCTGCATTGTCAACCGCCTCTAAAGTGCTGTCCAGTCCACCACGTGCACGCCAGATCTTCACAGTCCGGTCACTGGAAGACAGGAACACAAAACCGTGAGAAAGAGCAAAATTAGTATCCATATGCAAACAGATAGCAAGTCACCAGGTTTGATGCTACGTAATCTTCCAGATCTAGTTCAGACTTGTTCCAAAACTGAAATATAATTACATGACAATGACAAGTGAAGCAGGACATTAGTACCAGAATCTTAAAAATGTATGCTAAATCTAACTGACAGCCATGGAAAGGGTGTGTTGGTGTGTGTCTGGTTGTTGGGAGACTCACTCAGAGGCGGTGAACAGGTGGCTGCTGTTGGTAGAGATGCCGTTGATGGGGCTCTCGTGGCCCTTCAGCTCCCCCAGAGTCCCCAGTGTGTCCGTGTGCCACAGCTTGAGCACCCCACCTCTGCAGCCGCTCAGCAGGGCCGGGGACCCGGGGACAACACCCAGCGCACAAACCCAGTCACGGTGGGCGTTAGGGACTTGCTGTTGGAGAGAAGGAATGAAGGTTTTTTTAAATGATGAAAAGGATTTCAACAATATACTGTCATCTGTAATTTAAATTAGAGAAATTAGTTTCATATTTTATTTTCATCTTTTTATGTTTTTTTTTTTATTGCCTTGTGTTTATTTTATAGGTTTTCTTAATGGATTTTCATGTGTTGTGTAAAGCACTCCGAGTTGCCTTGTTGATGATACACAAATTAACTTACAAATGAATTCAGAACTGTGCATCGAATCAAATACCAAAACAAATATTTCATTGCATCAGTCTCCTCGATCTATATTTGCAATGTATGTATACAGTTTATCTACCATCTTCTATTTTTATTTTATTATTAAACCTTTATTTAACCAGGAAAATCCCATTGAGATTAAAAACCTCTTTTTCAAGGGAGTCCTGGCCAAGAAGCAGCAAAAGAGTTACAAACATACAATACAATTACATTATGAAAAACAGTTACAAAGGATCAACTCAAGTGGACTTAAAAGCGTTCAATGAAAGTAATTCAGTCAATTTCCAGTCTTTTTACAACATGTTCCATGTGTGTGGGGTTGCTGAGTGAACAAAAGCACTTTTTCCCAGTTCTGTACGGACAAGTGGAACAGCGAGCAACAAAAGATCATTTGAACGCAAACAGTGAGAGCCAACACTCCTCCGTGAGATTAAGTTACAGATGTAGGAAGGCAAAAGACCAAGCATGGCCTTATAAATGAAGGTATACCAGTGACCCAGCCTTCTGGAGGACAAAGAAGGCCATCCCATTCTATCATCATCCAGTACCTGCAGCAGGTCTTTGCGGTCCAGGTCCCACTTCTTGATGCCGTTGTCTCGAGAGCCGCTGAAGAAAATGTCCCCCTGGACCACCAGTGACTCGATGCCATCATAATGGGGAGGTTCAAAGTTGTGTGTGGGGCCGATGCTCCCCAACGAGCCTTCAGTCACGTCAAACAGCTGCAACAGCCAGAACACGCCATGTTAAAGGCATGTTACAGATACAGTGATTTGTTATTGGGTGACATGTCATGTAATGTAATGAATCATACCCTACGTCATTATCAAGATTTTTTGTTTTTTAAGATTTTTTTGGGCATTTTAGGCCCTTATTACACAGGACAGCTGAATACGTGAAAGGGGAGAGAGAGGGGGAATGACACGCAGCAAAAGGGCCACTGGTTGGAGCCGAACCTGCGGACGCTGCGACAAAGACTCAGCCTTTGTAAATGGGGCGCACGCTCCAACAGGTGAACTATCCAGGCGCCCCGATAATCATAGTTACATTTATTGGCTTTCTTAGACAGGGCTCACTAGAAACATTAAAGAGATAGTTTTTTTTTTTTTTGATATGAAGTATTTCAGTATGAGCTACTTCTCCATAGTCACTGTATTACATACAGTAGATGGCGGTCGGCGAGCCCCCCAGTTTGGAGGAGCAGGCAGGAGTGCCGACACAGTGCCTAAGCAATTCACTGCTGTGGTCAGGGGCAGCAGCAAAATGCATTTTAGCCACCTAAATATTAGTATATTAGTATAATATACTTTAATATTAGTTTCAGTATCAGTTTAACCGCTTTACCTTGTTTCGTCAGACAGCCCTTTATGACGGGGAACTCAAGCCGCTATATCCATATATGCTTTCTACAAAGTCACCTGACTCCTTTGACAAAAACAGTCATTTTACCATTACAGAACTCCGGAGTTGCTGGTCTAATGCTGCCTCGATCGGTTAGTTTATTTGTGTTATTGTACGACTTTGGTGTTTTAAAAGAGTTAGTTTGAATTCACCAAACTCACACAGTAACACAACAAAATTACAATAAGTTTGGATGCTGCCCACGCTGCCTTTGTCCACAGCAGAACATTGCTTAGCTTCCGTGTCGGTACTCCTATCCGCTTTCCCAAACTGGGGGCGTGCCAACCGGCGTCTACTGTAGGTAACACTGACTATGGATAAGTACCTCATACAGCCCCACTTAAAAAAATCCGATCTATCCCTTTAAGAGCATGTGCTGGGTGTAAATACAGACAGACAAACACACCTTGATGTAGTGGTCCTTGGACCCGGTGATCACCAGGTCTTGGTTGTTTCCAGACTGATCCACAGTCAGACACATCACCGGACCGAGGTGACCAGTAAGTTTCCCTGTGGATGCAAACCTGACAGAGAGGGGAACGTCACGTCAAAAATAAATGATATTAAAATCAAATACCAGGTTTTAAATACGGGGTTACTTCATAAATAATTCACCCATGTTAAAAAAAAACTGACTTGGGTAAACAAAGTTTATGAACTGAGTTCGGAGCATTTCATCTTAGTGCATATTGATTTAAAGTTATTTCAATCATCCAGACTGCTGATTATAAAATGTTTTTACTTTCTAAGAGGAACAATTCATCAAAACGTATACTAGCTGGCTGTAAATAATGGATGACAGCTTTGGATTGGATGCCTGTCAGGTTTCACATTGAATCGTAATGAAATTGGGCGGTAAATTAACTCAAGGTGTGTGTTATGCATCTGAAAATGTTGAAGTGGTATCAGAATGCAGTAAAAATGCAGAGAATGATCAACTGTTAGCATTGTATCATATAAGACTTTAATACACAATGGTGTTTTTACATTTTCTTCCAGTAAAAATGCAATCTGTAATCTTTATCTGTAATGCTACTGTATGCTGAGTGTAATCTACAAATAACACAAGTATGTTCTTTGATCTAACAAAGTGAGACAATGTTAATAGTCAACAAGCCTTGAATTTCAAATTAAGTAAATGGTAATAATGTTGAAAATAGTTTCCTAATTTTCCATCCACATTTAGCATTAATATCAAAGTAAATTGGAGCCTGACAGGAAAAGAATTTGATCTGTTGGTAGAGTTATAAGAAAAAAAACAAAAAAAAAAACTCATTTAAAGTCATTCTCTGGGATAATTCGCCGTGACAATCCATCCAACAGTTGTGAAGACATCTCACTATAGATCAAAGAAACTGCCATCCCAAAACCACTAAACCGGCTAAAAAAATAAAAACAAAAAACCCACATACATTCAGTTGCCAAAAGCCCAAATGATCAATGTGCAGTATCACTGTCTGAGTTTTCTCTGACGAGGTATTTCAATTCAGCCCCTCTGCTTACCTTCGAAGATCCCAGACTCTGACGGAGTTTCCGGCGGCGGCGTACAGAACCGTCCCGTTGGGGTTGAGAGCGATCTGGTTGATCTGGTTCTCTCCTGCTGGGATGGTGACCGTCCGGCTGGTGTTAGACGCACAGACATCCCCAACAGTAACCTGACCAGAGGACCTGGAGACACATGGAGGACACGTGAATGAATCTGGAGAGGAATTCCCACACTCACCCAGACATTATGGATATAGGTGCGACTTTCAAATTTACGTGACATTAGTCCACATTTGTTACTTGTGATCTTGTCAAGAAACGGTTACTTTAAAAAAAATCTATTATTTAATTTACATTAAAGACGTGGAGGTGGAGCTGAAGCATACTGCTATGTGTAAATTTACATTTAGGTATTAGCTTCTTTTAAGATTTTTGGAACTTTGGAAATCATAGTACTAAAAGAGCACTTGGAGAGCGCAGACCTCCACCAAGACCGCCGCACTCACGTTAGTATCCGGATGCACTTGGCCGAGTCCCGGATGTCCCAGACTTTGATGTAGGAGGTGGAGACAGTGAAGACCAAACTGGAGCTGTAGCGGACTGACACCACGTTGTTGGGATGACCAGCCAGGGACATTATCTCCTGACCAGTCACCAGATTCCACACCTTACAGGTCCGGTCTGCAAGAAGACACACAGTCTATCATCTCCATTTGTTACATATTCAGGAATGCAGGGAAGATGCTGAGAAGAGGAGGCCAAAACCGGAGCAACAGAGTGGAGCTCTGCAGCGAGGCATAATGATAACAAAACAAAAATTACAAAGAGAAGTGGTTTTATCTGAAAAAATAAATAAGAAGCTATGGGGATACATGATAATTTAAATCTTCAATCTAGTTGATTGCCAATATATTTACCTCCATTCATCATCATAAAAAGCTCCTTCACCATTAGAGTTTTACTGTATGTACGATGTCATTTTATCCCATCACCTCATTTATCCACACACTGGGCATATGACAATCTTAATTAATACCTGTCAGGTTTTATTTGCTGTTATATGAAAGCATAACAGCTTGTCAAAGTGTAATAAAGAGTGAAGAGGTGAGGGAAGGTAGGAGGGAGGGAGGGAGGATTGTGGGTATTAACCTTTGGATCCAGTGAAGAGAAGGTCATCAGTGCAGTCGACACAGAGAACAGCTTTGCTGTGTCCCTCTGCCACGTGGACGCACTGCAACGTCGCAGACCGACTGCTTTTAGTGGGTGGCACCGGGTTAATGACGCCCCTGGAGAAAAAAAAACACACACACACACACACATACACACATACACTCGTCAATAGGTGCAGCGTGGACATAACATGGTCTAATAATCTGAGTGCAGCTCAGATATAAATCACACCCACACAACCAGTCATGTACAGCATGCAGCTCTCATGACTGATTAGCACGATGCTGCGAATCAAAAATAGAAAGTGGTGACAGAACAGTCCAAAGAATAATGAGACAGTTGTGAACAGAGTCACCCTTAGTGTGTTGAAGACAAGAAAAGAGTCCATAATACCCCTGCACCATCAGAAGCTTTTCCAGCCCATAATAAATAAAAAAAATTAATAAAAAACCCCCGAGGAGACAAAGACAGATGATCATTTGAAACCAGCGGTGTCGGATCATCAGGGACTGCAAGTTCTAAAGCATCACAAAACCCACATCGATCACTAATTGGCTGGTCATGTTGACAAATTGGCATCTGATAGTGTAATTGTACAATCGCTACTCTCTAACTGTAGCTATTAGCATCAGCGGAGCAGCAAGATGAGGTGATGGTGTACCACAGATCCAGACGTCGATATTTAGGAGTTTTCAATGAATGAGGTTTAAAAGAAGTGTTGTGCAGAATAAAAGGCTCACTGAAATAAAAAATAAAAAAACAGCTCATGAAGAGATTATTGAGGGTTTAGGCTCAATAGCAGTAATACGCTTAACAAAATGACACTGTTTGGGTTTATTGTAATTACCTATTTGTTATAGAAAGGACATGCATTTATTGGTTTTAACCCCAGACACTGTTCGTGTCTGCTAAATGTAGTGTTTTGTGCCAGGACACCACAGCAGAGTGGGACAAAACCACTGAGAGAGCAGCTTGATAAAACGCTTGTTTTTCATCAGAAAAAATATGAAATCCATACAGCGTGTGTCTGCGGTCCCCTGTACACCAGAAGTGAATTTTTAGTAAACCTTGTGGCAGAGAAAATAAAAAAAATAAAAAGTTAAAACGTTGTACTTGGGTGGATTGGTGAGAGGAGGGGAAACAGAAGGCAGGATGTGGTTGCAGGACAGGTGGAGGCATCGATTCGTCCTGGAGAGGAAGAGGACCCGATATACCTGATTATACCTGATTGGCTACTGAATTAAACACTAATTACTTCCTGTTCTTATCAAGTTCCTTATCCTTAATCATTCTTAATCATTCTGTGTTGGGTACAACTTCACTTCAAGAAGAGCTATTTCTAGCGTGAGCCTATGTATTATGATACAGTAAGTTGGGAAATAAGGCAGGAATTTGACAAAAGTGACCGATTTTGGAGTGCAATGTTCCTACTCATACTCAGCATCTTTTCCAAACTCTAATGTGACTCTCTTGCAGGCTTGTTTCAATTTTGCTTATCTCTAGTTCTTACTTATCCTGTAAGACGTTTGCAGTACGCCCCAGATACCCTGTCATACGGCTAAACGCAGCAACGTGGTTACTGGGACAAGCGGTAGCAGAGCGAGGACGAGGCAGGCTGCTCTTCTGGTTCCCGATGACTGGGCTGTGGAGGAAGACAGTAGGGCTGCCAATTAAGCTGCAGCAGCATAACAAAAGTGTGTGCTATGCTGTTTACACACTATTTGCAGGAGTGTGGGAGGACTACATGGAGACAGAAGGGAGATGCATATGCAGCATTCACGTCATATGGGAACAACCACCAGGACTGGAACACGTCTAGTGTGTTCAGATTCATCTGAACCATCTGAAGCCCTAAAGAAGACATTACTGAGGTTTCCTGTTCTATGTGAAAGATCCTGCCTCAGTGGAGTTCCACAGAAAACATTCCTTAGTACATTTCACAGCAGTCTATTCAAAAGGTCTTTTTGTTTTTATCTAAAAGCCTAACACATCCCAGAGATTTCATAGCCTAGTTTCAGTTTCAAATTGAATTCAAATTCAAGACAACTTTATCTATACAGCCCAAAATTACATCAAAAAACGCCCTCTATCCTCAAGACCCTTGACCCTCCTTCAATGTTGTCAAGCTAATGCGTTTGTTTTGAAGGCTTTTCACTGTAACAAGAGAAAAGAAATTTGGACACAATTATTGTAATAAAAATAATACCAAGACGAATTTAACACTAACAAAATGCACCGTATATAAAAAAACATCTATCAGCAGCTTAAATCAAACTGAAGCCGTAATGCACCAGAAAATAAAATGGTCGTATGGATGAAAATTGAATAAACTACTTAGATACTTTTCACATCTAGCCTGGGTGGTGGCAGAGTAACTGATATGTTGTAGCCAAAAGGGTTCCTGTAAGTTCCTCTGGTGAGTCCTTGTAGCCTAGTGGTCAACACATACCGTGGAATTACAGCGTCCCTGGTTCAGTTCGGCTCAGGAGCTCTTGTTATTTTCCTTCTTTCTTCATGATTCTGGTCTGTCTCCACAATTAATCTAAAAACAATCTATCAATAAAAAAGGTAAACCTCCAAACTGAAAAGGAATAAAAGCTTTATCCTCCTCAATCACAAAATGCCATGTAATATAACTTGTATTTTGTCTGTTGTATGCCACTTAATAAATCACTCTACACTGTGATGGAGACCTTTGAATGCATAACCAGACAGACAATCGGCGTAGTGTTGGTAACCACTGGAAATCTGAGATTGCATAGTGCCATATGACATGAATGCAGCAATATTCAGTACGGTCAGTGTGCGAGCGTATCGACCCGATGCACTCACACGCTGACCATGCGTGTCAGAGTGCAGAGTGAATGTTAAGTAAATTTTGCTTTGAGTTGGAAAATAGCTGATATCTGTAAAGCACAGAGGTAAACATGCCAACAAATGCTTAAAAATAATACAACTTAAGTAAAAATGATGAAACTTAATTAACTATTAGACTTAAGTAACTGTTCTCAATAGTATCAACACAAAAATACAATTCAGTTATCAATTTATAAAAGTAATCTCGGTCTTCCAGTGTTATATTTTGTAAGACAGGAAACGTTTTAAACATTTACATACAAGTTATCAACACATTATCATTTTTCAGCAGATGCAAAGCCAAATTTATCAGAGCAGTTTACTCTGCACATTCTTTCATTTCAGTCTCACTCACAAATATCTACTGACAAGACAAAGAAAGGGAAAGGACAGAGATTTCCTCAATAAATAAAAATGTGTATCACAAATAGATCAGCAGCAGAGGGGTTGATTAGCAAGTTGAACACTGAATTTGAGTCAAACTACTCAATAAAGAGACTTCCAAGTTAGGTAGGAACGTTATGACTTGAAATTCAGCAAAGAACTTGGCAAGTTAAAGGTAATCACACCAGGCGCAGAGCATTTTTGATTTAGTTGAGACCACATGCTTCTTCAAATCAGGAAACCAAGATGAGAGAAATTAGTAGAGTTGAAGTTATTTTTGCTTTTTTCGGCTTTGCAGCCACAACGTCAGCAACAAGCTCTTACTGTTTAATCTCCTTGACCTTTGCCCTGTCAGCCGCTGCTTGTGCCTTGTTATAGGTCTTCCTGCGAGAAAACGGGGAAGGCTCTGGCGATGGCTTTTCCATCCCTGACGAAGTTCTGGATCCAGAACTGATTGTTTCAGTTTCATAAAGTTATCCACAGACAACATAAAAGACAGTGTACAAAAAAATAATGATAAAACAACAGAAGGATGTGAAACGAGCATAAAATAACAGCAACAATGAAGAGATTAGCATGCAGTACACACAGAAACACGTTACCTGATATTTAAAGTCCCAAAACAGTGGTGGTTCTTCGACAAGCTCATGTTTAACTACTGAGGACTGATTTTGTGCTACACTAAAATATAGTTATATTACTTTATTTGCTGTTGGATCACAGTAAGCAAAGTCAGTCAGTCTTTTTTTATTTTATTTTTGAAGCAAGGCCTTTCACAAGCCAGGTAAAGCAGTCTGGTTAGTATTTTGCTTTCAGTGTGTAACTGAGCTGCATTACGGAATAAAAAAGGCCGTTTTTGCAGGGTATGTAATAAATAAGCCATACAAATGTTAATATTGTCTCCTCTTTACATGCTTTTACTTCAAAGGACTCATCAGTTGGAGGAAGGTATGGCTGTTTGATGTAAGGATGCTCATGAATAATGTGAAACAAAATTAACTAAAGCAGAGGATGGAGCAGCAACATCAAACATGCAGGAAGGAAGTAGTAATTATTATTGTGTTAGCAAGAGAGTGCCGCGCCTGGACTTACATGCTGCCCATTTTAGAGGAAAAGCCGGGAGAGAGAGCTGTGTAGTCCCTGACTGATGAGCCCGATGACTCCATGTCTCCTCCCCCGTCCGGTGTTTCAGCTAACGGCAGCATTGGACTGGAGAAGTCTGCGGTGGGTGGGTCGGCGGCTGAGTCACTGTTTGCGTACAGCAACTCCATCTGAGTGGTGGTCCTCCTACGAGCCTGAGGAGAACAGGTAAGAAAGAAATTAAGAAAAGAAGTCATTTAGAAAACACTGGTGTCTGCGGAGAATACGGCAGAGACACATTGGAATACCTTATTTCTTGTTTTGGTCTCGCCGCAAAGTTTCATGAGATCTGACGTCAAGGTGCTAAAGGGGATACAGAGTTTTAGATGTCATTTGTAAAAATACACAGCACATAACAGAAAAGATACAATGTAACATTAAATATAATCTTATAATACAAACCTATAACAAACAAATCCTATAACAAAAAAAAAGAGAAAGGCAACATCCAAATAAAATAATGTAACAACATTAACATAAAGTGTAAGATAACATAAAAGTTAAACATGATAAAATAAACATTTACATGAACAAGACATACATACAATAACCCTACACAACGTAACAACAAAGACAAACAAAATAATAAACAAACAAAAGAAATAATATAATAATATAACAAAAGAAGAATATAACACAAACATTAAATAATGCATAATATAATATATAACATAATATAAACGTATCATAAGATTAAAAATACTTACTTTCCCTCTGCAGAAGGGCTCTGGGCAGACTCATCACTGCTGCTATCATCCCCATTTTCTGCCAAATGAGATCAGTGAATAATATTAAGAGTTGATAGAAAACCCTAAGATCACTGCTTATGACTTTCTAAAACGGTTCTTAGCAAGTACACTTTTCCTACGGCTAAGTAATGTATCCTTTTGCTCAATTTCACCAAAGGGTGATGCAATTTTGTTTACTTCATTATTTGTTTTTACAGAGGTCAAAATGGATGAAGAAAAGATGAACAAGGGAAGCAGATGAGGGCGATTTCAGCGCGGCGCCATGCTGTTTTATTGACAAACTGAAATTTGGTCCTCACTGGATGGGAAAGGGTCAGAGGTCAGAGAGTGGCCAGGTGGGGAGGGTTAAAAGAGAGCTGTGTATATGAGACAACAAGGTGGAGGAGTCATTAGTGTTGCTCCTGATGGGGTCCGCTGACCTACAGGGTCCGACAAAGCTAAAATATCCACGTTGTATGGTTCCTGTGGAAGGGTCTTTTGTTAGCAGGATGCTAAAGCATGGAGGCTGTAGCACAGGGTGAGCTAGGAGGACGAGGTAGAGTGTATCCAGACGAGGGGAAGGGAAGGGAGAGGTCAGCAGACGGATGGAGGGAAGCCTTGGTTGCATTGCACCTCATGCACCTGTTCCATGTTATGTTTAGTTAGTTTTCAAAGTGCAAAAGGAAGGAACCATGCATTCATAACACCGATAAGAGTCTAATGTGGTTTCACTTACCAGCCGGGACGTTACCTAGTTCTGTGTAAACATAAGACAACAAAAAAAAAAGGAAAATTTGGGGGGGAACAGAAAAAAGGCAACGCACAAATCAAAAACACTGTCCCCCGAAATTCTAAAAAAAATAAAAATAAAGTGCAGCTACTGTAAACAGAGCATCCTACTGAAGAGAGGCTGGCAAACATACTTTTGCATTTACAACACAAAAAGTTGTAGAAATGTGGTGGTAAGAAATTCAGTAAAATAAACTGTAATTTTTTTGCAAACACTTTTAGGAATTTATATTATAGTAACATAACAGACGTTAACAGTGGGATTATGTGCCAGTTGGACAATAATTAGGCCAGCTTTTATTCAGCAGAAGGCAACAGGCGAGAGCATGTCATTAGAACCCAATCATGCAACTGACCAGTAACCCAGTACACTTCTTGAAAGGCCAAATGCTTTGCAACTCACGCGTGGAAATGGTAAATTTACAGTTTTTAACAGAACTGTTGTGGGAGAGAAACAAAACCATCGACCCACAATAAAATCTTAATCCCAGTTTTCCTTGACATGATATTAATGAGACTTCTAGGAGGTGTGCTGGGTTAAACCAGGGGTCTGGTCCGGGTTTTTGGTCCTCATCTTCACTTCAATCTCAACCCAAACAAACGCTGTCGTTACCTTGCAGCGCATTCCCCAGCAGGGCATCCAGCTCAGGGTTGAACTCGGCCTTCTCCTTCAGCATGTGAAAGAGCAGCTGGTTCTGTGTGGCGCTGGTGATCTCCGTCTGCTTCAGCCGCCCCTCCATCACCTTCACCTGAGACTCCCTCTGGGCTGCCTGGAGACCCTGAAGAGGTCAGACCGCAGACATACAATATTGATGTTATTGTTCACTGTCCATCTCAAATTTACACCCACATCTCTGCGACATGGTAAAATAGTTGCATGTGTAACTACATGGCATCCATAGTCCTATCAATTGGCATTTCTCTGCAATGTTCCTGGAATAAAAATTTTACAAAAAAAGCCACTTAAATTTCTAAGTCGTTATGAATCTTTTTTGTGGTTTTGTGTCTTTTTGTAGTTGTTTTGTGTCTCTTTGTAGTTATTTTGTCTGTTTGCAGTTTCTTTGCATTTCTTTCTGTTCATTTTGCATCTCTTCGTGGTCAGTATGTGTCTGTTCAAGTGACATTTGGCAGGTGAAGGCCAGGGGGGCCCCCCACTTGGTAGGCCTGGCAGGCTCCTTCAGTAATCAATTGTATGTTAAATGACATTATCTTGATGTAAATTCTCACAGATTTAGCCAAAATGCTTCTACAGTCCATGACCAAGTAACATTGCCTGATCCTTGATCGTATTCACGTTTGTTGAAAAGCAACAATGAGCACGGACTGTGGGGTACCAATGTGATTGTGGGGCTGGTACCTTGTTGATAGCCATGGACATAAAGTGATCCAACAGAAAACGAGCTTCTGTCAAGGTACAGGAACCAATCACAGCAGAAATGTCCACTGTGTCGCCTTCCTCCTGGGAAAAAAAAGAAATTGTGAAGATCTAAATTCTCTGAAACTCTCTAAGACAAATAATACTTTCCATCACATAAAAGAGCTCAAAAGTAGTTGGTAATGAGCTAAAGCTCATTCATGTTCTCTATTTTACTGAATCCATCTATTTAACCAATTCCCAAAGCTCTCACCTTGGTTTCCTCCATCTGCATGATGTTGGCCTGACAGTCTGCGATGCTGTCATTGATGTAATCAATGTTGGCCGTCAACGCATCCACTTCCTCGTTGAGGGGAAGCGCTGCCTTCTCGGCTTCAGGGCCCTCCCTGTCCAGCCGCTCCCTCTTCCGGATGACCTTCTCTTTACGCTTGGTCAGCTCCTCTCGTTGCTATGAACACAAAAACACTTTGTTGACTTCAGAAATTTTAACAGATTGCAGTCCATCGAGTCATTTCTTAATGTGTAACATGGTAAATGTTGCAGAAGTACAGGGGAGGAAACAAGCCTTTTTTCATCGTGCAAGAATTTGACATAATTTTCCCCAAAACAAAAACAACAAAACTTAGAACAACTCATCAGTTCTCACTGACTAAACACCATTAACATGTCAGCCTTATCCCAGATATCAGCCACACACTTCTCAAGCATTTTTAATGCCAGATCATTTTGATTCAGCAGAGAATTTAGTCGGAATTTACTAGCAACTGAAACTCAAAGTAAGTGTATACTTCTATTTGGGTATTATACTGTTCAGGCTTAACAGTAATCAAATGTAAACAGCAGAATACCTAATACCTACCTATTAATGGGTTGAAAAAAAAAACTTGTGTGCAGGATTATGTTTTACACTTGGTATTTCCTTTTGTTGGTGATGCAAGGGTCATATATACAGTAGAGTCACACATTTATTGCAACAGACGGTCCAAGTGCATGTTTTCCACCAATGAGAAGCTGCACCAGAGCAGGTTGACAGTTAAGTGCCTTGCTTGAGGGCACTTGACAGTACTGATGTTGAGGATGGCAGGCATATTACCCTTTTCCTTTGCCTGCCCTCATAGATATATTTCCTGCTGGTCATTATCCTTCTTTAGTCCTGTAATTGACAGATTAGGACATCTTACAGTAGAACAACGCACTGCTGTAGCTTTACCTTGAGGAGGCGGTTCATGTCGGCCTCCATGTTGGAGATGGTCATCCTTTGCATGATGACGTCAGTGATCCGCCGCTCCAGAGACTGCCATTTATTACGTGCGATTCTGGTGGAGTAAATACCGACTGTGCGCCTGTAGGTATACCTGCACACACACAGCATCAGTCAGTGATTGATTTAATACTTTTAACACATTTAACATTCAGGGATGATGTGCATTATTCATAAATATGTTTCAGATGCACATTCCTGATGCAGAATTATGTATCAGAATCCAACGTAATAGTGGAGTTTACATTCCAGGGTGATTTATGATGGTGCAGGTGTGTTATTTATGAACACTTCTGTGTACAGTATTTCAATGCTGCAAGGATAAAACCTGGCCTATGTTGGTTTGATAAAAGCATCTATTTTTAGTAGCATCGCTGGAATCATAGACGTGCACACACACAGACTCACCGAGTACCGTTGGGAGCAGCGTTGCCGGAGGAGTACAAGCGTCCAGACGGAGGTCTGTGGGTGGAGTCCTGCACTGATTCTGGGACATTGACTCTCCTGATGACCTTACCTGAAGTGGGCCTGGCCTGCCTCCGCAGAGCCGTCACCTGACACACACATGGAAACATGACAGGTGAACACTAAAAGCATACCGCATGCATTTCTGCATCTATAATGCATCAGCAAGTATTTCAGCAGACACTATGTAAAAATTCAATCCAACCCAATTCTGCTGCTACTCACCTCCTCCGTCTTTCTCCTCAGAATAAGCTCCTGCTGCCTTTTCTGAGCCTCCAGTAATTTTAGCTGGTGCTGTAACACGACAGTATCAACAACAGTTAAATAATGGTACTGAAACTCATGACTCAGGTTAAATTAAGTTGTAATTACAGCCAACTAAAGCAAAAAAGGATGTAGAGAGCTAACCTCTTGCTTGCGCTGGTCTTTCTTTAACGAAGCAATTTCTCGGTTTCTGCGTGACTCGTTCATCCTGTTCTTCTCCTGCTGCTCCTTCATCTGCTTCATAAGACGGACCTGGAACAATCGCATCAAAAAAAAAAATATTATTATTATATACACAGATAAATGTAGTGAAAGTAAGTAAATATTCTAATGCGAAAGTTCTCATAATTAGCCAGGTTCATTCTCACAAATACACACACAGCAATGAAAGTGACATGGGTGGGGAAGCTTCCCTCTAAATGCTCTTTTGAGAAGACTATAGGTAAACAGGCTTAGAAAATCATATTGTGGACCCTTCCAATGTCCTGTTCAGAATACAAACTGCTCCATCAGGTAGACACTGTAGAGTTCCATAAATACAGGAGAAGCTTGCTGACTAGGCATAGAAACTTTTTATCCCTCTATCAGTGAATCCCCTAAACTCACGACATAAAGAGGGTGTGAAATTAGGGGCAGGGTTTCCTGTATTTGAATGCACTTTAAATCGGTTACTGCACTATCATTGTATGTATGTTTATGTGGCAGCCTTTATGTCCAATACAAATTTCCCTAGGGACAAATAAAGTAATCTTAAATAAACTTTGTGAAATCTTTTTTGATTTATAGTGCATTTGTTGAATCCTTCTTCATCCTTTGACTACTGTCTGCAACCAGTCTGGCCTACTGTACATTTTCATTATTTTTGAGACGCTCAAATCAAGACAGTCAAATGGAAATTTACAGGAAAGATAGTTGAGAGAGACACACGACAGAAGAGATGTGACAATAAGCTAAAGTGATGCATGTTTCTGATGCTGCCCAAACTTGATTTATATCAAGTTCATGTCAACTTTTATTTTAATCCCAATAGAAGCACATCCTTCCAAACACACTTAACTCTAGAAAAGAAATACTATCAAAAGAAGAGAGCAGTAAGAGAGACCTCAAATTCCCACCAGAAGCATTAAAGTAGTGTTATCACGATCACCCTTAAAGAGGACAACCAATCGCACCTTCGTCTTCTTCATTTCCGCCACGTCCATCTGAAGCTTCTTCAGCTGTTTCTCGTACTGCGATTGGTTCTTCAGCAGACGGGCATGCTCCTTCTGAGCCGACTGGAGCTTCTGAAGCTCTTTGTTCATAACGCTCAGCTTCTTCTCATATTCAGCCTTGATCTTGCGAGACTTGTCGTCTGTGCCAGTTTCTACTGTATCTGAAAGTATGCAACACAAAAGTCATGGAAATCTGATCTTTTTTTTTTAAAGAGATGGAATGCTATAAAGCTTTAAAAAAAACTTAGATTGTAGATAACACAATCACTTTTATTTGGAAGTTTTTTTTATGTAGCCTCCACACTGCGTTGCAGATACAAACTCTGTAATGGGTTAAACAGTCAAAAACCTTTATCTCCAGTTGTCAAAAAGTCCCTTTTGTGTGCTTTTTTTAATTAGACAAGCTGAAAATTCCTCCATGCTTTTAAAGTGAGACAATGCTTTGATCCATTAGTGCTGATAAATATAAACTGTCACCATCTGGCTGCTGGCGGAGAGCATTCACTTTAAAGGATTCTCTGAAGTACATAAAATCTTGAGCTTTCTGCAGTGCTTGTTCATTACTAAAGAACAAAACCTGAGATCAAACATAAGGGTAAGATATAAATTCTTCTAAATGAAAGTAGGACGGCCTAAAATTTAAATACAATACGCTTTAAGACTGAAATAAGCTGATCAAAAAGGCACCGACATTAAAACCCAAACCCACATTTGGGTGGATGTTTTTATCCAAACTGCCTGAGCACGAGTAAATAAATGTACAGGGTATTAGTACAGTTCTCTTCCCAGTGAGCAATACATGACTCCCCCTTCTGGCGTCTTTGTCTTACTCATGTTTTGGAGTACACGGTCCCTCTCCAGCTGGGTGTCCCTGATCTTGCACTGCAGCATCATCAGCTTCTGTTCATACTGCTGTTTGAGCGTGTGCAGACGCCGTTGGCTGTTCTCCAGCTCGTCGATCAGCTTCTGCTTGATGGCGATCTCGCAGGTGATGTTGGCCAGATCGGCCTGGAAGTTCTCTGTTGGACACGCATGATCAGATTACGTATTCACATCCGCAGTGGTGTTCACGTCACAAATCTCCAGTATTTTTTTGTTTTAGGTTCTTTTACAGTACATGCCCCTTTGCAATTATTACTTAAAAAGAACCTTTTTCTTTTATCTCAACTATCCAATGTATGCTATCAACATGAGTTGATGGTTGTTTTCTGCAGATTAAAAGGAGAAGTTTGTAGGATTTAGTGGCATGTAGTGATTAGGTTGCAGATTACAAACAACTGAATACTCCTTTCCTCACCCCTGCCTTTCCAAGCGTGTATTAGAACCTATGGTGGCCTTCAGGTAACGTAAAAACTCAAAAGGCCCTCTCTAGAGTCAGTGTTTGGTTTGTCCCTTCTGGGCTACTGTAGAAACATGGCAGTGCATGGTGGACTCCGTGGAAGAGGACCCTTGTGTATGTAGATACAGAGCTAATTCTAAGCTAACAAAAAAACAATTCTTAGTTTCAGGTGATTATGCACTAATTAAAAGAATATTATGAATATTTTACTCCATTTCTGCCAATAGATCTCCCTTAATTCTACACACTGTTCCTTTAAATGCAAACCATTTGAAGTGTGCCCTGTTGCAAGACAACAGTTAACAATTCTCAGTGAGCAAAACAGCCTCGACTCCACATTTAGGGGAATATATTATTTTGATTATTTGGCTTCACCCACTGGCCCTTTCTCCCTTCATTGCTCGCCTCAGTGCGGAAAAATTTCATTCGTCAAGTTTAGAAAATGAAACTGCTATTTTTTTGCTTATATTTGCTTATTACGTCGGCTGGTGCCTGACATCCAATATACACAAGCAGAGATGTATGGTAGCTAGAAGAATACTTAAAAGGTTGTACTTGAAGTACAATCATTCTGTATCATTAGTCTTCATTTTGTAGTATATTGTATATAAAAGTGTTACTCTCAGTGTCCAAACATTGAGAGTAAATGTGACAGCAACAGTCATTGCTGCTTAGTTGGTACTCTAATGCATCTTGGGTGAAACTATCACAAGTGGTCAGCTTTAATCACAGTTGTACTGTACATATTGCTGGTTGGAGAGTAAAACTGGTCTGTCAGTGATTGAACAGCTCCCCCTTGTGGAGAATCAGCAGCTTCTTAAAAAGAAAGTGAGAGAGACCAGACACTCTACCCCTCATACCTTTTTCATCTGACTCAGAGTCCGAATCATCTGAGCTCTCCTCCACATCCATCTCCTCTTCCTCCTCATCCTCTTCCTCTTCCCCTTCCTCGTGGTCGCTGCCTTCCTGGACCTCCTACAACATAACATACTAATGATTTAATATCTGAAGGCACTCTTTACGGTGTTTGAATGTAAAGATGACACAAGAGGCAGTCAATCGTACAATTTCTGCTTCCTCGTGGACTCGCTCCGTCATTTCCTTCTCTGTGCCCTTTTCTTGCTCATTGTCAGGAACTTCCTCCTTGTTGGCACTGAAAGATTCAGACATGGTTGAGAATCAGAGACATCATTTATCCTGTGTGACTGAGCAGAGCACATGGTACACCTCCAAAAGTACTGAAACACATGTAAACAAGAAGCATCTGCAGGTAATAAAGATATTGTTTGGGAAACGACAATGCATGGCAACACTGTCTTTTTGGCAAACAAACGTTTTTAAGGACTTCACCACTATGTAGCTATAAAGCTGGTACGGTTAAGGAGTTTATTTATTGTGATATTTTATGAGAAAATGTATTATTTCATGACATGATGACCTATACACAGAGAGGACGCTGCTCTGTTTTCATGAGCTTGTTTGTGGAAAAGACAGCGTGTTGTTTTAACAAAGGAGGGGGGCATCTCAGAGTCTGAACAAAACCAGCAAAAGCAAAACATAACATGGAAAGAAAAAGAAAAAAAACAATGGTGAATCAAGTCCATGAAGCATATCTGTTGGATTAATATTTTATCCAAACAAGGAGGGTTTGTAATGTTTAGGTGGTGTTTTGCATAAAATCATCTGGATAAACTGACCAAAATGAAAAAAGAAATAACACAAGAGAGGGAACAGAGGTATTTATCATCCAATGTTGGAATGTTTTTTAAAGTCTATCATAAGGGAAAGGCATTAACATTTTAGTAAGTTTCAAACACTCTAATTACACTAATAATCAGAATGGAAAAATGTTAAAAATAAAAAAAAACATTGGAGCTAAGTGCTCACAGTGCATGCCAGGTAACCGCAATGTTGCCACATCTCTGCCATAAGGTAAAATAACTGCATGTGTAACTACATATCATACGTAGTCATATATGCACTTTTCTGAACTTCTGCTGGAATAAAAATGTTAGCAAAATACATAAAACTCACTACTTTCTTCTTCATGATCTAAAATGTATTTTATTGGTAAACATTTAGAAATACTAAAAGATTTGTTTAGGGAACATGTATATTAAATGACATAATTATGAAATGTGGCAGATTTTGCCAAATGGCAGATCTTCTGCACTTCCTGACCAGGTTGATGTTAAAAAGTAAAATTGTGGAGTGCCTTGGTAGCAGCTGAATCGTTGCAATGTCACCGCCAACCTTTGTTGCATGTCTCTCCCTATTTCCTTTCTACCTCTTCACTGTCAAACTGTTCATTATATGCAAAATAAAAAGGTGTTATGAGCATTGATCTTTTGTTGAAAGGCACTTCTAGTTTCAGGCTGTCAAAAAAATAAAATAATAATAATAATAATAATAATAATAATAATAATAATAATAATAATAAATATATATATATTATTAAAAAAAGACAAAAAAGAAAGCAGGAATGTAGCGTGAGGAGTCAAAGAGTGAGCTGAGGGGTTCACACAGAAGGTCCAAAGAGAGACAAGAGCTTATTATATAGTAAAAAGAAGGGTTTTATGGAAGGAAAGTGCTTTTATGGTAGGGAGTCTCACTCCAGGTGGGGAAATACCTGCCCAAAATAAATTAAAAATAAAAGGTAAAAAAAAAAAAATTCAGAATTAGGGGAAGCAGAGGATGGGAATGGCAACAGGAGGGTGGAAGCTCTGACAAACCTGGCGTCATCAACCTCTTCCACCACCTCCTCCCTTTCCTCCCTCTCTCTCTCCTCCAACAGCAGCTGGAGTCTTCAGGGAGGGGTGAAGGGTCAAACCAGAGAAGGGAGCAAGAGATGAACGAAGGAAGAAAGAATGGAGGGAAGAATGATCAAAGGAGGCTCTGCACTGGAAACACCACCTTTAATCCCAGTTAAAAGTGCCCCACAGCACAACTCTGATCTTTCCAAACCTGGACCCTCGCATCAGTCTCTAATGCTGTTGTAGATTTCTCATCAGGATTTACTCCTTGCAATGAAATTCTTATGTTTATCAGCACTAGAATACTGTCACATTAGTTTACATAAATATTACATTTGTATGTTAATTGTTTCTATATTGTCTATAAATTAAGTCAATAAAATCGCACATAATTATTAAAGCATCTATGAGCTACACGGTGTCTCCGTTTACAATCATATCTGAAGGTCTACTTGTATCTAAATATGCACGTACAAATGTACAAAATCTTAAACTGTTGTCAAATTTCTTATTAAAATGTACAAAAAGTCAAACTGACATCTGGGTGAAGCAGTCCGTGACGTGCCTTTGAAATGTTTGGAATGGTTTAAACTTTGTAAAAATCACAAAGTGCCATTCCAGTTTGAAACGTTACTCAAATGTATGCACACCTGCAATAACACCAGTCAAAAACAGACGATCCTAGATCTAATTTTGTTTTGTCTACAGCAGTCTTATTACCTTTTCTTTTTCTTTTTTTCTCGTTTCTTCAGTTTCTCCAGGTCTTTCTTGGCGAGTTCGATGATGTCAGAAGTCTCCTTCTCGGGGGCCAGCAGCGCGGGCCCTCCGTACAACGACTGACGATTGGAGGCACGGGTCAGATTCTTTCTCAAATGCTCGTTCACGGCTTCGCTCTCCAGGAGTTTGGCTCTGATGGGGGAAATCCAGGGGCACAAGCGGGAGGAAGACACATATAATCGTACATATGTTAACCAAGGCAGAGAGCTTGAAAATATATCAAGTTTCTTGAATTTTTTTTTAAACTTTATTTGTTGTTATGTGCACAAAATGTTAAAGGAGGAACCCCAAAGGATATTCCGATGCCTCCTTTCACTCTTGCACCCTTTCATGTCTTTCATGGAGGTAAATATTTCTGAGCCCCAAAATACTGTAAAGCAGACACTTAAGTATGATGCAAAATGTGTTAAAAAAGTACAATGTTTTGTGTACAAGCTAACAAAAAAACTCAGTATAGATTATTACAAAGTACTGTTATTTTACCTTATGGAATAAGTACAGTATGTAGAATGGAATTGGGGCACAGTTATCATTTACATAATCTAGTTAGACTTGTTTACCTGAGGTCTTCAATCTCTTTGATGTAACCCTGAATCATGTTTCCAATTTCTTCAGTTCCACCTTCACCTGGAAGAGAATCACAACAATTTTAAATGAGCCAGAGGAAGAGCACAATGGCTTTTCTAACCAAACCAAAAGGCACGCATCCTGTATTCACTGGGACTCTGCAATGAGCAGAATCAAGCACTTGACACCCAAGATAGAGACCAAAGTAAATATTAATAAAATGTGGAACACTTATTTGACATTTACTCAGAAGACTTTATGAGTCTGCAGGTTTCTACCTACCTGCCCTGGCAAGGACCTGGTTGGCCTGGTCACTGATCAGCTGGGTGAGACGCGCCCTCTGGGCATCGATGGTCTCCTGCATGGCCTTCACTCTCACCCTCAGGTTGCTGTTCTCCGTCTGCAGCATGGAGTTCTCGTGGAACATGTCGCTGAAGCTCTCCACGCCGTCCTCACCCATCAAGCGTTTACCCTGCAGGAGGGGGCAATACAGAAAAAAACAGATCGTTACTCTCTTTAGATAGCTCCCTTTGACATAAAATATTCCCTGGTTGTTTAATTTATTTCATTCTTTCAATGCACTCCGTGGCCTTTGAACTCCTCCTCTCTCCTCACCGTCTTGTACTCCATCAGCTCTATCTGCAGTCGAGCGATCTCCGTTCTCAGAGCGCTGATCTGCTGGCTGGCCTTGTCCTGGTTCACCATCACCTTGTTCTTGATGTTCCGGGCTCGGTTGGCGTACTTTAACGTGTTCAGCGTCTCCATGAAGTCCCGGTCAGACGGGCTGATGCAGGCGATCATCACTGTTTGGCTGAGACAAGAAGGAGACGGATATTTATTCATGTTTGGTTCAGCTGCACAATTCTGACAAAGACTGATGCACATTTTGATAAATGTAGAAACCTGTGTGTTTGATGTAGGACACATTTGAAGAAAGAAAAATAAAAAAAATCTGAGTGAAAGCCAACAGAGAAAACCTACTTTAATGCATGTAAGCTCATGTGTAGGTACAAGACACCAGCATGCTTTAATTCTGATAAAACACTGCAAGCTTTTGTGGAAGTATGAGTAATATTTTTATTTCATTTGATTTGATTTTAAAATGTCCATTTCTCTCTGAATATTCTTCCTATTCCTAACCAATGGATGTATATCAATATTGTATATTCCCCCCCAGTTTTGCACATGCTTTACAAAAAACAAATGCTATATTTCTTCATTGATGATGAGAAAGACAGTCTAATAAACATTTAAATTTGATATTGAACTTTTTGTTACTTTCTTCTGCAATTCATGTTTGCATTAATATCATTATGACAAAATGTGGGGTTTAATTCTTATTTTCCTTTAAAGATAACAACAGTTTAGTTTGCGGATTTAGAAAACAACAACAACAACAACAACAACAACTTTCAAACCCTTTACCACCAATACTTCTCTGGTTCCACAATGACACAGATGGTACTTTATGAAAAAGGTGAAATCAGTTTTCCACCGACCTGTTTCCTCCTAATGAATCCTGTAGAAGTCGGGTGAGTTTGGAGTCTCTGTAAGGCACATGTGAGGACCGCTTGCTCCGGTCGCCCAAAGCACTGATAACATTCCCCAGAGCGAGCTGCAGCAACAGAGAGGAAAAATGTTTCTAGGGGATGCAACAGTTCACTAAACAGGCTATTGATCGGTTGCATTTTATTCCATGACATCATTAACCAAATACGTTTGTTTGTTAAGTTTTTAGTCTGGTTTTCACATCAGTTAAAAGTCCTATGACATGCTGCTTTTTGGATGCTTATATATAGAAGGTGTAGGGTGGGGGTGTGGCCTTGACCATAGTTGTAGCTCTATTTCCTCATGGGTGGGCCAAATTCTCTGGGCAGCGGGCAAAGCAGGGAAAGGGGAGGTAACCTTTCCCCTTATGACGACATAAAGGGAAGACTCCAGATCGGTCCATCTGAGCTTTCATTTTCTCAAAAGGCAGAGCAGGATACCAAGGGCTCGGTTTACACCTATCACCATTTCTAGCCACTGGGGGACCATAGGCAGGCTGGGGGAACTCATATTAATGTTAAAAAACCTCAAAGTAAAATTTTCATGCCAAGGGACCTTTAAGCTTGCAGGGGATATGTTGTAAAATTTAAAAGAGCCAAACAAATCAACATTAAATAGTGGGAACCCTGCAATGACAGGGATATCAACAAATAAAATCCTACAAATTATTTAAAAAAAACTTAGTATATGTCCTTTTTTCAAGAGAAAGAACACTTTTAACATGATTTGGCACTGACAGAGCTCCAGACTGAAGATTGTGCATGTTAAATAGTAAAGACCAGTTAAAGGGTTTTATTCAGTAAATCATGGCACTCATGTGTTTAATGTTAAGATGTTGACATGGGGTTGTCCTTTCTCTGTGGAGTATTTTTCTTGTTGTGTAGTTGTTGACCTTTGAGCGCAGGGTGAACATTTATGAAAAACAGCCACTAGATGGCAAGCAAACCCTAGCATATCATTGACTCTGGCTTCTCTGAGGGGCTTAACAAATCCTACTCAAGTGATGCAGGGAAGGCAGAAGAAACTCACCAGTCCACAGTTGATGGAGATGCCCTCTTTGGCTCGATCGCCCGTCGCTCCGGTTCTCTTCAGCCTCTCAGAACCGGCCAGGTCCACAAAGTGAAACTTGGCTGTCAGCGTCTCGTACTCGTCCATCTCAGAATTTCCGTTGGAGACTCTGTTATCAGTCTCACTTTCTTGCTGAGTGATATGGACACACACACAAACACTGTTAGATACACAGACAGACATACAGGATACTGCAAGGATACCATGTTCCAATAATGGTGCCATCTTAATTTCTTTGCAAAATGGGATTCCTGCCATCTGAGAAATTAGGTTTAAAAAAAAATAGCAAACAGCAAATGAACACTTATAGGTTTGTTTTTTAATAAATATATATATCCAATATATTTATTTCTTTTCAAAATGATACTGAGCCTGTACTCACATTGTCGGAGGCACAGACTCGAACTTGGCACAGGTGGATGGTGAAGATGGCGTGGGATCGAGAGCTCTGGACATTCATCTGAGTGCTGGCTGTGGTGCGAGACAGAGCCCCGAGCTTCAGGCACTGCATCATCTGAACAGGCAGAGAAAGAGCTTTAAATATTTAACACACTGGTCAAACTCACTTTGATACAGCTGGAGGAAACAACAACAAATACTCTCTGGCAATTATAAAAGTTAAAATCAGTGCAGTAATGAATACTATATGAGTAAGTAAATATGAGTATAATAACTAATTTGTAAAGGCCTTGTGGTGGCGAATAGGTTGACTATAAAGATTATTTATTTGGAGCTTTTTCCCTTTATTTAGACAGCGACAGTGGATAGACATGAAAGGGGGAGAGAGATGGGGGATGACACGCAGGAACGGGCAGCAGGTCGGATTCGAACCCGCGCCGCTGCAGGACTCAGCCAACATGGGGCGAACGGCTCTTACTGGGTGAACTAGAGGCCGCCACGAATAGGTTGACTTTAAAGAGTGTGAATCCAATAATTAATATAAATTTTAGTCATTAACAATGGCAGTTACACACCTCAGCCTCGGAGGACACGCTCCGTGTGGTCACTCCTACTGTGTAGATTCCCCCTGTGGCGTCTTCGTGGATCTTGATGTGAGATTTCTGCTTTGTGTCTCGTGTGGATTCAAACAGATCCAGAACGTCCTCATTATAAAGCTACCACACCCATACCCACACACACACACAAAACAGCTGTTAACCAGGCAGATACATCACTTAAGTTTAAATCATGGATTAAATCATCAAAATTCACAGAATATCTGAACATTTGTAATAGTATCATGAATTGCATTATAAGGACCAATATAAAGAACAAAGACCAACAACTCCAGCTTTTTTTGCCTAATAAAGATTGGTGAAACACCTGGAAATGAAACTTTGTCCAGCTGTACTTTGCAAAGAGAATATAGAGAACTACTAACCCTGTTGTCTGAGTGGACATACAGAAAAATAATAATAAACAATAATAATAATAATGGTAATAAAGCATGCTATGTATTGTTAATACACTAATTCTAATATCATGTTTAGTCCCCTTTATAGGCACCTGATATGTTATAATGTTGTAACATGCATCTTTACTACAAAGTGCACTGAGCTTTACACTAGCATGAGAATATTAACTGTACATAAATGTATTCCCAAAAAATTAAGTTAGCAAGTGTCTGGAGGATTCGCTTTCAGACTATAGTCCGACCCAACCAGCTTTACCGATAAGTTTAAAGGTTTATATTGCCATGTATCTGCACTCTCAAGTCAGTTTTCTTCTGCAGAGCTTACTCAGATCTTTTCAAGAAAAAAAGATTGTATTTGCACCCTCTCAGCCTCTTGGAAAAAATCCTTGATTCATCTTCGGCATCTAAAAGTCTTCGCAATTTGGGGTAAAGTGTCTTGGCTAAGGATCAAACCACCAACCTTTCAATTGGTAGGCGACCGCTCTACCACCTGAGCCACAGCCGCTAAGGTGGCAGAAAATGTCATTTAAACGGTTTGCCGGATTGGATGTCTATACTAGAAAATAGGGAAAGTACCTGAGCTTTCTGGAGGACTCCTAAGAAGCTTTGTGCTGGGGAGAGACGTGTTTGATGGGCTTAAGGCGTTGTCATTTATACACCTTTATTTGGTTTGGTTTATGGTTTATCTTTTATTTTGTTGAATGGTCTGGAATATTGTAGTTACTGTGTCATCTTTTCTTGATTTCTGTCTGGGTGGTGATGACGTGTGGATTTCTCAGCATGGCTGTGTTCAGAGGGCTGTGTTCAGAGGGCTGTGTCGTCTGGCGACTCACCCGTGCAGAAACTCGAGTGAAGATAATTACCTCTTCTGAAGAGATCATGTTTTTTAAAGTCTCCGTGTCTTACTTTGCTACTAGCAACTGCGTGCTGGTGGGGTGGGGGCTGTGCGCGATCACGGAAGGCTTGTATCATGTGGAGGCACCCGCAGTTTTGTTGTCATTACTTCAAATTCCTCATGGGGGCGACAAAAACTACGCACTATAGCTTTAAAGAAGCATGTAAAGTAAGAAAACGTGATGCAGTGAAGCGGTGTGTACCTCGAGGAATTGGGCGTTGATCTTAAACTCCGGTACGGGGCGTCCCTGTTCCTGAGCGGCCTGTCTGCGCTGCTCGATGCCCTTGAAGAGGTGGTGGACGGCGCGGGGGATGATACCCAGCTCCTCCTCTTCAATGTTGACGTCAAAGCCCGTCCCCATGGTGTAGGTCTTCCCTGAACCCGTCTGAATGGGGTGGAGAAAAATGTCATACAAAAGAACCAAAAACAAGTGGTTTATGAAATATGAAAATTCAGCATCACCAGGGCTTTGCCTTAAAAGGGAAACTCCACCGATTTTACCCAACAAAGACTTTTTACAGGTCTTGGGAAGCTGTATTGAGCTTTTTGTGGCTCCAGAGGGAGATACCTGAAGTGTGATGAACTGCCTCAAGGGATGTCACTTTGTGCTTTGTGGGTAATGAAAGAGTCAGGTTTGACAAGGAAGAAGAATGTGTGGAATTAAAAAGATATCGCTGGTTATGCTGTATCAATTTTTTATCGTGGTTGGTGAGTCCCGCAATGCTAAATCAAAGTACGCTGTTAAAGGGTTCAAAGACTTGGATTACTTTCCTGAGGAGTAAAATGTTGCAAAGACTAACTTTTTATCTTTCTTTCTTGAATGATTATGTATATATGGTTTGTTTTTATATTTATTAAAAGCTTCTTTGACAGTTTGTAGTAGAGATAAGCCATGAAATATCACAACCTATCACAATTGTTTCCAAGATTTGTCTTGTTTTATTGTTTTATTGTGTTATCCGTTTGATTTTAATGACTACAATTACAAAAGTATGTAGACACCCGAATATTACGTGATTGCTGAACATCGGTCCAAAACCATGGGCATTAATCTGCTGCTATAACATATTTCATTTTATCTGGTATAAGGCTTTCCACCAGATTTTGAAACCTTGCTGCAGGGATTAGTGAGCATTACTGAGATTAGCCACTGATGTTGGGTAATAAGGTCTGGCTCCGTTGGCGTTCCAGTTCATCCCAAAAGGTGTTGGATGGGGTTGAGGTCGGAGCTCTGTGCAGGCCAGTCAAGTTCTTCGACACCAAACTGGGGAAAACATTTCTTTATAGAGCGGACTTTGTCATGTTAAAACAGAAAAGGGTCTACCCCAAACTGATGCCACAAAATTGTCTAAAAACACTATTGTCTAAAATGTCACTGTGTGCTGTAGCATTAAGACTTTCCACAATTGAAACTAAAGGGCCCTAACCATGAAAAAGAGTCAGTGATGGGACAGAAATGTCCACAAATGCTTCGGCCCTGTAAAGCACACGTTGTAAATCAGCTTTTAATAAAGCTATACGAATAAAGAATTATTATTATCCTTAAAGTTTGTCATATACAGTTCCGTAGAGTTCTAATTTACTTACTTTTACTTTGTTTTCCATCTATTTTAAATGTGATTTTTTACTTCCTAAAATTCCCAGAATGCCTTTTGACATCCCCTGAGATGAAGCTGGGGGCTATGCATGTAGTTGTAGAGCGAGTTTTTCCAGTCGAGAAAAAAGGTGACCTCTGTCTCTTTATTTAAAAAGAATGTCGTCTCATTCTGGCCAATTGAGTCTATTGTGTCAGTAAAGATATTTTTACCCATTTAACTGCACTTTTCCCTCACTCTTCAATTTTGAAATGCATTGCTTACATTTAACAGCATTGAATTAGACATGCTTCCAATTAGCATGTTATGTCTAGCATTGCAAAAAGAACAAACCAGTTTAAAAAGATACCCACCAAATACCAAAGTCCTTCTGAGAAGACAGAACATGTACCGTCTAATCTATACATCATTACTTTCTGTTTATATCTGCAACCCAACCGGGCAGAGTTCTTGTGATGCAGTAAGTCGGTCTAACTCTAGATCAGTCCCTGTGAAGCCACAGAGCCAAACAGGTCTGATCCAGGCCAAACCAACAGCAGTCTGTACTCTCTGTGTTTCAGCAGTGACAGAAGCTGTTACTGGGGAGATATGGGTTAATATGGACACACATTAAAGATGTATAGCTGTCTAAAAAGGTGCACGTGCGCTTCACTTCACTTCACTTTGAATCGTGTGAGTGCCATACAGCAGGAGCTCTGTCACCACGGAAACCTAAGAGGAGGTAAAGGAGAGGAGGGGGCGCTATGAGGCCCAATGTGCTGAACTTGGGAGGGCTGGGGGAGTGGAAGAGAAGGGGGAGTAACTGAAGAAAGAATGTACGGTATCCATTATTCTGTAGATTATTTTCTAAATTAATCGTTTGATCTATGTAACATTTGAAAACAGTGAAACATGACATATTTAACTTGCTAATTTTGACTCACCAACAGTCCAAAAACCAAAGATTTACTACAACATCAGACAAAGAAAGGTTGCACGTTGGAACGTTGGCGTTTTTCTAAATATTTAAATAATAAATTATCAAAATTCTGTCAATAAACAAATGGATTAATCCACTTCAGCTCTAAAGAGAAGTACCACTGGATATAAACAAGAAATACCACAGACACATTAGGCATTGTTCAAAATATTAATTTCACAGGATTAACACTAGTTTGTAATCCGATTTGTGGTTTTATTTTATATTTATCCATTTTTTCCATTTTCCCAAATTAGCAAGTACCACTAGTTGGTATCACTTCTCTATTGTACCATTACTTCGGTGTACTCTTATTGCAGGTTTCTCCTCCTCTGCTGCTCTTCCTGGGGCCTCGCTTTCCTTTTAGAACTGCAGGGTCTAAGGATAGAGGGTGTTGTATAGACTGTAAAGCCCTCTGAGAAAAATTTTGATTTGGGGTTTAATAAACAAAACCAACACTGCTATATTGTCATACATATTGTTTAGAAACTATTTTTAATAAAAAAAGGAATAGTTTTGGAAAATGCACTTATTTACTTTATTGCTAAGAGAAGTTGGATACAACTATCATATCTGTTAAAGCCAGCAGTTAGTTTACATCAGTATAGAGACTAGAAACAGGGGAAAGAGCTCGCCTGGCTCGGTCTAAATCTGACTACCGGTATCTGTAAGTAACACGTTATGATACGTAGGCAGCTTTTCTTCATCTACAGACAGCCAGGCTAGCAGTTTCCAGTCTTTTTGCTAGGCTAAACTAAATGCCTCCTGGCTGTAGCTTCATATTACATGTACTAACAATAGGGTAGCATTGATCTTTTTTTCTTAATGTAACTGTGTGTATTTCACAAACCATTTCAACAACATTCCTTTAAAACTATGGTCTAACGGTTCAAATTCCACAACAGAAGTCTCCTCTGGTCTCCTTTTACCCAAAGGCCAACACTCCCCACCTCTCAAACACCCCTTATCTTTCTCTCCTCAAGACACAAATGCACAGAGCCCATTTCCCTACGTACATCCACCCAGCCATAAAGCACCGCCATCAGCACGGCAGCTGTGACACCGAGGACAAAGACTCGCCTGTCCGTATGCAAAGACGGTGGCGTTGTAGCCCTCAAAACAGCCCTCAATCAGCTTCTCCGTGCAGGCGGCGTAGATGGTGTCCTGCTGGGAGTCCATGTCAAACATGTAGTCGTAGGTGAAGGACTTGTCTTTCCCCAGGATCACCTGAGGCTCCCCGGGCATCACATACGTACAGATGTGACATCCCTCTATCTTCTCCCTGGCCAGCTGAGGGCGGATTCTACAGAAAACACAGAAAAAAAAAAAAAACAGAGATGAGAGCTTGTTGAGGTACACAAGTACACGTGATTAGGTACACTTTTAAAATCTAATGCAACCACGTTCACGTAACAGATCTGCCACATATTCTACCTTTACAAAGCTTATAATGGCCAGTTTTTGTTTAAGCTTTTCAGAGAAGTGTTAATTTAAGTGTGCGTTTATTAATGCGGAAGTAGTTAGTCCTGGACTGGATCATATTGATGTGTTTTTGATATTCTTCCCCCTTCAATTCACACCTGAGAGTCGTTTTATGTTTAAGGGCAAATTAACAGGATGCACATTTACTGTAGCTGCTGACAAGTACAGCGGTTGGCGTGGGCATCAAACCTGTGAATCACACCCCACAATCTTTCTACCCGTGCTGCTGAATAAGTTAGCACAATCAGGGAGCTACTTAAGCAGTAACCTGGAGACAGAGTTGGTTCACACATGGTAATTAAAGCATTGCATTTGCATATTTTTGACACCAAGCCATTAGCATGGTAGTTCAATTCTAGTGAATAAGAAAAAGAGACAAGGAAAGAACCAACCAAACAGGCACCATAAACTATTACAACAATGTACGCATAAGAAAAAACATGAACGGAAAAATATGTATAGTGAATTAGGAGTTCAGTATAATTCGGTATCATTTTTAATATGATATGATAAAATTAATATTGTGAGAATGGCAATATTCTGACTCGTTGGGGTTATTGCCTGTTAATTTGGCAGCTGTTTAGATGTGCACTTTGTTGTACTATTAACCTATTTTTTATACAGAATCTGAATCTCACTCTGACTGTTTACAAATTAAAAGAACAGAAAGATAATTTTGTTTTACTTTTTAAAATGCATATTTGAATGCAAACTGTTAACATTTCTGCTGACATACACTATAACACATACTCTGTTTCAATTGTATGCTCTTGAAATAGAATTTAAATAGAATATTTAGAAAAAAAAATGTCATAATAAGAATATCATTATCGGAGATATACCCTGAAATAACGTGATATATTTTACCTACAAAGGATATGTACAGTTCAGTTGATGCTTGCTGCACCAGTGAAAACAGTTTGGGTTCAGTCCAGTGCCTGCAGAGCAGTACAGATCAGTATTTGGGAAATAAACCCTCTTTGAGATCTAAATGGTGAAACGGTTATTCCAAAATCCATGTTATTTTGACCGTCCTAAATCACAGAAACATACCAAACTTGTTTCTGTAACTGCAAACATTTTCATCTGCTGCAGATGTGCGTTTTTTTGTACCGCAAAGATGGCAGGGTCAACATTTTAATCTGACCCAAGTTTGTCCCATAAAACCTGCCAGATGGGTTAATATGTACTGATTTACTGTACTTTTGGCCTGAAGGACTGAAATCTGGCAGGGATTAACTAGTTTAATGTGGATGTGAGAGAGGAAGAAGAGAGACAGGGTTGCAGTAAAAGGGATCGTTTATTTGAGCAGGTTATATGACTCTCACCCCCCCCACAACAGTTATAAAAGGTATTTGAAACAATACCATAGTTATATTGAAATAATGACATTACATTTTAGGAGAGACAACCAGCTCCAAATCAACATCAATATGATGTTATGGTTTTCATTTTACACAATGTTATTGTTTATATTAAGGATTTTAAAACTAACAAAATTGTGTTTTGAGGTTTTTGTTATGACTGATGTAAAGCATGTAAGCAAAATGTGTCATATTGTTATACATATTTATATTGTAACTATATATATTATTTTATAATTCATCCCTAACATAACATGTCCCTTCTTACTTTGAGAAGGTTTAAGAAATAGATTGGCACATCCAATATTTCTTATGCACATTGGGGAGAAGCTCATTGGGCCTCATTCACCAACCGTTCTTACGAAGAAATGTGTTCTTAAACCCTTCTTATGCACTTTTTATGAAGATTCTGGCATTCACTAATGTTTTCTTAACTTGGATTTGTTCTTAGCTAAGAACAAAATCTACGAACACTGAAAAGCACTCTTACGCACATTTGAGTGATGACAATTTGCTCCAAATGATTGGTTACTGCATTTTATTCAATTCTACAGTCGTTTACAATGATAGTATTGTACTGTAATGTATTTCTGATCATTTGTTGAAAAAAAAAAAAATCAGATTATGCAAAAACACTAACAGTGCAATTTACATCAGCAATTAAACTGATTAAATCCTGCGTTATTTGGTGATTGATCGCTATTTATTGGGCCAAAATGCAGTGGTAAAATGTAACAAAGTACAAATTCTTCGTAACTGTACTCAAGTACATTTTTCACGTATCTGTACTTTACTGAAGTAGAATCAATAGTGCATAGCCTACTTTTGACTTTTACTTTGTTACATTTTGCAGCAATTATCTATACTTTCTACTCCACTACATTTCTTCTACTACTACTACTACTACTACCATCTATTTCTCTCCACAGCGTTGTTTACTCCTCCGCCAGGCTGCGTAAGACGCGTTCATATCTTATTTATTTGGCTGGACCTCTTCACATCTCCCTATTTGCGCTGCTTCACACACTTTATTTGCTTACTTGCATGGTTAAAGAAAAGAAAATACATCCATGAATAAAACCAACCGCATTCTGATTCTAACAACACATTTCAGTTTTATGCTGGTTAGGATAGGAACTTCTTTTAAAAGCCAGGCTTTGTTTGTGGTAGTGGATATCTTCTACTTTTACTAAAGTAAATATGTGTCTGGATATTTGTACTTTTATTTAAGTACTGAGATTCAGTACTTCCTCCACCGCGGCTCCGACAATCTCAGAAAACCTCCCAGGAGATGCACAGGAAGTATCATGTCCTTATATGGGAATTTGTGGGGCGTTTTCTTATGCTAATTAGGAACAACTGGCACGCGCTTTCAGTTACGAAGACGTGGGATTCATCAATCCTAAGAACACAGATGCGAACAAGTCTGCTGTTTTAAGAACACGTCATGAATCCGACGTAGACTTTTCTTAGGAACCTTCTTAAGAACATATTTAAGAGAAAACTTAGGAAGATATTGGTGAATGAGGCCCATTGTACTAAAGGAGACTCCTGCACACTGTTCTTACACTCAAGGTGACATTTATTGAATCAGTAGATCAAATAAATGGGTCAGACCCCTCAGGCCTTCCTCAGACCGTGAGTAAGTTAGCGATGACGAAAACATAAGAACTCATTTTCTGGAAAAATTCTGTAGGGACCAAAATGTTGACGTACTGATTCAATAAATTGCTTATCTTCCGAGAGCGGTGTGCAGGAATCTACAGAGCCATTTCTACTTTTAACCTCTTGCTTCATTAAACATACTCTAATGTAGTGGATATCAATCCTAAACCTCAAGCACCACAACTTTGCCGTTGTACCATCACAATAGGAACTCAATGACTGAACTGAGTAATGCAATTCAAGTCATTTTACTGGTAGGAGAAAAACCAGCCACGGGCCAGGATTACTCTGTCAAGTGTTAGAATGTAACACAGCAGCATCAGCATCTATGTTCTCCTCGTATTGTGGTTAATTGTGACCAAGTGGACCAATCTTTCAGAAAGTTATCGCTTGGACGTTTAAAACAAACTCTCCTTGTGGGTTCAGCTCACCAACAAGCCTGGAAGAAAAGCACCTGACAGCGGTCCTGCCAGCCTCTTAGTACTGTGTGGATAAGGGTCTCATTGTGCCGCCAAATACAGGGGAGAACAATGCTGTGAGGGGAGTACAGTGTGGCCATTGTGTCCGTCTGTGTGACACTGGATCCCAGCGCTGACAATAACGCCACGGCTGCAGGATTACACGGCTGGACGGAGGCGAGGGAGGAGAGGTAACGTCTTGCCTGGAGGTCATGTCTGCAAATAACTATACTAAACAACTCACTGAGTGGGGTAGAGGATGAAAGATTGTTGCTTACAATGCAAACTATTCTTTTTTTCCTTCTAGTGGCTGATTTTGGTAACACACAGTCCTTCAAGGGTTAAGAGTATGTGTTGTCACATAATTTTCAGGCTGCTGGTTGCTTGTAATGTATGGAGGATATATATTTATTCATAATTCAAATTAAATGTCCAAAGAGAAAACGAAGCAAGATCAAATTAAAAATATTATTAAAATGATTTATCTTTTGAATTTTACATTTGACTTTTTTCGGTTTCCTTTTTTTAAATTCAATTATGGCATGATTTATCCTAGTCCTAGCTGTGGTCCCTCACCTGAAACATAGACCACCTCTGCTAACCTCATGAAAAAAAAAGTTATGATATAAGACATGAAATGTTTCAGGAGTGGCTTACCATCTCTGCTAAACAATCTCCTGTGATTCTGAAGTGTCCTCTGTATGACTACCTAGCCTTCAGGTATGAGTGAGAGCAGCTGGATGTTATAATCATACATCCTAAGAATATAGCTAAAGCCCCGGGTAAACAACACTAGACAAAGAAACAAATCTCTTTAGTGCTTCTCTGTACAGAGCTGGTGTTCTATTGTTTGGATCTCACAGGGCTGTTTTAATGCACAATAAACGTGATCCCCAGTCAAAAAAAAAATCAATTATCTTCCATGACAAATTCACCGTATTCAACCAATTACATGGTTACATTCTGTGGATTTAAGAAATCTAATCCTTTCCAGTAACCACAAGTGGGGGGGTCTTTATTTCAGACAATTTAGCTCCCTAATTGGGTGTGTAATCCTGTCTGTTACTCTCCCACAGAACTTTCACAGCCGGGAATCTGATGGCATTTCCCAAATGTGCTCTCTTCTCATCTACATGTACAGTCAGACTTCTTGCTGCACTATCAGGATTTTGGTGGAGATTTGTTTCTCATAAATGCAAACATTTATATTAGATAGTTTTGTCTAAAATAACGACAATAGAATTTGCAAAATTGTAGCATTTTTTTGGAGAGAAGTTGTAGGAAATTTAGATTCCTTTATTCTATTTTACAAGATTTAAATTACATTGTCAACCTTCCGATGTACTTCATTGTATCATAATGCTAATGAACATACTGTGTTAAAAGACTTTGTTGTCCAAATGAATGACATAAAGCACATTTAAAATAAAACAAAGTGAGTTGTTTTTTTGCCATTTGAAAATCCAGTGTCATTAACCACACTAAATAATTCTTCAGGGCCGGTTCATTAGTTGTAAGATAGTTGATTGTTTTTGTAAAATACAAGCAAATAATACTACGTTGAAAAAGGAAATGAGGGGCCAAAGTTTCAATGTAGGCATTGTGCGGATTTAGAGTATTTGTGTGGGGAAAATGTGTACATTTTTATAACAAAAAGTTTCATAAGCATACGTTTAGATCAATAGATCCCATTGATTATCATCAATAATGCATAATAAGTGCAGAGTAAACTGAGCAACAGTTGTGGTGACTCGTCTATTTCAGGGGCTCTGGATTTTGAGCGTTACAGGGAGGAGCCGGGTCAGAGTTCAGGTGAGGGTCAGGGTCAAGGGTCATGACGTCTCTGTAGCAGAGACCTGATGTCTGGCCATGAGGAACTGATACAGACACACCTCAAATTCACAGCTTGTTTCTGAGCTGCTGGCGTTCAGCTATCAACACAGGAGCACGCCCAAACCTGCTGCTATGCAAGTGCTTTTTAAGATCGCACTTGCATAAGGCTCCGGTGACTATTAAATTAATTCTGTTGTTTCCATGTACAGACTACAATTATTATATAAATAAAAGATCATCACAATACTAAGATTGAAATTTGATTTATGAAGCCATACATTTTTCATAGTCATTCAGGTTTACTTCATTTGTGTCTGCAGAGGAGAGCCATACTGCAGAGAACCTGGCTACTGCTTAGATAGAGAGGAGGAGAGAAAAAAAAAAAAAAGAGCAACCTTTGTTCATGCACACACACACACAAGCCAAAAATCAAAGCCACGCACACACAAGCTGAAGCTCCAGTGGTCGCTGCAGACTGTAGAGTAAACAGACCGGATCTTTATGTGGAGATTTGCTGAGAGCAGCAGTGCGGCTGCATGGGATGATGTCACCTGCCACTGGGCTGTCCACACAACTTTAAGCATAGCTGTCCTTCATAGAGGAGACAATCCGGCGTGTGTGAAGGACAGAGAGAAAGAGTGTGTGTGCAGAAGAAAGGAAAGGTAATAAGAGAGAGATAAAGGGTGTGGGTCTTTGTCGGCTCGTTGCCAGACCCTGAAGGTTGGCGTCTACATGCCTCCTTGTGGTTGTAAACGTAGTGAGGCAGCCGGGAAAGGGAAGCTTTGATTGGGCAGGTGATTGCTCCAAGGCAGTCAGCCTTCACCAATTTCCTTTCCCACCTTTCACTCACTGTAGGGCTGCAAATAACAATTACTTTAATTGTTGATTAATCTGTCTTGATTAAACAAATAGTTGTTTGGTCTATAAAGATGTCAGAAACAGGTGAAAAATGGCGATCAGTGTTTTCCAAAGCCCAAGATGACGTCCTCAAATGTCTTGTTTTATCCACAACTCAAAAGAGATTCAGTTTACTGTCATAGAGGAGTGAAGAAACCCAAAAATATTCACATTTAAGAAGCTGGAATCAGAGAATTTTGAAAAAAATCAAACCAATTAATAGATTATCAACATAGTTGCCAATTAATTTAATAGCTGACAACCAACTGATTAATCGATTCATCTTTGCAGCTCTACACACATCATGTCACAGAAGGGCAGGGTTTACCTTTTCGGTTTACGAAATCAGGACAATTCAGAACTGGTCCGGTAAATTGCAAATTACAGGAACGTGTACTTAGCTCTTTGACTGCTGTCATTGTCTTAATCGGTTTGTCAATCACTGTCCTGAAATGGCAAACCCCGCAGTCCTCTGTGCCTTTGGTGAGAACGTTTGAGTATTTCAAAATACAACTCAACTCAGGTGTGCAAAGCAACCTCAGAAAAGGGCTTTAAAACACCACAAGGGAGAGGCCATAGATCCAAAAATCACTCTGGTGCATGAAATATGAAATTACTGCAAAAGCTGCATTAACTGGAGAGGTACTATCCACAATTTGTGGATGTGCTCACTTGCTGTATAAGACAGCTTTAACTGGGCTTTTTTTTACAGGCAAAACATTCCCATATAATAAAAGAATCTTTATTGCACAAATTTTTGCATCCAGCACGGTCACAAAAAAGGCAATTGTTTATTTGAATCCCTATTAGTTGTTACCTTAACCAACAACTACTTTTCCTGGTAAATAAAAGCTATAATGGTAGTACAACTAAAAAATGTCTGAACTTATTCTATACATTACAGTACACAATACAGTAGTAACACTCCCATGCAATATAACAATATTGCTAACCAATTTATAAAATTACATAAAAACCAACCAAACCTACAGTATGATATTAAAAACCATAAGATGGTACATTGGCCAAAATACCATAAATCTTACTTAAAAGGGAAATTTCACCGCTGGAAAGCTGAATATATCTTTAAATTGGGTCACTAATGTAGTAGAAATGTGAAAAGAAAATTGAAATTGGTGCCTTCTAGGCCGAGATAAGCCAGAAAATGTGTTTTTGGCTCATATGGATGAAAGACACAAAATCCCAGAATGCACTTGCTTTGCTCCTGTATGAGGCCACTCCCAAGCCACAGTGAGACGATCAACTCAACAAGTGTGTTTTATTGTCATTTCAACCATATACACGAAAAACGTTTCACCGTGGCTAAAGTGATGTTACACATTTAAAACATATACTTTTTTGCCACAGCTGATACATTATCCAGACTTCTTTTAGCGGATTGATTGATAGCTCCAGAGTGAACAGAACTGTGTCCATGGCAACGCTCTGCTATGCATGGCAACGGTGTGTTATCCGAAGGCTAACACATAGCTAGTAGCATTAGCTCTTGGTGGGCTGTGGTATAAACATCGAGTATAAACACAGCCGTACATTTGCGTGAGATGTAGCTAGAATTGTCGGCATTTTACAGTCACAAACTCCACCAGCAGTTAGCAGTTAGTTGGATACAAATCACCCCATTTCTGCAACAGGCAGTCCGGGGTAACACAGCCCACCTCCACTAGTAGTCTTACCCGGTGACAGCAGGCTGGATTGTCCACAGCAATATGTCCACAACAACTAAAACACAGCACAGCAGTCTCTGAACTCGCGTTGGGAGTTTCGTTGAAGTTGGATGTAGTCCAGTTTGTTTAATGAGCGTACACTTGCAAGCAGGATCGGTGAACAGATGGCTGGCTAGCGTTAGCTTTCCACTGGCACACTCGTTCAACGCTCCCCGCTGATGAGGTTACTTTACCGGCCACAGGAATTGAGCACCACCGCTGGTCTCCGTGCAGGCAAAGCTCGCGTAGTGTGTCGAGTATTGCGTCCATAATAAAGTGTCCTGCATATTCTCCGATGTGTTCCAATGTATCCCGGTGGTACACGAGTGTGGTAGTTTGAATGCACATAATTGTTGTTCTAAAATTTCCATCGATATGAACAGTTTCTGCTCCTGCTGAGAAGCTAAGCGAGGATTCAAGATGGCTGACACTCGTTTTTCCTCGGCAATCTCCGGAAAAAGCAGACAGTCCAACCCCCTTTGGGCTATGCGGAAGTGGCTCCTAATATAGGCTGTAGTCTTTTGCCTCTGGGCAAAAAAACCTCAGATGACGCAAAAATTGTCATTTTGCGTCATCTGAGGCTTTTTTCCAGACCCACAATACAGAGATCTCCCCTCTCAGGGGGACATGAGGGAGGGAAGCATGGTCATTCAAAAATACTACCAGGTTTCTACTGACAAAGCTTAATGCTAATCGGTGAAGTTTCCCTTTAAGTTTGTTTTCAAGGCCTTCTTTCCAGGAACTAGGCCTGAAGCTGCTGTTTGGCGGACCTTTACAGTGAGGTCTGGCTTTATACATCACAATTTATTTTATTACATCTTTGCCATTCATTTGAAACATCTCCACAGCACTTACACACAACATAAACTAATTAGGTATTGTTACCATTACGCTTTAACTATATTATACTATCCCGTAATTCTACTGCAGTCATAGAAAAGACACTGCATGCTGGCAGTGGTAGCATGTTACACTTATATGCAAGAGATCACCTCTGCGGTACGGGGATTAGAGAGACAGAGCTCAGCTGGTGTGGGTGTGTGTGTGTGTGTGTGTGTGTGTGTGTGTGTGTGTGTGTGTGTGTGTGTGTGTGTGTGTGTCAATAGGGGAGGCGGGGTGGGGGGTGCAGGTTTAAAGAGAAAGACTTAACACTGTAGGAGCTGGAATGATATCGGGATTTCACACAACTGTGATAGACTTAAAAGGTCCCATGACATGGTGCTCTTTGGATGCTTTTATATAGACCTTAGTGGTCCCCTAATACTGTATCTGAAGTCTCTTTTATATAGACCTTAGTGGTCCCCTAATACTGTATCTGAAGTCTCTTTTATATAGACCTTAGTGGTCCCCTAATACTGAATCTGAAGTCTCTTTCCCGAAATTCAGCTTTGGTGCAGAACTACAGCCACTAGAGCCAGTCCCACATGAGCTTTCCTTAGTATGTGCCATTTCTGTGTCTGTAGCTATTGAGGAGGAGAGAGGGGGGGCAAGGTGGAGGGTGAGGGTGTGGCCTTGACCAACTGCCACTTTTCTCGTTTGAAAGCCATGATGTCTCTCTCTCTCTCTCTCATGGGTGGGCCAAATTCTCTGGGCGGGCAAAGCAGAGAAAGGGGAGGTAACCTTGCTCTTTATGACCTCATAAGCAGATTCCAAAACGGCCCATCTGAGCTTTCATTTTCTGAAAGGCAGAGCAGGATACCCAGGGCTCGGTTTACACCTATCACCATTTCTAGCCACTGGGGGACCATAGACAGGCTGGGGGAACTCATATTAATGTTAAAAAACCTCATAAAAGTGACATTTTCATGCCATGGGACCTTTAAAGCATGTGTGCATTTTGAGGCGAGCGAGGCACCCAACTGTGCATAAGCAGGACGTTAATATGCAATAGTGGATATTAATATACAGTCCTGGTTTTCACAGCATGTTTGAGGACTACTGCATTTTGGCCACAGCCTCAAAACTGCCTGGCAAAATTTTTTCTTGTCTTTAAAGAAAGCTCTGCATTACCAGTGCAGGATCCTCTGTGGCATTGGATGCTTTTACACTGCCTTGCAGTACAATGACGAGGTACATTTTTAGTATCAGAAACCCTGCTAGATGTGGTTTTGTGCTCTGCCTATTCAGCCAGACAGGACCACCTACAGCACCAGACAAAGAGCTCAGAGCACCGGTGTTAAACTGAACACCAGGCCACAGACGGGCTGCAAGAAAACCACGAGCACATAAACTGTGCCGCAGTCAAAAGCCCATCCATCACTGATAAAAGCTTGGACTTCCTATCTTACTAATAACGTACCAATATGTCTTGATGTCTGTGCAGCACTGAAACACTCTGTACTCTGCGTGACACAAAGGATGGGGTTGCTATGGTGACTGGTAATGGAAGCGGAGAATTAAAGTCATAATCCGATCCCAGTGGGATATAAAGCTGGTCTGGCCGACTAAAAGATGCCAAGAGGAGGGGCACCAGAGACCCACTTGCTCAGCATCCTGCCACCCGTCAGAGACGTCAGCATGAGGCTAATTCTCTGCCAACCCAACCAGTGAATTAAATGTTTGCTCTGTGCCTCCATCCTCGTGACTGAAGCACAAGCATCAAAAAGGGTTTATGATGTAATTATTCTTTACCCAAAGGGATAATTTTACCTCTTCAAAGTGTAACCACCACTTAGCCAGGCCTTTAGACTCTGCTAAATTGCACAAAGCTGCCAACTCAGTCTGGGTTAAAAATCCAAATTGCGTTTAGAAGATATGAAATATTAATTAGCCCAAAGCCGAGTTGGAAAAGGGAGTTAGCCCCAGTTCAAGTGCAAAGACTTTTTTAGCATCTGTGCTGTATCAATAAATAAAAAAAAAAATAGCAAATTCTATTCAAAATTTGCACATTTTAAATCACACAATTTTGTTTTAATGGAAGCTGACGAATGTGTAGGTTCTGTGCTACTCCTGTGCTTTTTTTTTTCTAATCACTTGAACACAAACAAAGGTTGCCTTCACAGTGCACAGCACTTATCCTTAAACAGGTAAAAGCTTGTCCCTCTGTAGGGAGACAGAGTGGGAGGAAACCAAATCCCCAACTCCTCAAATAAGCTGCAAAGCTAAAATGACAAACCAAAACATTTCTGCACAGAAATAGGATATTACTGAAAAATAGGGCTTGCCATTAATGCCCTCCTTCCCAGACACCCTAATTGACAGCTCAAGACTATAAAAATTAAAGGTCGATATTTCATGTCCTCATATACAAACATGCTACCGAGCTTTCCCTGGCCAGAGAATCGAGACTTGGACTCAAAGTGAGACTTAACTGCTCCGAGGCTAGACTTACTAAAGACTTGAGATCTGAAAGCAGAAACGTTCAATTCACTACGAAGCAAGATTTGGCGTTACTTCAGGTTCAACCCAGGGTTTTCGGTATCATGACGGTGGAACAATTGTTACCGGGTTACATCGCCGTGGTAACTTATGCTGAACACCTAACCTCATCGGGAGCAGGTTATGTTGGAGATTAGAGATCAACCGGTGTAAAGGCACCGCCAACTGACCAATCAATACTCGGTTGATAACGGCGTCACCGTTCTTAGAAGATCAGGTGGAGCTCGCTGCGAGGAGAGAGGTGCGCTCAGAAAAGCTAAAACATTTAGAGACCTAAAACCCCGTTAAGATTCCCTGATGGAGGGGGGCGGCCTCTAGCTCACCCAGTAGAGCGTTCGCCCCATGTAGGCTGAGGCCTTTGCAGTGGCTCGGGTTTGAATCCGACCTGCGGCCCTTTGCTGCGTGTCATCCCCTCTCTTTCTCTCCCCCCCTTTCCTGTCTATTCACTGTCCCTATCGAATAAAAAAGGGAAAAGCCCCAAAAAATTATCTTTAAAAAAAAAAAAAAATCTTGACTTGTAATTGGCTTATTAAAGACTTATGACTCATGTCTTCAGCTGTCCTATAAATAAAGGCCTAAAATGCCCCCCAAAAAAATTTCTTTTTTCAAAAAAAAAAAAAAAAAAAATAATTATGACTTGACTTGCTGTGAAGGACCTGAGACATGGAACTTACTCTGACAGACTTGACTTAGACTTGCCACAAAATACAGGTCCGCACTCAAAACAAACTGGCGAGCTATAGCAAGAATAGTAATAGGATATCAAACTCAAATATGTTGTCTTAGAACAGAGGATCATAAACCTCAATTTGGGTCTTATTTTTTTATGGTTTTATCTCCATGGACGTGTGTGTTAATAGGTGCGTTACAGAGAAACAGTAAATACAGAGAACAAATTCATCACATATTTTGTACACGAGGCCAGAGCTTGCAAAAACAAGACACACACCCAGGCCTCTGCCAGGGCACATTGCAGTGTTGTATAATCTGCACACCAAGTTCACGGAGGCCGACACTGCCCTGCTGCTGACATAAGCTTATTGGTTCATCTTCCTCTAATAAAGCTTTGCATACACATGGATGTCCCACTGATCCTGGAGCTTGTGAGCCTTTTGGAAAATGTGCTTTCAAAAACAAAAACGAGGCTGCGCAAAGTCCCTGTGGCACGCCGATAACGGCTTTACTGCTTCCTGCAGGTCAAGGGTCAGGGAGCAGAACACCCCCATCACTACCAGGGGCGGGCAGAGGAGGGGAAGGTTAGGCGACAGGAGGTGTCAGTAAGGGATCATCTGTAGCTGTCAACATGCAGAGGAAAAACTGGCAGGCGGGCTGGAGTCAGTGTTTGGGAGAATTTCTTCCCCTCAGTGGCCCATTTTGTATGCACACAATGTATGCACAATTATTAACAAAGGGCTTTCTTTTGTTGGTCATATCTAATTCTGGATTTTGATAAGCCAACTTGCATGCCAAAAACCAAAGGTTAACTGTGCCGACTCTTAAAATACTCATACTAGAATAAATAAGACCAGTACTAAAGAGAACATCAGGCATTTTAAAATGTTAGTGCAACCTAAATATAGTGTTTGAATAAACCTATTAAGTATTTTTTGGGGCCACAACCACAATGAAAAAAGTTTATTTCCTTGAAAACAAAACTTATTTCTTTTGCATTGTATTGGTTTTACTTATATTCCTACTGTCTGTCCAGCTACAAATGAGCCAGGATTGACATGGATTTGTTCCTTGCAAGTTTACAGACTTTTGTGGCAAAGACAGTCAACGGTTTCTCTGCAGTTCACTTGGAAGAGCAAAGTAAAAATCTTCAGTCCCTTCATTGCTGTAATAATTTAAATTCACCTGTTCACACCTGCCACAACAAATCTGACTGAAGCGTAAAATGTCCCAGAGTTTGATCCAAACAATACCTGGTGTGAACATGGCACAGAAAAGATAGCAGATCAGACTTAACTAAATGATCACATTACTTAAAAGTAATGGTACAGCAATATTTTTAAAGCCTCCATCTTTTTCTAGCCTGCACTTTATTTGTAGACACATTGGTGTGCCATGAATGATGCATCCTTTTCAGGAGTGGAAACACTCATCCAAACACACACACGCACATGTTGAACCTAATATGAGAGGTGTTTAATTAAATTTGGATCATCGAGCACAACAAATAAACTCTTACTGTATACAGCATAGTTACTTTCCACGACTGATAAAATGCAATGCTATTTACGTGCAGCAAGCCTAAACGTTAATTCTCAACATGTTTATATCTGTCAGCAGCTCGGACACACTGCTGTGTGCGCTGACGTACCGTCACCCGTTGGGACAAAGATGTTAGTCCGTAGCGTCTCTGGTTCTGGCTCTGACCACGGGAACAGTGACGGGACAGCTCGCTTCAACGCAGCGTCATAACTCCTGAAAATAATGTCCATCTCGCAAATGTTTCTGTCTCTGCAGTCATCTCAACCATTGAATACAGCAACAGGAAATAATACTCACGGCTTCTTTTTTTTCTGTTAAGAAATGTTAAGTAATGCGTTGCAGCAAAAAAGAATACATTACTGTAATTGCGTTACTTTTGTAACGCGTTACTCCCAACACTGCTAGCTAGTCAGTTGCAGAGTATGAGGGCGTGCCACGCTAGCAGCTAGGCAAGCACTATAAACGTGTTACAAAGTGATGATATACATATTCGGTATTAGACATACAATTTCACTACAAACGTATTGTATATGCCTCTCAGTCAACCTTGAATTTGTAATATGACAGATAAGCTTATTCCAGACCACTTGGCCACACAAAAGTAAATACGTACAGCATATCATCCAATTTACTAAGAAAAAAAAAAAAAGTGAAGAAATAACAGTATGATGTATGCGGCTGCATGTTATGGACTCAAACATTCCACTTCACCGCCTGCTTTGCCGAGTCTGGACTGCAATGTCATTCAACCATGTGGTGTTGACACAGGAGTTCCATCTCTGTGTCAACCACAGGCCAGCGACACAAAAGCTAGCCCTGAGAGTGAGTGTGTGAGTGTGTGAGTGTGAGTGTGAGTGTGAGACACATCAGCCTGCCGCCATCTGCAGCTTTCAAGGCAGCCAGATAGCAGATAATAGGTTAGGTAAACACATCAGCCGAGGTCGAGTCGAAGTCAGTTCAGCTATACAGTTAACCATTTGTCAGCTGTACGATTTCATTTTCTTGCCATTATTTGCCAGCGGGTGGATAATCAACACCGAAACGTTTAATAAAGACACCACCCACGCTGAGTGTACACACCTGCGGCAAAATTCTAATTACTAACACCTCATGAAAATGCAGATTCAGACAGCTGCTACATGATGCCAGCAGGCGGTGAAGCAGGTCATTTACGTACACTGCCTTCCGCGCCGTTTAATCCACGGCTGCATTTTAGGTGCAAGACCGTCTGACACAGGAACGGGTCTGACAACCTCACTGTACAAAAGGTGTGAGAAGAAGCTGTTGTATCGTTCAAGTGGCTGCCCGTGTGCCTGTGCCGATTGTGTCGTATGGATCGTATTTTTCGTATCGTTTTTTAGCGAGCAGATATTAAGGGGACTTAACTCATTTTCTCTTCTGGTGGAGCTGCATGTCCGCCTGCTGGGCCCCGTTAATCAGCTCGAGAGACGTGTGAATTACAAACCAGTTTATCGTCTCTTTTACATGAATCTGACGCCCCACGTATCTGTTCTCCATATGCCTGCTCATCAAAACGTTGCTCTGCACTCCATAAGTGTAGTTAACGTTATGGTTATGATTTGGATTGGGATATTAAAGATAAGATCATAATGTTAAACCAAACATGATGCTGGGATATGGTCACCCCAAGCAAGCACAGACAGACATTTAAAAGGCTGCCGTTGCTTGAATAGAGGAGACATTGCTATTAAATAGATTCTTTAATGTTTAAAATAAAATGTTCACACTCTTTTATAAAAGGTTTATTCATGTAACTTTCACTGTATTGCTTGCAATGACAAGGCCGTCACCCCCTGGCGATCAGATCGCCCATCGGCAATCTCAAGTTACCTCTATTGGACGATACGAAAAAATAAACAATCTCCTAACCCTAGCTCCCTTAAAAAGGTTGAAACTTTAGTCACCACTCCCACCAGTGTGTAATTCTTTTTACATTACAACATAATCAAAGTATCCTATAAAACCTGAGCCAGTGGTATCCTAGATGAGCACCGAAACAATGAGTGAATCTGTAACAATTTGGTAAATGATGAATCATTGAAGTCATTTATCAAGCAAAAATGCCAAATAATTGCTGTTTAACAACTTTTCTGCTCGTCTTTTTTGGTTTTCGACTGTTGGTCGGATTAAACAAGCAATTTAAAAGACGGACTGGTATTTTTTGCAATGCATTTAACATTTTATAGGTGTAATGATTCTTTATGATGAAAATAATTGTTGGTTCCTGTCCCATCTGAGATGTTACCGTTGAGTACAAAGTTTTAATTATACCACCTTAAATCAACCCATTAGGCTGGTTTTTAATAAACTGGCTTAAAGACGCATCATCTAAATTAGGCCAGTGATGTCGGCAATACCACAGATAAAACGTCTAATATCACATTTAATGGACACAGCCTGACCAGCTCCCTGCCCGTTAACTGCAGGACAGCCTCCTGACATAAATAACAAGGTGGCAGCTCACTATGCAAACAGAGCTATTTGTGACTGTCTGAGGCCTATTTGTGACATTCTGCTAGCAGTTTGATGATGGACGTTAAGTTACATCCACATCCTATTTGTGGCACCAGATCCCCATATAGACCCTCTTCCATTTAAGCTGAGCCCCTTAACTGGAACGGATCTGTACAGTCAGTGAGGAGAAAGGCTGAGTGAGCACACAAACTGAGTTGTGTTGGAGTGAAAAAAAGGAGCAGCGGAGAAAGACAAAAGGCAGCAACATATTTGCATGGGTGTGGTGTACATGTAAGCTCCTCTATAATTACCTCTAAATCATTTTACATGACCAGCTTGTTTCCTAAGTGCTACATAATTGGGGGCGGAGAGGAGGAAATCCATTCCTTGTCATAAACGTGTCCACATGTGGCTCCACAGTTGAAGGCCCTCTGCATCGGTGCAGATGCGTCTGGCAGAAATGTGCTGACTCCTTAGAGGTTGTGATATAGATAACTGAGGTCTTCCAGCAATGCTGCGGCCAGTCGGGAGTCTATTTTGGGGCAAGTTGAGTTTAAGTGTAGGCTATGCTTAGCATCGTCTCGGAATGGAAGAACCTTCCATTTAGCAAGAGGGTCATGGCGGCGGAACAAAAATGTATCAGGGTTTTCACTCAAATGACATGTTACAGGGCAGCCTGTCACCATGACGGAAGTTAGCTACTAAAAATTCATTTCAATATCGGATCATTGGAGTCCTGCTGCACGGACACTATAATATGGCACTTAAATGCACTTAATGTTTAGTTTTTTGAGAGCTGATATTGTAAGCAATGTAGACAATAAAAATGTTGCTTTTCCAAAAATTAAACCAAACTATTGTAAAATTGTAAAAGTATTTCTGATCTGATTACTTGATTAATCGATGGAATAATCGGTAGAATACTCAATAACTAAAATAACCGATAGCTGCAGCCCTACTGGAAACACACACTCCTCCTTCAACTAGTGCTGCAGGCAAAGTAGGTGTTATTCATAGCTTCCGTCAGGGTAACTTGGCTAACACTTTAACACTTTGGCTAACACTTAAACGGCAAGCGACATGTGTAGAGAAGTAATACAGTACAGCGCAACGCAAGCTGCCCTTCAGGCCATTTCTTCACTAAAACCATGTGGATCACAGCACGAGGATGCAGAGTTGGATGCAAACAACAAAAGTCACAGCCAACACTCATCACTCCGGACAAAGCAACAAAGAATAACCCAGACGCCCCGGCGGTGGTGTGGAAGATTTCAAAAGCAGAAAATTCACTACTATTTACAATATAGTAAGGCTGTACCTGAAGCTGAATGTCCCAAGTGGAATCATATTTTGCAGTTTGGATTAATGTTCTAAATATTTAGGCTTAGCAGGGTTATCAGTCAACACTTTTTTTTTTTTTTTTTATAACTTTAAATAATTTAATCAGTCTATAAAATGTCAGAACAATTTCACAATAAAAAGCAGAGATTTAATTTAATATCGCACAAGACAAAGAAAAAGCAGCAAATCCTCACATCTCAGAAGCTGAAACTAGGTAATGTTCTGGATGTTTGATTGACTTCATCTATTAATTATCAAAATCACTGCTGATGGATTCTGATTCTAGCTCTACTGCAGTTAAAAGGGCTTACCTAAAAGAATGGGACACTGGTGCAGTTCCACCAGACCCTAATATTATTCTACTTCCACATTCACACAAACATTGGGTGTTAAATGCATATTTACCTGCAGATTTAGGATAAACTGTACTGCAGAAAACATGTTTTTGAAAATGGCATCGCCGTCATATTGAGCAATTCTAGGAAGACCCCCCCTCGCCCCCCGAGTTATATACTGTAGGAATTCATGTTTGTTCAGTTCAGACTGAATTTTTGTGACTATATGAAACTGTTAACTGTGTGTATTGTGTTTCATATGGTCTGTCAGAGTTCACATTCCCCCCTTTTACTGTCAGCAGGTATTTAACACAAAGTATTCAGCTTAAAGAAGCGGTCAGTGTGAACATGTACAACTGTATCGACACAAATGGGTATGAATATTACACCGGACTAATAATTACAACAATGGGCGCGCGCACACACACACACACACACACACACACACACACACACACACACACACACACACACACACACACACACACACACACACACACACACACACACACACACACACACACACACACACACACACACACACACACACACACACACACACACACACACACACACACACACACACACACACACACACACACACACACACACACACACACACACACACACCTCAGTGAATGTGAACAAAGCATGAGGTCTGGAGAGGCTTTAGACCCGTCGGGGCTTTTGTGTTTGCATGGTGATGCCATGGGTAACAAACACGCATCTCACCGTCCCGTATCCAAACTCCCACTGGTCCTCTGCCAGTCCTCTACTGGTCCTGCCCATGTTGCTGGTATTTTGTCTGCTCAAATAACTATCCTACTCTTACATTTTGTCAGGATTTATTTAATAAAAAAATAAAAAAAAAGCTAAAAACGTGATTATTTTTCCAACAAAAACCTGGCAAATTGTCAAATATTTTTTTTGTAAATATAATTTTAATTTCAAATGAGCACATTTGTGGGGTTTTTTTTGTGTCATTCTGCAACCCACTTATCTTCTTAGCTGAGAGGCCCCGCGCCTCCGTTTGCATTGTAAACCCTGACAGCTATTGTCAGCTGTTGTCTCTTGTCATCTGAGTTAAGGCCTGGTCATTAAGTAGTAGCAGATATCTGCTCTAATTGTGCAGCTCATTTTAACAAGCTTTTTCCACCACAGTTAATCTCTACAGTTGGCTTGTGAGCTACAACCTGAGGCTTAGACTTAGCCACTTATACCAGTTGCTGCATACCTCCATGTCATTACATTAAAGTATGCCTGCAACCAAAGCCTTAAGAGGTTTAGGGGCCTATTTCATTTCTTTATCGTCATTGTTATGCCCTCCAGCTGAGCATCAAAATCAAGTTCTTACAGGGGGAAAGAAAAAGAAAGACTACATTTTTCATGATGCGATACGTCATTTGATTTTCAAGGCTACTTCATGTTATTGAGTTGTTAATGAGCTTGGCAACAGCAGCCAAATTGCAGCACACAAAGTTATTACAGCAGATATAAACAGAGACCAAGTCACTCCCTCTCGCTTTGATCTGCACTGCTCATGTGACACCGCCTTGAAAATAAATGATAGCTGCTATATACAGCATTTGTTGTTTGCAGTAATCGCCCCAAGCAGGCAGGTTTAACAAGTCCTCAGTTGCACCAGAGCCCTTCCCCTCAATGTACACCTACCACTTAAGACAAACTATTGTGGCGTCTTGCACTGTGCAAATAAGTCCACTACAGTACAACCCAAATACACTGAGGTGTACTGCGTTTCTCAATGCAGATTCAGCGCTCGGCCTTTCTGTGCAAGGGTAAACTCATACTATGAATGCAAATGTAAGTTGAAAGCAAATGCTTTGAACTCGGTTTTCACTATGTGGAACTTTGAAAGAACAGGACGGCCTCTGTTGAGAAAAGCTTGGGTCTTAAACCGATTAAACAACCTCAAGAGGACCCCTCATTCTGTAAGCAGCCCTGTTTAAGGTACTATGCAATCTGGGATCAAGCATTATGGCTTAAACTGCACATTGCAATCGCTGGTCTCTAAGATAAGCTCAACATGGCTTCCATTACGTTTTAGCCATTTTGTTGAAACGCACTTACCCCTGCATAGTTCGCATAACCAAATATGTTGGAGCTCGTTGGGTTTATTTTGTTTTTAAGCAGCTGAGCGAATAAACTGTCACACCCAATTTGAACTGGTAGTGCACATGCCAGGTGAGACTTGTCAACAGTCGTGACAAACAATTTTTTCAGTTAGTAGCAGTTAAAACATGCCACTGCAAACCTATCACTAGAGCTAGGTGTCTTAGATGGGGAAAAAGCTGTGTAAACCCCATTATACTGATCACAACCCTGGTTTAAACAGGCATTATTATATCCTGAAAGCTTCAAAGGTGTAGATTAGTCAAGGTCTAAAGCCTAAAATATATTATTGAGAAAGATCAACTGTGTTTTTGGTAAGTCTTATAAAAAGAACTAGTTTTACATACGACAGAGTGAAATGTAGGCCTACTGTACCGTGCTAAACTCAGAGCTGTAATTTTAGTTCCTGGAACCACAACACAAAACATCCACCTCTTACTGGATGCAGTAACTTTTACTGCAATTTGCACGCTCTTAGAAAGAGTCTTTTAGAAAGTGCAAGTCATTCTGAACAGATACTTATGTCCAGTTTGGACAAGCACGTATGTGTGGGAGTCTTTAGTTAGTGGCCAGAATTAGTTTAGCAGTTTCTGTATCAGATTTAGGGTAAGAAACTGGCTTTATGTGTCAGTTATTTTGCTTCGCACACTACAGGAGTTGTGGAATTTGAGACACTGTTTGAGATAGGTTAATAATTCAATATTTATTTTGTATTCTACAGATCCAGTCCTGTGCCACAATACTAAAAATTGCAGCCTCAAGTTGTTTTAACTCATTTCCCACAGAAATGAGTTAAAACACCACAGTAGTCTCAACATAAACTGACCTTTCACAGTCTGGCAGTATAAGTATTAATTGCCGGGCAACTGTATTGTATAGCATTACATCAGTACAGGACTCGTTATTTTTATGGTCACTTAGTGCTACCACTAGAGGGTTTCTTTCCACTAACTGTGCAGCTTCAGAGGGACAAACAAAAAAGGCACAAGCAGATCACCTGCTAGAAACACCTGAATGTATTACGTGGCACACTCAGATACTCTGCCACACTGGCCCCGCTGGTAATAGATATCATTGATTTGTGATTTGCAGATCGCTCCAGGAACTGTTCAGTAATTAAACGTAATTCACGTTGGCTGAATCCCTTTCCCTCATCGATGCAGGTTCTACTCTGCGTCAGTTAGGCAGCCTGGTGATTTCATGCAACCCCCTGGATGACTTTTGCCCTGTTCCTCAAAACAAATTGACATCTATTGACGTAGTTTGTGTCGAAATTGGTGTCTCTCAGTCTCTCTTTTACGATGGATTCCTCCCTGTATGAATGTTAAAGGTTGGCACAAAATGGCATCTCTAGAAAGAAACCCTTGTTCTTTTTATTTATTTAAAGAAAAAAAAAAAGGTCCAAACATCAAAACATGGCTTTTGATAAAGATATGTTTTACCCAATTAAACATTTTCTGCTAAAACCCGCTGGAAAACATCTTAGCATGACAATGTTTTAGAAGCAAAATTTCTGAGAATAAAACAACCCACACAAAAGCAGCATCAACAGCATGTAAATGTGGATGATGATGATGCACTTTTGTGAACAACACGCGCGTGAGGTTGGAGTATTAGACACAAATGAGCAAATCCAAGCATGGACAAGATGGAAAACGAACAGATACAGAAGAAAGGAGACAAGATGAATGCAACAATACAGTCATTATCTATCATTTCATAATGATCGAAATGTCCCCGAGTGGCCTTGAGTGCTAGCTACAGAGAGACAGACTGGTTTCCCATTATGCCACTGTCACTGTGCCACCTCACCAGCTGGGTGGGAGCGGCCTACTTCAGCACAATAGTACATTAAGCGTATGTACTTGGGAGGAAAGGAAGTCTCTTTTCTGATACATCAAAACATGTCTAAGATTCTAACAGGCTTGAATCACTAGAGCCATGACTGGGCTGTCTACAAACAAAGAGCAGACTTGACAGCGTTACCCGAGCTGCACTGAACGGCCCACTGTCCTTTCCTTAAACCTGGCTGTCAGTGAAGCTCTTCTTTCATCGACTAACTGTCTCTCTGCAGGAGGCTTTGAGGAGAGGCCAGGCTTCAGGAGACACACTGGCTGATTGTCTCTCTCCCACCCATCTTGCTCGGATAGCTCAGCCCTTACAATAGATGATATCATCCCTCTTCGTGCATGCCAGAGTGTGCTGGAGACATGTGTGTGTGTGCACCTGTGCAATACACAGAAAACATACTGTGCATCACACGTTGGGAAACTGCAAATCCCAGCGGAGGTAGACCACAAAACAGACCGAAAATCTGTCCTGAAAAGCCGGTGGCAGCATGAAGAGGTGCCCTGCTGGAACTGGGTCACCGTGCTAAAATGAAATGAGGCTGATCATTTATAGAGTGTGAGTGCGAGAGTGCGAGAGTGTGTGTGTGTGTGTGTGTGTGTGTGTGTGTGTGTGTGTGTGTGTGTGGCTGCTGCTGTTGACCTGCAGGTGTTTGCTAGGCCCGCGGCACTGACTGACAGGTGGCACCGGGCAATTAAGGCACAGCTACGCATTTAGCGTTGATGGACAATTAAAAGAAATGTTTGTGACTTACCTGAGTGCCACACGGACTGAGCTATCGTCCTGCCCCGAAGTCATGATTCCTTATACAATACTCGATAGAAAAAGAACAAAAAAAAAACGGATTTCACTGTCTTGGCTCCTTGCCCTGGCAAAAGAGTGAGAAAAAAAAAGAAAACTGTGCACTCCCGGGCAGGCGAGCGGACCGACCAACGGAGCTGTTCACTTCGACTTTAGCGCCGCCATTGCAAAACAAACAAATAATATCTTAACGGTGTTTTTAACCATGACATCAGCGCGGGGAGGTGAGGCGGTGTGTCCGCATGTCGCGTCTACGTGCACCGCATCTCTGCGCAGTTCGGCCCGGATGCTTCAGCTCCGGCTCGAGCCCACATGCAGACTGCCGCTGCCGCTGCTGCTGCTAGGTAAGCCACTGCCGCGCGCATATACGTGAACACACACACACACACACACACACACACACACACACACACACACATACAAAAATGCACATACGCGCAGCCGTGCCTCTCTGCTGCTGCCCGTTTACGCACTTGGGAGGGAGCCGCAATGCGTCAGCAAGCCACGCCCTCTCCGGGGAAAACGGCTGCGATATGAGGTCATAACAAGGGTGTTTATTCACATTTTTGTATAAAATCGGAAATACTTTAATTTTTGTAAAGATGTATGCGTAATCCCGTGATTGATTTAGGTTGCTCTATACAGTTAAATGCACAATCAACCTAGAAAACAATTATACATTTGATTACACTATATCAGGTAAATTCCTCATATATCAATCAAAATTTTGATTTAAGTGTCTAAAACACAAAGTATACTGCCAAATGTAACAGTCTCTGCAGCACTTTGGGGTTTTTATTTTAATTAATTTGTTTAAAGATTTCTTATTTTGTATTATTTATTCTTGCTTTTTTCAAACTTTAATATAATTTTTGTCATTTCCTTTGTGATAATGATATGAAATTCCCCTTTTGTTCCAGCTGTGATGTCAGGTTGTTTTTCTTATTGTAATTGATCAAAAGTACATTATCTTATCGTAATCTCTACAAAATCTTACATGCATTGTCATCAATCAATACAATCATATTGTATTTAAAGTGTAAAATCACCATCAAACATGGTCTTAGTGCACTTTACAATTAAAGGAAGACATAAATAACAGACAACAAAACAATTGAACGGCATAACAGCAGTAATAGTAAAATATACAAATTAGTCATCAACTAATCAAACATGTTTAAATGTGGGGGGTAGTTTTTTTAAATCAATCTGATATAGTTAGTTTGAAGACAAACAAACACATCCAGCCATTTGTGTAATACTTTAATGATGAGGTTGTATCTCTAAAACACCAACATGGATCTAAACTGGTTTCATTTAGGCCTACCGAAATTTGTCATTATAAAAAGCAAAACTTACAAACTACATAGACAATTTACAAGATACATAATGCATAAACATATGAAAATTAGAATAAAAGTATTGTATATGAAGTCCATATGAAACATTAAAAAGTATTAATCTATGCATGTGAAAGACATACCTGCAGCTTAGTGCAATCTATAAAGTAATGGTCTGTATAAATGATGCTGGTTCACTACTTACTCACTTATGGGAACTTTTAGTGCCACCCAGTGGATATGAACCATCATGGCACTGTGTGAGGGCACTTAGTGGTGGAACAGTGGGTACACTACACAACAAGAACAGGGACCATAACTGATTTTTGAGGAAGTTTCTTAGGTGCTGATGCAGAATGTCTTTTTGATTAAATACAGGATTTAAAGGATGCTTTAAAGAGAATGGTGTCTCCCTTCAGAGGGCCCAGGTGACCAGGGCTTATTGATAGGTCAATGTTGAACATGAAACATTTAACATGAATACTGGGCTTCTATAGGAATGCTCACCCAAATTTTGGCACATTTTACTGTGTAATTGTTGGCACACGCATCTTGTTGCTCTGCAGAAATACCTTGATATATTTAAAATTGGGCAGTGTATATTACACTCAATCTAATCTGAACATAATGTAATATCTACAGTACATGGGCAAAACTGCTGGACATGACTTATCAACACAATTGTAAGCAACAATATAAAAACAACGGATGACATTTTTTAAAGACTTAACATCCTTACTTAAATATACTGGTCAAAGACAAGGAAATGTTTTAAAAGAAATCATAGCTTGCAATAATGGAATTTATATTTAGATATTTAGTTTCTGGAGCCACTGTGTATTGTTTGTCTGTCCGTGTTGGTGTTTATGTGTTAAAAAGCATAATAAAAATATCCTTATAAAAAAAAAAAAAAAACTAAGCCACAGCAAAGCTGTAATAACAACATTAATACAGGAATCCCGTTACAAGCCTATCAAGTTACCGGGACAGGATAGGCACGGCAAACTACAGGCTCACTAATGACTAGACACATGTCAGTGCATATTATAGTGAAGCCAAGCCAAAGACTGCATGCTGGCTGCTCTACAGAGACTGAAAATCTGACTACGTTTTCGAAAGACTGTTTGAAAATGTATACCCAAATTAGTTTAACTTCACAAAACAGAAATTTGCCCAAATAATGACTTTTTAGTCAAAACTTCAAGTTGTTCTTTACCTATTATTGCTCCATTCATGCTGCCTTTTTATAGTGTTGGTGCACGCGCTTAACTCAGAGTGAACCTACTCTGAGGAGATTGAGCCAACTCAAATCAGCTGTTCTGGAACCGAAAACTCAGAGTTTCCCATCTCAGGCTAAATCAACTCAGAGTTTGTTAAACCTCCTTCCTGAAACGTTGCCCTGGGAAAGATTGCCTTACAACACAGCTAACACAGAAGCTATTATTTTATTTCATCTACTGACTATTGAAATGTAAACACTCACTCAAAGCCTTTACGTTTTGCAAAATAAATGCAATACATTGTCTGAAATTGCTTCAAAGTGTGTATATTTATTTCCCAAAGATCACAGAACATGATCAGAGACATGGAATGTAATTGTACATACGGCAGCATTTCATATACAAAATGTAAACAAAAACAGTACCAACATGAACACATCTCATTTGTCATGAGGTCAAATGGATCTATGGCCTATAAACTTGGTTTTCCTTTTCAAAACATTCATCATTACTGTCTACCCGACAATAAACTAACTTCGTAAGTGTACAAAATGTCTGTGTCAATACATGTACAATTTCCAAAACTTTTTCCCTTTTTAAGTTCTTGCACAGGCTGGTGAGTTTAACAACTATATATATATATATTACATTATGTGTGAAATCTGTAACCACAAAATGTGTTTAGAAATATTGGAAGATTCTGTTCCCATAAATATTAATGTTTTTGTGCCATTTCCAAATATTTTACTCATCAGAAAACTTCAGTTTAGACATCCCCAGGTGTCCGTACATTACTAAAAAAACAGTACTAGAAAATAATGATTGTTCTAAAATAAAACATTTAAAAAGGGAACACATAAGTCTCCACCTGTATTTAAAAACACTGGATCAACGACGTTATGCACTATTTAACTCTTGAACAAATTTGTTATTGTTTACAAGGTAATACTATTAAATTCAGTAATATTTAGCAACCTGTTCTTACATTGGTCGAACAGATGGACTCTAATGACATTGTATGATGTGAATGTTGTTGTCCTCCTTCCTTTTTTAAAAAATTTTAATTTTAATTTATAGTCCGCTTTTCTTTGTAGCAGTGGTGCGATGTGGGTGGGTGGGATGTTATGTATCTGTTGTTTGTTGTATATGAAAATACAATAAAAAGACTTAAAAAAGGGAACACATCAGTTGCACAAACATGGCATGGCAATTCCTAGCTTGCAGTTTAATAAAAATCAAGACTGCATCAGAATTTAAAAAAAATCTTGTAGTTAGATTTTGAAGTGCAAATTGAAGCGTGCCTGTGCAAATAGGATGTTGTAAACAAAGGTGCTTTGCTATTAACTTGTTCAGGGCTACTTGGTCACCATTATCTGAGCTGCAAAAACAAATATATTAATCATTATAAAAGGCATATTTGTAGGATAGCAGAAAAGTTATTAGCACCTTGATGCAGTACTTACAGTTATGTAGGCTATGGCACTGTCTGACCCCACCGTTCCATATTGTGCTGGGCTGAATTCCGAACCTTGCTAGAAAATTAAAGATTTGAGCAACTCATTCTAGCACTCTGCCATATAAATATCTTCTGCTTTAATTGAAAAGACAATTTGTGCAAACAATAGCAGCAGCGCACAATCAACTCTTTTGTTTTACACCAGCACAGATTCAAAGATTAAACCCATGTTAGTGATTTCAGCAGGAATGTGTTTCAGGAAAGAGTTCTACAGAATGTGTACAGATATGAAAAGGTCAAAATAAAGCAGAACTCAATGATAAGAGTTTTTCCCTTCTCCATGTGTGGATCTGTAATCTTCATAAATTTAAGACTACAGATCATTAAGGCTAGAATACAAACATATAGCATGGTATCTAAATAAAAGTCTCAGAGTCCAGACAAAAGATGGATGCTCAACTGCAATCATGCAGTGTTCTTCATGATATGCTTACCAGCTGGGAAAACAAAAGTAATTTCCCAAAGTTTATATTTAATGTCCTTAAAAATACCAATCAGTTTGCTACTGTAAACAATGACTTTCCATTAAAGGAACATGCCGACTTATTGGGAATTTAGCTTATTCACCGTAACCCCCAGAGTTAGACAAGTCGATACATACCCTTCTCATCTCCGTGTGTGCTGTAACGCTGTCTGACGGCTCCAGCGGCATCAGGCCAGCACAGAACATCAGGTGAATGGTTCCAGTAATCCTACTGCTCCGAATAAGTGACAAAATAACGCCAACATGTTCCCATTTACATGTTGGGATTTATAGAGTCACAGCGTGTACAAAAAAACAACGTAACATGAGACACAGCCGTCTTCTAACTGTAAACAAACCGGGAACTATATTCTCAGGCGGAAGAATATAGTACTTGGGCGGAGTGATATGCTCGCAGCAAGCCTGTCTGAGAATATACTGTAGTTCCCGGTTTGTTTACGGTTAGAAGATGGCTGTGTCTCATGTTACGTTTTTTTTTGTACACGCTGTGACTCAACAAATCACAACATGTAAATAGGAACATGTTGGTGTTATTTTGTCACTTTTGTCACAATTCGGAGCACCAGGCTAGTTGGAACCAGTTACCTGAAGGATCTGTGCTGGGCTAAGCTAATGCTGGAGCCGTCAGACAGCGTTACAGCACGCACGGAGATGAGAAGGGTATGTATCGACTTGTCTAACTCTGGGGGTTACGGTGAATAAGCTAAATTCCCAATAAGTCGGCGTGTTCCTTTAAAGTACCATAATCCGGTTTGTGTCACCTGATTTTTTTAGGACATACCATAACTCTCCTGGGATAATCATTATCCCAGCAACACCTTTCCAATCAACACTGCTCACCATAACCCTCCAGTAGTTCCCGTTTATGATGACAGAGGGAATGATGGGAAACAGGAAGAATGCACAAAAGCCCTCAGGATGAATAAAGTATTGATCTATCTAAAAGCAAAAAACTGAAAAGCAGACCAACTCCCAGGTGAGACAAAGGCAGACGGAAAAAGGAGGGGGGGGGGGGAGTTCCACTTCTAGCCAATCACCGGAGAGCTCAGGCCTTTTTAGCCGGTGTTTGATTGCATCCAGCAGAAGGCCACATGATTACCTCTCCTCCCCACATCAGCCAACCAAAGGACAGAGTGGAAAGAGACAACCTTCCCAGTCTAATCTACATCTGAAGCGTCGTTGTCAGAGTGGAGGTGGTTGCTGCCTTTTACCCGAATGTAGTGGACGTGGCCTTTGTCACGGGGTGAGGAGGCTCCACAGGAGCAGAGCTGACCGGTGAACAGGTTATCAATGTCCTCCAGCTGCAGGCCCCGGGTCTCTGGGAGGCAACCCTGGACGAAGAGGATACCCAAAACAACCAGGCCGGTGTACATAAAGAACGCCCCTGGAAGAGAGACAAACATGTACTTATTTTTATTTATTTTTTACAGTTCATGGCTCTGAGCTATGGCTGCCATTTGCGTATGCATAATGTGGGACAACATTAAAATAAAAAAATAAAAATCAATGGATAAATGTTGGTTGATAGGTTTGGATTCATATGAGATTTAAGGTGACATGACTTCCACATCCACACAGGCAAAGGGTGTTACAGAATTCAATTGGCGTCCAGCAGAATCACATCATTTTCATTTTCAAAAACAGATGACAATGTGCTACCTAAAAACTTCAAAATGAAAATGCAAACTGGGGTTTAGCATTTCAGTTTATTTAATGTCACAATAGCAACCCATAACCGTCTTAGGTGTCTCACAGTAGGGCCATTGCAATGTGTTGCCCTGCTGGCCTCATGCCTCCTTGCACCATGCCTAAGGCACGTTCATGCAGATTAGCAGAGACCCTGGGTGTCTTTCTTTTGGTGTTTTTCAGAGTCAGTAGAAAGGTCTCTTTACTTTCCTAATTTCCTTTTAACTGTGACTTTAACTGCCTACCGCCCTTAAGCTATTACTGTCTTTTTCGACTGTTTAACAGGTCCATGTTCATTAATTGTTTATGGTTCATTGAACAAGCATGGAAAACATAGTTTAAACCCTTTACAACGAAGATCTCTTAAGTTATTTCGTCTTTAAAATGCAGTGTCCTGAAAAAGGGACGTTTCTTTTTTTGCTGAGTTTATAAGGAGTAAAAAAAACAAAAAACATTTTAGGATCAGGCTGAAGCAAAAATTTCCCACTAAAGTTCCAGGGGATGATTTCCCAGACAACATATTATTAACCCTTGTGTTTTCTTCCCGTCAACGTTTTTGACGCCTTTTTTTCACAGTTTGTTTTTACTTTTTCCAACGTTTTAAATTGTTACATTTTTCTTCTACACATTTTCAGTGCTTATTTCTACGTCCCATATTTTCTGATATAAAACAAAAACTGAAAACGGGTCAATGCGACCCAAAGTCAACACAAGGGTTAAATAAAGAAATAGAGAACTGGGAAAAAACTGTACCAAGTGAAGTGATTAACCAGGGGAATCTGTGTGAGCAACACTGAATAATGTATAGCTGAGTTTAAAATACAAGACAAGGAGGGGTTAAAAAAAAAAATTCTTAAACAGCAAAAATCGACCTATAATGATAAAAACAAACACATGCTTTTCTTATAAAATGCTAGACTGGGTAAACCCGGCCCCAATTTGATTTCGCCCTGCAGTTCAGGCTGGACACCTGTACATTTATCTATCCTGCTTCCGTTACAAATCTGCGGGGACCAATCACAAACTGGCTTATCCACCTGGCGCGCTATTGGCGGATTTAACACGATGACGATAGAGAAGCTGCTAAGTCACCAGGATTGTCGGTCTGATTGGTCTATCCAATTGTGTACAGAGTCATTTCAACTATGCCCGTTGATCAAGCCTCTTGTAATGTTCAATCTTAAAAAAAAAAAAAAAAAATTGAGCTTGGTCTGGTGATAGCCAGACTAATAAAACGCCTCGCCTCACACGTAAACACAGTTCATGATGTGACACTTAATTACCATCATCTTACCGTAATAGGTCAGATACTCGGCGACATGAAGGAAGGTCAGAGACACCAGGACGTTGAAGATCCAGTTGACCCCGGCTGAACAGGCGTTGCCGGTGCTGCGAGCCCACAGTGGGTAGATCTCGGAGTTCACTGTCCAAGGCATGGTGCCCATACCTAACACACAGAGATGCTTTTCTTATTCGTTCGTGATCATACACATAATAAATGGGTTAGACATTTGTTAGCAGGAAGATTGTTTTTTTCACCATGTTTAGGGTCCTGTATAAATAATCATCTCCTTTATCTGGCAACTGTTTCCTGTATCAGCCATCAGGGTTTGTGTCACAGTGAAGTGAAAGGTATGTGTTGTTTTTTTGTGGTTTTCTGAGTTTATTTTATTTCAACCAATCACATAAACACACAACATCACTTACATAACATAAATGGTAAAAAAAAAAAAAAAAAAAAAAAAAGTGTCACCTTAGTTCAGCAGTGTCATCTTAACTCGTTTATAATCAATACGGATATCAAAAAAGTGTAGGTTGAAGCATTTGCTTATTACAGCTACCCTTTTTACATTATATTTTATTCTTATTTTGTTCTTAGGTCCCTCAGGAGATTATCAATTTTATAAAATGTATTATTAATTTCTGTATTTTAGATACATAGTATCACACATATGTGCAGAAGTAAAAAAAAATAAACAAAGTGCCATTCATGCTCACGAATGTATTGCATATATATGACTTAATCATTTTTTTTTTTAAACGGAAACTAGCTCAGAACAATCAAAGATGGTTTAGGTTGAAGTAAGATATATATATATACACAGTCATGTGAAAAAATTTGGACACCTATGCTGAAGTTGACTAAAAAGAGGAATAAAAAAAATCATCTTTTGCAAATTGATCTTAATGCCTTAATTAAAAGAAATTATGAAAAATCCAATCTTTAAGGACACCAATTTTCTTTGTGAATGAATAATGTTTCGTACATAAATAAATGTTCTTCCTTAAAATACAGAGGGCGTAAGTAAGTTGTTAAATTGTTAAATTCCCATAGAGGTAGGCAGACAGATTTTTATTTTTAAAGGCCAGTTATTTCATGGATCCAGGATACTATGCATCCTGATAAAGTTCCCTTGGCCTTTGGAATTAAAAATAGCCCCACATCATCACATACCCTTCACCATACCTAGAGATTGGCATGGGATACTTTCCATAAAATCATCTCTCAATGCAAATCAAACCAGCTATTAGGCTAACTGAAATAAAACCATGCCAATCTCGAGGTATGGGGAAGGGTATGTGATGATGTGGGGCTATTTTAATTCCAAAGGCCAAGGGAACTTTATCAGGATGTATAGTATCCTGGATCCATGAAATAACTGGCCTTTAAAAATATAAAAATCTGCCTTCCTCTATGGGAATTTAAGATAGGGGTGTACTTACTTATGCCCCCTGTATTTTAAGGAAGAACATTTATTTATTTATTTACGATACATTATTCATTCACAAACAAAATTGGTGTCCTTAAAGATTGGATTTTTCCTCATTTTTTTTAATTAAGGCATCAAGATCAATTTCCAAAAGATGATTTTTTTATTCCTCTTTTAAGTCAACTTTAGCATGGGTATCCTAATTTTTTCACATGACTGTAGGAAGACTGCTGGATTTGAGAATTTGAAAGACAATGACAAAGTCGTTTCAGACCTGGAGCAAAGAATGCAAGGTAGAGGATGAGGCCCAGCAGGACGACCCACGAGTATGATGTTGGACAGTAGTTGTAGGCCCAGATGGGGCTATCAGTTGCCTCTGTCTGGTTGGAACACCTGGATGAAAGAAACATTGCAAGAAATTGAAACCAACATTTCTCTAAAAGGTTTTGCCGATTGACCTACTTCAAATCAATCTTGATAGTCCAGCGGGAAAAAAAATCTGGTTTGCAGGTTGTGTGCTGCATTTGATTGATTCTGTATTTTGAGCATCACGTACAGTAGCACAAAGACGATGTGACTCCTTCATCTTCAACTTTAGAGATGCTGAAAGCGAGTGAATTCGTCTTTCTGTGCTTTTATTAACTGCTATTTTGGATATTATGTCATGTGCAAAGCAATCTAACTGCAGTGCAGATCACAGGTGCTTCTACTGTATGTATATTTTAAAAGACATATCTGAAACATAACGATAATGTTGTAATGACAGCCACATGGATGCTGGGAGGATGTACTGTGACACAACCAAACAGAAAAAGCGGTGTCTGACCTTCCCCAGGCGGCGTCTTCTGTGGACACTTGATTGACAGGAATGCAGGAGGAGTTGTACACTGCGGTGCCGTTTTCACGATAACAAAATCCACAGTCCGGATCCAACATGCAGAATTCACAGGACCTTGAGGACAGAGCTGAATGTGAAACAACTCACTTACATACTCTGAAATACACACATGTCCACACAAGGATGCCACACTACTGACTGAGCAACAGACGAGCACACGTATCACTCTGTCAGCAGTGATAAAGCTTTACATCGAGTTGAAAACAATTACCACAGACGCAGGAAGAACAATGAGATGGACCTTTGGTCAAATCATAACACAAGTGAATACAGGTACACCTCTGTGAGTCAAATTTAGCTCAATTTAAGTGCTTTTTGTGCATTTGGATCATATGGGTGGCTCCAAAAGCCTTTTGGATATTTCAATATTTGTGTAATAGAAACAGGACTCATGTAAAGATGGAAATATACTTTTTGACTTTTTGATTCCGAAAGGTTTACCAAGGAGCAGCTTTTCACTGATATCAAATCATGAATTGTAACTTTTAACAATTTGAAGCCTGTTGTACAAAGAAAGTATCACGATGATATTTAAGTAATTACAGGAACTCTTTTGAAGTCAAGTGTCAAAAACCTACTTTTCTGGCACACCTGGGCAGCTCACCCGGTAGAGCTTGCACCTTGAGCCCCTTTGCTGCATGTTATTTCCCCTCTCTCTCACGTTTTATGTCTAAGCTGTCCTATCAATAAAGCCCCAAAAAATATCTTTAATCTTTGCAATTTTCAGGAACAATTTTCAACATTTTACTTGAAAAGGTGGCCAGATTTCATGTATTCATCTCTGGGTCATGTGTAGGTGAAGAGAGTGATGGTGAGTCGAGAAATTTTGCTCGTGGAGAAAAAGTGAGTCAAGTCCAATGAATTACATTGAATTAACATTAAACACGACTGTGGCTTCTGTCAGGACGATGAATTTCACCCTTTATGAAGCAAACTTGTGAGACTTTTTGGGACTGAACAACAAACCAAGCCAAGGGGATATTGGACTGGCCATATCTTGACATGAAGCCACATTGCCTACATATGCCAGGATCAATATCAGGATCACTAAGAAAAACTGTAAACTAACAACTCAAAATGAATACGAATGGTTGGTGGTAATAATTCTAAGGACTGTGTAGCTTTGGTGTGTTCTCTTACCCATACAATCTGCAGGTTGAGTTTTGAGAGTCGACTGGGTGGAGGGTGATAGGCGGAGAATACTGGGCAGACAGCAAGAATCCGACTGCCAACAAAGTCAGACTCAGAGCAGTACCTGCATTAGAGAGAAAAAAAAAAACACACTAAATGAAGCTCTGATGAAGAAAAAATGTCTCATAAATTCTGGATAAATAAATTCTACAGAGACTTCTGCATATGATTACAAATAAAATATAGAGAAAGACAATGTATCCTAGTGACTTTGCCTGTCCATTGTATGTCCATCTGAATACTATCAATAACGAAATGCTATGGTAACATGACACAACACCTAATAGATATAAACTGTCTCAATAAAACATAAAATTACTCTAAGCAAGTCTTGCTCTATTTTAGAATGATTCTATTCTGTTATGGATTTAAATCAACTAATCACTGGATTTTTGAAAATCTTTAAATTACTGTAGAAATATCTAAATTACAAACCAAAAAGACTGCCAAGGGTCAGGTGCCTGCGGCCCACTCTCTCCACCAGCCAGACTCCAACTAAGGTGAACACAAAGTTGGTAGCAGAAGTTGCAGCAGCCAGCCAGATTGCCTGTTTAACATCCCGTATTCCCGCCATCTGCAGAATGGTTGCACTGTAGTACCTGAAAAGAAAAAAAAAAAAAAAAAAAGAGTGAAGAGGTTCAATGAAAAGCCCAATCTAATTTGCATTCCAACCTCCAACCAAATCTCAGCAGAGGGTCCTCCAGTTAGACAGGTCAGGACATCTTAAAAACACAAAGGCTCCGATTTATCACTTGAGCTTTTTACAATAGTGATAATAGATAATTAAACGGGAGCTATTACAAGATTAATCGATGGGATCGACCTACATGACGGTGTTGATCCCAGACAGCTGCTGAAACATCTGGAGGCCGCAGCCAACGATAAGAGCCCTTCGAGTCGGGCCATGGCGAAGGATCCGCAAAATAACAAAGCGTCCTAAAGAAAAAACAGCCAAAAATCTTTAATAATTATTTAAAAGGTAGGTACATTACTCATGTATCTACATTTTTTTTTTATGTTTGGCTATCGATGTCACTTTGCACAAAAGGCAGTTTTGTCCCATATAGACAAGCTCACTTTGTCAAGGGATTTATTTTATTTTTTTCTGTTTTCACAGAAATCTTTCACCTCCACCAGTCTCTTTCTCCTCTTCCTCGATGGTGGTTCTGATGGTGTCGTACTCCTCGTCAATGTTCTGGCCCCCTCTAATCCGGCTGAGAGTCTGGCGGGCCTCTTGGTTCCTGCCCTTTTGGAGAAGCCAACGAGGGCTCTCAGGCAGGAAGAGGAAGCCGACGAACTGCAGCACTGCTGGGACAACGGACAAACCCAGCATGTACCTGCATTATGGAGAGAACGAGAAGGAGTGAAGGGGTGAAAGATACCGATGTGAGACGCTAAAAGAGACGTCTGCCACCGCTGATTCTCAAGGTGGGGACTGAAGACTCAGAGGTCTTGGAGGCCATTACAGGGTAGGACTGGGCGATAGGGAGAAAATCAGACATCACGATATTCTTGACCAAATACCTCGATATCGATATTGCGGCGATATTCTAGGGATGACAGTTGGTGCTTTAAAAAAATATCTTCACACTTAGATTTTAGATAAACAATCATCAGTAATGTGGACATAATGACTAATTGGGGAAAAGGCAAATAATTGAACAACTAGAACAGTCTGGTAAGTTCAGAAAAGTACATCACTTTACTGTAATGCAGCCTTTAAAACCAGGAAAAGACAACACTTATGTCATATCATGATATCCAAAATCTAAGATGATATCTATTCTCATCTCACGATATCAATATAATATCGATATATATCGCCCAGCCCTATTACAGGGAGTCAATTTCAAGCTGCATCGTCATTGTACAAATCTAAATCATAAACTAGGGCAGCAAAGACACACAATTGAGGGTGTTGTTCAGCGCACTGAAATCCGAGCCAATCCTTGCATTTGTTTTTTTAAGGATCAGTGTTACCCTTTGTTTATTGGATTTTTTTTTTTTTTTTTAAGCAGAGCCCCAATAACAATATTTGAGAGTTGTAAAAGTTTAATTTAACAGTTGTGACCAAGATATCTCACAGTTGAAAAATAAACTTGTCAGTCCTCTCAGGTGGACAAACTATAGAAGCAACCCCAATACTAGATTACCTCAAACAAAACCTTTGGCTAAGCCTCTTGTAACAATTTGCCAACAGCAATATATCTGGGACAAGCTAATATTGACAATGCAGATATATCAGTCACGCTCTTCACAAACAAAGAGACTGGGTAAACAAAACTAAAGTAAACGCCTGTCATGGAAAGTTACTAGCAGTGAAGACAGTGTAGTGGTAGAACCAATGTGCATACCTCCAGCCGTCGTGGCTCATGTAGCTGAAAGCTCCATCGATTACGCTGGCAATGAACTGGCCACCAGTGAGGAAGAGGGAGTTTATGGTGACCAGCTGACCTCTCTGGTGAGGGGGAGAAACCTCGGCAATGTATACAGGAACTGTCATAGAGGCAATGCCTGATGCAGAAATCAAGAAAGGGTTTCATTTCAGAAACGTATTTTATGTCAAATTTTTGGTAAGAAAATTCTTGGGACAATAAATTCTAATTCTATTCTGTTACATGATCCACAGTCATATGTGATAATCCCCTAACTTTACCTGGATGTACAGTATGTATCCAAATGACACCAACTCACCTATGCCCAAACCAACTGTGATTCTGCCCACAAGAAGAACCACCTTGTCCGGGGCTAAACTCAAGATGATGCCACCGATGCTGAAGATGAAACTGGCCAAAAGGATACAGATCCTGCGCCCCAGCCAACCATTTAAGAAGCCTCCGCTCAGGGCAGAGAGCGCCGCAGCCCCAACAGTACTGGAGACCAGCAGCTCCTGCCACAGAGCACTCAGGTTCATCTCCTCCTTCAGGAGCAGCATAGCCCCGGAGACCACACCGGTGTCATAACCAAAGAGAAATCCTCCCAGGGCAGAGAAGAACGCCAACACGTAGACGAACCCTGGTGTGGAGGCATCTTGGTCCACGAAATCCCCACCAGTAGGACGTAGAGGTGCAATAAGAGTCTGCTCTCCGCCATCCTCTGCTTTCTGTCTCCTGCCGCCCATGGAGCTGCTCATGTGCTTCAAACTGTATTCATTGTGGCTGCTGGACATAGGGTGGGGGGGAAAACATAATTTGTCATCGCATATACAAGCTCCCTCAAAACATAGCAGTTGATAACAAAGTGGGCCCAAACAAAAGGAGATACTTATGCTGCATTTTTTGCGATGCCAGACGTCCAAATAACCTTCAACTGGCATTTTCCTGCGGTCCAGCTCGAGAGAAGAAACAGGGAGCAAGCCAAAACCTCGACATTTTAACAGCTAGCTAAATTTAGCTAACGATAACATTTCGTTATAAGCCCCTACTGTGGTCGACTTTGCGGTTCTGTTAGTAGGACTACAGCCGATTTCAATGTCGCGTCATGTGAGGAATTTGCCTAAACGGTGCACTTTAATGGCTTCAGACCATGCTTCAAATTTACTTTCAACGAGTGTTTACAACTATGATACCGCTTAGCTCTGAGAGCGGCCATGTTTATGAGTACGTCACCCGGCAGCTGCCAGCCCAGAGGCAAAGAGCAACCACAAAATAAACAACAACAAAACAATACTAAGTTATCTCACGACTTATAATGTCAAAAATAACTATTCATAAATAAGATGCGTAATTCCTTTTCCAAATCATTCCATACTCATTCATTTCTACAACATTCTTTAGAACGCAGCGCAGCGCCAAACTCCCTTTAAAATCTATCATTTTTGTAAATCCTTGTTTATCGGCAAATGTTATATACGTGAAAACAGAAGTTCAGACCATTTATATGTCTACTCGGCAAATCGGCACACATGTGGCCGACCAATTTTTATCCCTGTATTTTTTATTATATAAAACAATATATACTTATTTTATTTACACGATTAATTGACATAGCCTATATAAGTAAATGTATTTCCACTTTTACACAGAGGGTTGCCAGTTTGGGCGGGTGGTGAGAATATCTCAAAAGCCAACTAATATCTGAGAATGTATTAGTAGGGTAACCTAGTGCTTTATTTATTGATACAAACTTACAAAGTGCAGTGTGTGCAAAAAAAATTGCGAAATATGCAAAAGCAGTTTTGGAGTAGTAGCCTAGTTTTGGAGACATTATTACTTGGAACCCGGAACTTAGGATCTTTCCAACTTTACTGAACTAGCTACTGTTGGAACAAATATTATCACTCACTGCAGATAAATATGAAACGTCAAACTCACACATGAAACAGATGACATCCGTGCAAAATTAACTGAACAGCGAAGTGAAAAGCGTATCCTGACCTGAAACAATGTTGTGGTGTCCTCTTCAACTAACAGGAAGTTTGGCGGATGGCCCCGGATCGATGGACTGTATGCCCGATCATATGATGTTCCTTCAGCCTGAAGCATTCAGGAGGAACCGAACACGCCCATTTACATTGTTTGAACTTAGCTTACCTGTGCCTCCACTATGATTCTCACAGCAGACAGCTGTGTTACCTTATCATGCTTGTTAAACAGTAGGGATTTGCATTGCTCGAATTAGATATTAAGTCGGCGTAGTATGATGAAGCTCTCGATACAACACGTTTCCATATTAAGCGATTTCTTATACTAGAAAATGACTGATGAATTTGGGTTTTATTTAGTAAGGGCATTCCCCTCTTTTTTATTAGAAGATCAGGTGAGCTGTTTGTGTTTTTAATGTGGTTATTTATATATCATAGGCAAATTCCAGTTATTTTATGTTTGCATTGTTACCCCAAACAGAAGTTTGCAATTTCCATTTTTGACAAAATCCAACCTGCCTTCATTCCAGGAATAACAAGCAACAGGAAACTTTTTTAATGTGGTAAAAGATTTAGACATTCAATAAAAACAAAAACTCCCGTAGAAAGTCCATCTCTTTCCCAGTTTATTATTTACAAAAAATATTGACTCAGTTACTAAATTGGACACTTGGTAATATTACTAATTAAAAAAACCCACCGTAGTTACACTGATAGATGCGCAATACAAAACAAAGACGATGGTGGCGAGAGAAGAACCGACCGAAATAAAGAATTAATCGCAGTTTTGTGTAAAGTGATGTGTGCCGAATTGAGATATCGCTTCAATTTAGCTGTAAAACGTCTGAATATTTGCTATACTGGCTTAGTATATTTGTCCATTCGCAAACACACATTCAAATTGCAATTATTTGAATGTAATACGGCGCAAATCACTGCCAAGTCTATAACTGTTTTATAAATCGGCAAATCAGTAACTGACATCAGACTCCGGTGTGGGAGGCAAGCTCAAATGCCACTCGATAGCCCCTAAAAGTGTAAACTGTCAATCACAGCAAATGTAAATCGAGTTAAAAAAACAAAAACGATGCGGTTTTATAATCTAGCTATGTAGCCTACAAACTTTACCGAGTGGAACACTGCAGATTAGACGATTCTTCGCGTCCCCTCCGTGCAGTTTCCAGTTTCCTCTTTAACAGATGGGAAGTTTTTTTTAACCGGAGTCATATGATGTGACTTTAAGGAAGAAGGAACACGGCTGACATAATCTCAGAAAGGACGTGGACGTGTTTTTTCCCACAGAAACAACCGAGAGTCTCCAGCTACATAAAGAGGAACATGTTTTCTCTGCCAGAAGAAAGTTAGCCGAGGACGGTGATGTCAACGTCTGAACCGAAACCCCGTCTCACTGACAGCTTCTCTAGTCGTGACGGCCTGCCACTTATCCGCAATGTTACTGTAGCTAATGTAACATGATGTAACACAGCTAATAGTAAGTAATGTGATGTAATGAAATGAGTGCGACTTTACTCGTTTCTTCTTCCCATGCTACTGTAGCAATGCTGCAGCAGTTCGGCCCGCCCGAAGCTCGGTTCTGAGGGATTGTAACGTCACTGATTGACTTAAATGCGACTCCCCAGGTGGGAAACAGCATGTTAAAGACCATGGTTAACAACGAGGAGTTAGAAGAGAGGTTGAACAAACTTCTGGTGAGGCTGAAAATTCTACAAGAAGACAGGCAACTGTGCACACTAATACAAATCATCGAGGACCTGCTTTTCCTGGCGCACACCGACAATGGTAGGAAACCCATTCTTCTCTTCCTGCATGGGCATCATGCTGCTGCTCATCGTAAACAGGCACGATTTCCTTTAGCCATGTTGTTAATGGTCTTAATGCGTATTGGTGGGACAAGTACTCCGATCCTTTACTTAAGTATAAGTAGTATATTACCACAGTGTGTACACTCCATCACAAGTTCCATCCTGCATTCAAAATCGCACTTAAAAGTATAGACATATTGTCAGAATGTTTTGTAGCTACTTAAAATATAAAAGTACTCATTATGCAGAAAAATGTTATATTATTCAATATTATTCGATTCTTATTTCTAATGCATTAGCATGTAAAGCATACTTTTAATGTTGGTGGAGCTTATATTATTATCTTCATACACTGTGGGGTACAGTAGTTTAATCTGTAATAGTGCATTATATTTTATAAATTTGTAGGTCATGATCTTATTCTCTAAAGTAACCAGGTGTAAGATAAATGTAAAGGAGAAGTTAGTACAGTATTTTCTTGTCAAATGTACAGGGGTGGAGCTGAGCAAAAAGTTGTAGGAAATGGAAACACTCCAAGTAAAGTACAAGTACCTCAAAAATTTACTTAAGTACAAAACTTTACCACTGCTTTAGAGAGACTTTGTTTGGTCTTAACTAAGAGAGTATTATATATTAATATAATATTTTTATTTTCATGAGATGACTATAATTTAACAATGTTTGATGATTGTTTGTTTGTGAAGTGACCTTGGGTGTCATGAAAGGTGCTTTAAATAAAATTTATTGTTATTATATTATTATTACTTGGCAGTTTGGGTGTCTGCACTGATTTTAAGTTTAAGTATAATCATAGACTTTTAATATTATAATATACAGTCTATGAGTATAATTATGGGACTTTTACTAATTCCATCTTCTGCAATTTTATCCTTAGGTACTTTTACTGCACTACATTCAACACATAATTGTAGCTGCTAGTTTGCAGATAAATATATGACACATAGGGACACACAGACGCATTGCTGTAGTAAAGTTTGGTATGCGTTTATTCCAACACAGCAACAACTGTTTTTTAATAGTAAGATGGTACACAACTTATCATAATGCATAATTTACTTTTTGTACTCAAGCACACTTCTTTGATAATGTTAATGTTATTTCAAATCTTCAACGCAGGACTTGCAATTAGGGCTGAAACATTAAGTTGTTTGGCGATTGATTGATCCTTGTTATTGCTTATTATATTATTAAAAATTAGTGTAAAAGACTGCGTCCCTTTCATTCAAAGCTAACTTGTCACATCATGTCTTATACTTTGTTGCAGCAGCTGAACTGTTTGAAGACAAAGACGTCCATGTCCCCCTCATGGTGGTGCTGGTGTCCTACATCGGAAGCAAAGGAGTCCAGCAGGTACTGTAGGACATCAGAAACCTCACAAACCCTTGATCGTGTTGTTTAGTTGTCCTTTTGCATCAGCAGTGTGCTATTCGGCCATCTTGAACGTTGTCTGCCTAAATAGAGAGAACAGACTTCATGTGGTGGCTTTAAACACAGCTTTTTTTATGACAAATGTCCAAGTATCAGTTTTTAATGTTCTGAAAGGAAACAGAATAGTGTTCAATCTTAAACTACACACACAGATGTCAAAGTTTGTACAACAGCATCACCTACTAAGCCTAAAAGTAATCCAAAGCTGACCTGACCACACCTGATCTAGCATGTTTATGGCGTCTTGTGACTGCAGCTTATCAGAGGTGAGATTGGAGCATAACAAAAACTGAAAGTCAGATTGTGAGTCAGCCAGTCATAACAGACTCATTTTAGGGATGAAAAAAATCAGATTTTAAGTATTCTGAGTTTCTCTCCTGAGCTGTTGGAGTTTTTTACGCAGATTTCCTTAAGAGCTGTCTCCTTTTTATTTGGGCTTTTGAGCTGTCAGAGCTGTGTGTGTTGTATTTTGTCAGGTACTGTAAATCATTTAATGCTCATTTAGCAGGATTTTGTCTCAAACATATTTTTGTTGAGCATTTGTTTTACATACTGCAACAGGCTTATTGCTTTTGGCTCGGTTATAATCAAGTCAAACAAGTTTTTAAATTATTTTTAGGTCTTTTTTGCTTGAGCATCTTAAATGTAAAATAGACATTGACTCCTCACATTGGCAAAGCATCTGCAGGTTAAGTTGCACTTCCACCAGCTGATTTTTTTTCTTCTTCATCTATCTTTTTCTTTAGTTTTATTTTGATAGTTTGACTTGCCTTTTGGCTTCTATTTTGTGACGGTGTAATCTTCTTGCTACAGGTGGGTTGGTCATTGCTGTGTCGTCTAATTGAAATATGCCCCGATACGCTGGACCAGCTGACCAGACCTCTGCAGGCAGCCAAGGACTGGAATGTTCTGGGAGTGCACCAGTAAGTAAATACATAGGCGCTGTAGCTGTGATGAACTATTGTTAGTTGACATTCCCATCAGCCTCAGCTGTCCTTTGTGTTTTAGTGCTAATGACCCAATGCTAGCATTCTAACACCTTAAATAAAGATGGTGAACACAGTAAACATTAAAACATCAGCATGTTGCATTGTCATTGTAGGTATGTTAGCATGCTGATGTTAGCATTTAGCTCAAAGCAGCGCCTCACAGAGTTAGTCTTGTTAGTTCAAAAGGTATTTGTCCCAAAAAGAAGAAAGGAAAAACTTTGAGTTATGAAGCATAATATTTAAATAAAGTTTCATGGATATTAAGAAGAAAATGTATGAGAGTAAATGTATAAAGTGGAAATTTATATATCCTCATCAACTCTTTTGTTAAAATCGGTGCCAGCTTAATGTGTGTCCAGATTTAAAGACATCATTCCACATTTGAGCTGGCTACTTTTGAACAAAATGTGAATGAATTCAAGCCACTTTAGCTTGTCTACATTTGTTTTTCCTTAAGTTAACAGATTTTGGCAGACACTAAGATGTTTCAGGTCCGCATTATTCTGACGTAGTTTTCAGTTCCTGATCATTGTAGGTAACCGTCTGTGGTCATGTAACAGTATCACACAATGTCCATTGTATCTGTAAAGTGACATTTTAAGTTCCTTTGTATAGCTGTCTAACATTTTCTCCATATCACTTTGTATTACAAATTTTCAAGAAGTTCAGAGTACACAAGTGTGTCTTGGCTGCAGCCTTGGTTAATTTTTTTGTCTGTCCTGATGTGTTTTCCAGGCAGATCCTGAAAGTACTGTCTGAGTACAGGACAGACTGCAGAGTGACTATGGTTGGACTCCGAGCCCTGGCTCTCCTGCTCAGATCAGGTACAGGACTACACAGGAGATATGCTACAACACATCAGGGCATCACTCCTGCTACGAGCACTAGAAGATGGATCCAAGATTCAATACTTTATTGCCATACTTTGTTGTTCAGAATTTGCCTCAGTGTGCTCATGACAGAACAACAAACAGACACAGCATTAAAAGTCAATGGATGAAATATTTTAACAGTCAGTACAGAATAACGTGTCAGGTGCTTTAAAATGCAGTTAGATAGTGCAAGCTCTCGTAAAAGTACTGGTGCAAAATTGGGGAGCCATTTAATAATTGGAGGGTTTTGCAGTAAAGTCGAATTGAATAGCCTTTCTTTGACTTATAGCTGAAACACAGCTGACAGGATGTGATTTTAATGGTTATTCTTCATCTGATTATTTGATTAGTAGAGCAAAGCCACAGATCAATACAAAAGGACCACTGACAGAAAATGAATCAAAGAGTAAAAATTGTATTATCTGGTTACAATATAAATCTGTGTATGTCACAGCATTTCCAGTATTTATTATGTCGGGGGTTCGTCTTTCAAAGGCTACTTCCATAAAGCTCATTGTCTTTATGTAGTTTATTTTTAGAGCAACGCCTTCATCTCTTTCTTTAAATAATCTCTTTGTTAAACAGAACTCATTTGTTATCTACTGTTCAATGACCTACTGTATGTTCATCCTGCTCTGTGGGATGTGAAGCTTCTGAAAAAGATTGATTTGTCTGTGACACTACAATGTCAGTTGCTGTGGATAATAATCAAGCAAGTAAATCAAATACTTCCTGCTTCTGACTCTGTGGAACGTTTTTAAAGAAAATATTCACATCATTCCAAAAAGAGAAAAAACTCATATCTGCAATTGTTACTCACTACTTTTCACATGACAAATTGTGAAACTTAAAGTTTGAAGATAACCATTAAGAGACAAAATAATTAGTCGATAAATTGTGTTTTAAAACTGTATAATTGATTCTTGGCACTGAAGCTATAATTCATAATTGCTTCAGCTTTTTTCCCCCCTAACTCCTGCTTTCTTTCAGGCATCCGACTTATTTTGTATGCTTGTTTAATTCATGGTTATGCAGACAAGATTCCTTTGCTGGTGCTGGAGGAGGAAGAGGATGTGTTTGGCCTGATGGTGCAGGCCATGAAGACGTTTCCTAACAGTGAAGAGGTGCAGCTCCAAGGCTGTGGAGCTCTGCAGTTCCTCCTGGAGAGAGGTGAGCAGACACACACACTCTATCCTCCTATACTGTATTCTGGTGTGTAGAGTGATATGTATTTTCTTTGTCCTAATATTCTGTGGCAGTTATAGCCTACTCGGTCCTATTGCAGTGTATTTAAGATGTTTCGGGCTCTGTTTATTCTTATATATTATACTAGCCTAACAGTCTATAGCTATGCCTGGAGTCCTGTGAGGCTGTAATGTTCATTGCATGAAAAGCCTTGCAATTACTTGTTTCTTAAACCAAAGGTTGTCCTGGGGTTGGTTCTAGAGAAAAGACTGAAAATGTTGTTGCCTAAATAAAAATTAAAAAAAAGCATCTTTAAGTTGGTCATTATAGGAAATTTTGTCAGGTTCAGCTGCACTTAAGCTCAGCCTAATGCTAACATTAGCATCCGTCTCGGAACAAAGCTAACATTAGTATACTGACCTGCTAATATGTAGTAGTATTCATTTTTTTTTAAGGTCCTTATTGACACTTTTCAAAAAAAGAATGCACATAACTTAAATAAATAACAATAAGGCGTTAAAAAGTTAAAAACTATTGAAGGTTAAAACGTTAGCTAGCTAATGTTCGCACTTGCACTGTATGTAAAAGTTAGCCTTTAAGCTAGCTTTGCATTAACATTTTTCTGCTTGCATACACTAGCTGAATATCTTTCTTGTGCCCGTGTTGCCAGTAAGTGATGACCACCTGGTGGAGTTTGTGGAGAACCAGGATCATGTTGTGATTCTGGCGGCTCTGCAAAAGTTCCCGGACAGCCCCGAGCTTCATCTGCAGGCCATGAAGGTGCTGCTCCCACTGGCTCGTCCTGGTAAGACCCCATTTTACACACAACAAGGTCTCAGAGGGAGCGAAAAGAACTGGAGTACTAACTTTACTACTTGATTAGTAAAAAAGGAGTAAAGGTTCGGTTTGAACCTCAGTTTGGCGAGCATGAATAGATATATTCAGTAGTTGTCTTCATGTGGAGGAGTTTAGGAATGTGTGCCTTCACTCTATTGATGTACTGGTTGATATGTTACACACCACATATTAAGCACTTTAAAGCTATAGTGCGTAGTTTCTGTTGCAACCATGAGGAATTCTAAGTAATGACAACAAAACTGTTGGCGCATCCACATGATACACGCCCCCACCCCTCCTCCACGCAGTTGCTTGCAGCCAAGGAGAACACGGAGGATTAAAAAAAACATGATGGACTCTTCAGAAGAGGTCATTACCTTCACTCGAGTTTCTGCGCGGGAAAGTCACCGGACGACACAATCTTCTGAACATAGCCATACTGAGAAATCCAGAGAGAGTTGTGTGGAGCTGATAGTCTTAATTAGCTTTGTAACAACTCATTTGGCAGTGACTTGAATGTAACGGACGTTCGTTGATATCAAAAAGTTACGCACTAAAGCTTTAAACATCAACTCTTTTCTTTCTTTACTTCACATGGTCTATTTTTAACCTCACCATCAGACCATGATGTCACTGTAACGCTTTTTAAACAGTCTTGATGTTAATCAGATTATACTTCAAATGCCAGTAAACATGTGTGGCGCCGTGCTGCCGCATCAGAACAGCCTTTTGTGGAATAGGAGAGCTGTTTTTGTTGAAAATAGTCAAATCATCATGGAAATCCCCTCTTGGTGAGGAACACAGCATGTATTTGCTATCCAAAATCATAGTCATGTAATACATAATTGGGTTGGTTGAAAATGTATTGATGTGTATGTATTGTTTTTAACATTTGGAACAGCAAATGCAATTATCAGAATGCATGAAGTTGCCGAATCCTTGTATTACTAGTATTACATGACATACATACATGCATACTACAAGAAAGAAAAAAGAAGAAAAGATATGAGTTTGTCCCACACTGCAAGCTATTTTTCATTTAAGTGGCATAAGTTAAAAGGCTAGAACGCATTTTGTACATTTCTTTTCAGAAAACCTTCTTCTGTTCTATAACATAAACCCTGTGTATTGTAATGCGGATCCCAATATTAATATTTGAAGGTTTGAGATCAATCAAATAATGGCATTCTAGCCTATATTTGTTTTTGACTTTAACACATACCATTATCAAGCATCTTTGGGATAGCTTCCATTTGGGTATTAATGACCAAAATATGTATTGAGAAGGATATTTTACTGTTGTAAAACAAAGAAACATAATAAATGACATAATACTTTAATTTCAGTGAAAGCAGGATGAAGGTTGATTATAACAAAGAACAAACCAAGGCATTGCTGTAATTCTAGTTAAGTGCATGTTTTGAGCATTATAAGTGGAGCTGGACATGAAAAAAAAGACATGACAGAGTTTCAGTCATGCATTTTTTTTCTCCACTTTAATCTGTGTTTTTTCACAGATGTACAATTTATCACAGTTCATGGGGGGATTCCGGGAGATACCACTCTCTGTCATTTGTGAGGGGACTTTTTCTAAACCCCTTGGTTGTCTTTCCTTTGTTTCCTATTACCGGTACTTGTTCCTTGCGTTCTTAAATATGCATATTATGACAATAACATACGTTTTTTATTTACATGTTATAACATGAAGGTTGTAATTTGAAATGCAAAAAAAGTGTTGAGTTTTATAGCTTTTCTCTTCCAGGCAGTAACGTGGAGATATTGATGTCGGGAGGCGCTCGGTGCTACAGCGTGATCGTCGCCGCCATGGACACGTTCTCCGAGGTGGAGGAGTTGCAGGAGACGGCCTGCTGCCTGTTCAGGAGGTTTACATCAGGTCAGACCCATGGGTCAAATGTTCAAAATTTCCACAGACTTAGCCCTATATAACTATGTATATTATGTTTAAGTCTCTTTTTAATAGCCAGCCTCCCTCCTCCAACAACAACATACGTTTTAAGTTTTTTTTCATTTGTGTAGTGTTTTTTTTCACCTCATATGTCTTAAGTTTAGTGGATCCAAAGGTTACACTAGAGGACCATAGACTTATTTCTAGCTTTTTATAGTTAGCTTTTTATTTGATATATACTTTACATTGTACTGTATATGTAAAAGCTTCTTATTTCAGAATGTTAGAAAACTAATACGTACACAAGTAACTGAAAACTTATTCTTTGTGGGATGAAATATGTTTTGGTTGCATGTTTCTATTGTTTCCTTCACTGGAACCAATGTAAAACGTAGTCAGCACTTTTTAAGAGAGTTTAAAACTCTCAGATGGTCTGTAATTGAATAACTTTGGAGTATCTCCTCGCTTGTTGACAGTCGGTGATAACACGGTTTACAAAATCAATGAATCCTCTCTTTCAGTACGGCAGTGTTTTGATTGTTTTTTCATCCTGATAAGATAATGTGTTTGCCAGTTGACAAATTAAGATTGACGGGTTCAGTGGATACATCAGTTTAATCCAGCTTTGTTTTGTGTCATCTCGTAGAGAGTTACTACAACATCCTGGTACTGAACGGCGTCCTGAGGGTCGTAGTCAGAGCCTGTCAGACTTTCCCTGACAACGCCAAGCTGCAAGCCGCCGCTCTCTCCTGTCTGGCTGACCTCAGTGAGGACGCACACTCCCATATGCTACATTGAACTTGATGCCTTGACCTCAACATCAGCACATATCAGTATTATACACAAGAAGAAAAATGACATTAGGGGACAAAAACACCATATTCTCTATATGTTCGGACTATGCTGATTTGATTTCAACATATCATCAGCCGTGTACCATATATCGCCATGACATGACTAGGCTGTGTTTCCAGGTTGTGCAATACATAGGGTATGTGTATCCTGAAGATTTAACCCAATTAAACTAAACAAACTACTAGTCTTTGACTTTGTTTGTAACCAACAAAATGCAGTTGGCTTTTTTAGCTATGATATGATCTACTGATTAGCAAAACAAGCTGACAAACAAAGTTCTCAGTAGGAAATTGCATAGAAATTGTCTATTCAATAGTGTTGAGTTGTATGTTTTTAAAGAACAGAAGCCCTTTGATGGTTAGATTTGATCTTGTACAGTGTTGTAATTCCGCCTTACTGTCTCCGTCTGTCAGCCGCAACCATCGTGCAGAACAAAGCGGTGGCCGAGCAGGGTCTGGAGGAAGGGGAGGAGGAGGAGAACAGGGGTAGGGAGGAGGTGGAAGACATGGGCCTGGGCTGGATGGAGGTCTGCTGTACGGCACTGGAGCTCCACGCTGCCGAGCCAGATGTTCAGGTCAGTCCCAAGTTTTTTTCTGGCCCTCAAGCTACAGACAATATTTAACATACAATCATTTATGAAAAAAATCAAAGTGTCTAACTTGTGCAAATCACTTTTGCTGCCTTAGGAAGCTGCAAGCTGGGCCATTCACAATCTGTTACTGCACGGAGCTGGAGTGAAGCATTCAGAAGAGGAACAGGAAGAGAGGTACACACATCTTTTACTCAATGTTTCCCCTATGTTGATTTTGAACTGGCGGCCCACCATGGCAAAATTTCTGCCACCAAGGTATCAGAAAAAGGGCTGTACAAAAAATTTGTGGTTGCCTTTTAAATTATCCTGCTGCTCACATTGCAATTTAACAAGTAGAACTATTCAGAGGTTATTGGACCCATCCAGTTTAACTCCACATACTGTTGTGTTAATGTAGTTTATTGTCAAAACGTTTGCTTTCTTCCGAGTCGACTATTAAAGGTGCCCTGCCATACAAAAACGTTTTTACTTGCATTTTTTGAAATATGTTAGGTCCATATGTGTTTGTGTTATGTTGTGAATGTGAAAATGAACTGCTACCTCCTCTGTCAGCTCTAGCCACTGAAAAGAAATAAGCAGAGAAATCAGGCCAATTACAAAAGCTGGTCAGTCTGACATTATGTTGCCTGAGCTCATTACTATTCATGAGCTCGCCCAGTTGGGCTGGGTAAAGGATTCTGACAGCCAGGCTCTCATTGGCTAGCTGTTAGCCAATCAGATTCAAACAGCTTAGCTCGTTGAATATTAATGAGAACTGGCAGAAATTGAGCTGAGTCAAGCCAATCTAGAATGGCTAGAAACAAGGTAACCAAGGCATTTTTTCCACAAAAAATGTTACAGAGTCCATGGTAGAACTTCAGACATTACCACGAAGTAATGAAATACGTGTGGCAGGGCACCTTTAAATGAACGGCTCCACCAAAAATGTCACCGCGGTGGGTCCGTTCTAAGTGTAGACCTGTTGTAGCTGTTAAGTGCCCTATAGTTCCTCTGTTCGGACAGACCTGCCCCCACTGCTAAATAAAATCCTAAAGGAAACACTGTCTTCTACAGATGTTTAAAACAGAAAAGCCCAAAAGAAATATAATAATTTATCCGTGACCTCTATTAGAATCAGGAAAATGCAGGACATCAAAGTTTGTTGGTTTAATTTAGTGCTGTGTTATCATGAGAGATGTTTAACAAGTATTTAACAATGTCTGATGTGAGAATGTAATGTAATTTTTTTGGATGTTGTGTGGTTGTTTTCAGGACTCCTGTTCACAGACAGTTGATGGCAGCCATGCTGCTCCACTCCTCCTCCCCCAGTGTGTTTCAAGCTGCTACCAGTGCCATTGCCACACTCCTCACACACAACAGTGAGTCTTCAACAGTCCACACTAAAGCAGCTATAATTGATATTTTAAACATAACAATGTATCAACCAAACTGCAACGTGAAAACAATGTGACGATGTGAAAGGAGTTGATCGTAGTGAACCTACAGAGAGTTATCACCCGAATGTGCAGCTCCGCTCGGCTTTATGGAGTTTTATAATGAGTTTTAGCTTAATGTTTAGCTGGCCGGCCCACAACTTTGCTGTCTTGGTTCATTCTTATAGCTCGCCTCTTATAGTGCCAAGGCTCTAAAAACCTATTGTACACTACCTGCTCAGCACCAAACAGCAGACAAACCTAGTTAGAGAGTAGCTGATGAACATAGCGGAGCATTTAGCCAGATATTTCTCTCAGGAATTGGTACAGACCAAAAACAGAGCTAACTAAAAGAGAGTGAATATTGAATTTGCATTCACCTGTTTACTAGTCTCGCATTGCCAGACCTTCTTCCACAGCGCTGCGGAGGAGGTTCTGGCTAGTCCACACAGCATTCCGGTGTTGGGAGAAAAACGTGCTCTGGTTTATTGGCATTTCTTTAAACCAATCACAATCGTCATGGGCGGTGCTAAGCGCCGAGCGGAGCCACGGTGCCGCTTCAAAATAGCCTCGAGAGGGAACTTGTTTTGGTGGAACGTGTACGTTCAAAGGTTGTTTTAGTCGGGCAACAGAAAACTCAGATTGGACAGATAGTCCAACTAGCTGTCTGGATTTACCCTGCAGAAATCTGAGGAGCAGTTAGCCATAGTCCTCAGAAATCCACCGGAGTTAAAAATTACAACACAAAGAAAGTGGAGGTATTGGGACATCGGAAAACGGACATTCGAAAAGAGTGACATCCGGCGGAATTTCCGGCAGAACGAGAGCAATCCCGGAAGTGGAACGTTGTGGCTATAGACTACCTGTTTGCTAAATTCCACATATCAACTTAAAAGGTGATGATATGCCTCCCAAGTTGCCAAAAAAAAATCTGTTATTGCAGGTTTAACATCCAAAAAAAAAAAAATTATATATATATATATATATATATATATATATATATATAATTTTTTTTTTTATATATATATATATATATAATTTTTTTTTTATATATATATATATATATATATATATATATATATATATATATATATATAAAATATATATATATATAATTATATATATATATATAATTTTTCTTTATATATATATATATATATATATATATTTTTTTTTTTTTATATATATGTATATATATATATATATATATATATATATATATTCTTGGCTCCTACAAGATTTGCTCTGCTCCGTTTGCAGGTAAAATGCGCTCTCTGCTGCTGTCCTCTGGCCTCCACGTCAACCTAGTGGAGATGATGAAGAGACATTCAACCTCAGCTGAAGTTTCAGTCAGCGCCTGTAAACTGCTCAACCTGCTCTTCCAGGGAAGGTGGGCACAAACCATTCTATGATGTCCTCCTTGTTGGTTTTAAAAAGAGTTCGTATAAATACCAAAAAATAAGCATGAGAAAAAAACAGACGCACTGAGTTTTTCACAGATCATCCACACTTTTTGTACTTTGTAGGACTTTTGTTTTCTGACTTATTAAAATACCAAGTCATGAACATCAAGCAACAATATCTTCTCAAAATGTTCAAAAATATTAATATTCATATTTGATTTACTGTATATCTGTAGGACAGCCAGTCTAGATGAGTTGACCATGGCCATGAGTCAGATCCTCAGCAGCATGAAGATACACAACTTCCAGCCAGAGGTCCAGCTGGAGGCTCTGCAGGCCAGCCTGGTCTTCCTCTGCCCGGGTAACATAAGTGCACTTTCTGTCGTGTCCATGCACGGTCCATAGGTGACCCGCCTGCCAATCAAATTATGGTTATACGCTGATCTTTTCGGTTAGATTTTTGGTGTTGTTGATTAAGTTATTTTGGTGTATTTCTATTACTCCAAGGTGGCTATTTCTGCTCATGCTAATTCATTCAACCTTTATTTATCCTGGAGAGAACATTGAGGGCGACCCTCATTTTCATTGTCATCGATTCAATGTCAGATTACAAAGACACAGAAAGTACAATCATAAGAAATATAGAAAGACAATAAAACATTCAGAATTGGAAAAAAGATTTGATGAATAAATTAGGATAATAGGGATGCAAAAGAAAATACACTTATGTAAAGCAGTTACAAGTAGATGTTTGCACATTTAGAACCAGATTTCTAAATTGTCCAAGAAACACAATTGAGTTGATTTTAAGAAAGTGCTGTAATTTGTTCCAGGAGTCGGGTGCACTAAAACTAAAAGCAGTTTTTTCCAAGTTCAGACCAAGCTCGTGGAACATGAAGTAATTAGTTTCACTAATCAGCATTTTCTTCATCAACACTGAATCAAATGACTGTGTGATGTGACATGAGTTGCTTGTAGTGATGTACCCATAGCAACTCATCACCAACTTTGCAGCTCTGCTGAGTCTGTTCGCCTCTTTTTTTAGCTCACTGTTTTGGGATTTTCATCAGTCTCACCTTATTTCCAGCAGCAGCAGGCAGCTGTTTTCTGTACACAAGCTCTGATAAACCCGCTGTACACAACCTGTCAAGCACCAAACATCAGACAGTTCTGTTAGCGACTAGCTGGTGAAGAAAGCGGAGCATCTAACAGATTAAGAAACACTAGCTAAAATGAGAGCGAATAATGGACTTGGATTCGTCAGGTGGACGGAAGCAAAAGTCCAGATGAATGCCAATGTTACTCCTCAGTAATCTGTAATGACATTATATGCTAGATCTGTGTCTTTCAATCCGTTGTGGAAATAAACTGTAGCTGTAATAGTGGGCATTGAATGAAATTTAGGCAATTGAATTGAAGGGGGGAACAGCTCTAAATACATTTGTGCATGTTTAGGGATCTGATAGTTCCAGCTACTGTTCAGGAAGGGTTCCGAAATGAGTTTCCATTTATAGTATGTAGTATTCTGCGAATACAAATGGAACAAAGCTGGTTAAGTGGAGCAGCTTAATTTGTTTCAATTTCTGTCAAAATGAGTTAATAGCGTGCCCTTCCTGTGCTCCAAGTACTGCACTCGTAACACTCCTTATTAGATTATTGATTGGTAACAGAGCGCTTGTGTGTAGGGTTGTTCCCCTCTTTGTCTTCACTTGTTTCCTTGGTGTGTTTGTATTCCTAGAAAGGAGTTTAAGGGAACACGGCGTCTCGGTCGCAGATCCCGACATGGCCGACGTGTCACTGAAGGTCCTAAAAAACCAGTGTGTGGTGGAAGGAGCTCACACCCTCTACCTGGAGGTTCTCAACAGGGTATGAACACACCGACCAACCCCAAAAATATTACCCATTTTCTTACAGCCTTTCCACACCATTTTGTCCTTGCGGGCTTTTAAAAAAAATGTGGCCTGATATAATATAATGAAATAGCACAGATATTACAGAAACCAACAAGAATATATGAAGGCAGAGTTTGAAAAACGCCCTCATGGGATTTCGTTTAGCACATAAAGAGAAGCAGTGAACAAATACTCAGCCACAGTACATATAGTTCTCATTCATTACATACTGTAGATTCAACAACATTTCATCCATTCATTGTAGAAATTACACAGTAGGTTGTCTTGTACCAGAACTTTGAAAGGGTGTAATTACATTAACAAAAATAATTTGCCAGTTGCTGTACTGGTATGAAGGAATGTTTGGTACCCCTCTGCCTGAGGGCTGGGTGGTTAACACTGACAAAAACAGCTTCTGAAAAGGGAAGAAACAAGAAAATAGGCATCACATGTCAGTGGGGAAGTCCAACCCCCATTATAAACTATAATAATTACAACCTTTAACTGCCTTTTGTGCCATATAAAGACTTTAGTTCCAAAATGTACATTTACGCAATTCCTTTTTATTTCTTTCTCTCTTATCTTTATGTCATAAGTAACAAAGGAAACAATACTGTTCACAATATACATAGAAGTAGAAGTTAAAGATCAGTTGAAGGTGAGAGGGGAAATCTAACTGCCATTTCCATTATCCCAACAACAATATAATAATTTTTTTTTCTTTTTTTCAATGTATAAATCATTCTCGGTCTTAGTAAAAAAAGTCAGTCTTTCCATTTCATTAATCTCTTGATGATTTAAAACCAAATATCTGCTGTCGGTGGGTCCAAAAAATAATTCTTTTTTTTAATTTTTTTATTTTTTACAGAATATGCTTGGTTAATGAAAGGACACTTGCACAGACTGAATCAAAAATCATAAACTTCAGGTTGTTTTTCCTAAGCTTTTTCGTGCTTAACAATTATAAAATAAACATTATAAAGTCAGTTGCCAGTTTATTAGGTACACCCAACAAATACTAATGCAGTCTAAGACAACGGTATGCAATAAATCTGACCTTCATGAAAGATATGATGTTCATTTTTTAACTGTTTTCGAGAGGTGTTAAATCAACGTTATGGTCATGCATTATGCTTATAGGTTTTTTTATAAATATTTTGTCCACCCCATTTATAGCAATGAGATTGTGGTAACATTTTGATATTAATTTAAGATTTTGAAGCATTTGTTTGTAAACTGCATTTCATTTACTGTTTTTTTTTTTTTTTTTGCTATCTAAAAACCCACAGTACTATAACATTGTCATATTTATTTTTTTACAATTATATGCGTTATTCAGCTACAGACACAGTATAAATATCTTCTACCAGCATGATGTCCAGCGCTGTTTGTGTCTGTGTGCAGTTCATCAGCAGCTCGACCATCCAGGCGTGCGGTCTGAAGGTGCTGTCTGCTCTGGCCGACTGCTCCGGTGCAGTCGACCTGCTCTGCCAGCAGGGGGCGATAGACACGGTGCTGCATACACTACAAATGTTCCCACAGGAACGAGGTACAGTAAAAAATTGTCATTAAAAATAGATTTTTTTCGGTTTTAATATTGAATTGGAGAGGAAAAATCTGCTAAATGTCTTAACCCTCCTGTTGTCCTCAGGTCAAATTTGACCCGTTTTCAAAAGGTTTTCTATATCAGAAATGTATGTTTCTTTCAACTAAATTATCAAAAGAAATAAAGTGGATGGTTCCGTACAACGCTCTTCACAAGTAAATTAAATGATCAGCTCACTACTTTCATTGAATTTGCGTGTTTGAGTCAACTTTATAGCATTTGAAAAGAAAGTGATAAAAGAACGTCAGAAAAGCGTCGAAAGAATCGACAAAAAAAGTGACTAAAACGTTAAACATTTCCAAAACGTCGGGAAAAGCAACAAAAGTGTCAAAAAAGACGACCAAAACATTGAAAAAAGTTTACATTCTGAAGCTGTAATTTTTATAAATCTAAAATGTGACATTTTCATTTCAAACAATGTGTGCTTTCATTTCAATTTTATACTTTTTCAAAAAAATAGCCATAATAGTTCCTGCTTTGTGTGTTTCCTTCAATTATTTATAAAATCACAAAAATAAGCACTTTTGAATCAGAAAAAATATCTCACCTTCAATATTTGAGCCTATTTACAGTGCACACCTTGCCAGTGAACTATGAGGACAAAAAAAAAATATCACAAAAAGGTCATACCGTGCTGCCCTACTCTACAGTGAAAGTCTGGGGACCTATGGCTAATAAATAATTTCACTTACAGAACATTATGCCCCCCCTCTTGAGTCCATAAAAGCAGATTTGGAGGTACTTTAGATGTAGTGAATGCGGTGAATGATGATCAGATCCAGAAGAAAAGTTAAATCTGCGTTTCTTTGACTAAAGGTTTGGATAGTGGAATTAAAAGACATTTCCCCATCGGAACATTTAAAATATGATTATTTCTATATTAAAGATGATTAGTCGTGCTTTTCGCTAACTTTCCCAACTTCTTCCAGAGATACACTACTGGGGTCTCACCCTGCTCAACTACCTCGTAACCAAGAAGAAGCTGTCGAGGATGATCGTACCTGTTCTGGCCTCCGTTGTGGTCGCCTCACTCATCCAGTACAGGGCAGAGTCGGAGATGCTCCTGAAGGTAACCTTTGAAACACAATGCATGTTAAATGATTTGGTTCTAATCTTTTGTCATCAAGTGCTAAACCCTAAAATCTTGTCCAGCTTGTCAAGAATTGGCAGTTAGATGGGCAACGCAACTCTCCACTGAAACTCACTAAATTATTTTAGAGTTAGCGTCTCTTTGAAGAAGTAGGACCAACTAAAACTAAAACACAAAATATGTTAAAATGTAATACATATTGTTACTGCCACGTCTAGCAGCCCTGCTTTAAACTTGAGAATTTTTTTACATATTTTGTCTCAGAATTACAAACCACGATAACATCTGTTTCCATATTTTTCCATATTCTCACCCTACTTTTTACATAACAGTTGTAGTCCAACAGGCAGCTTTCTTATGATGTTAAAGGTCCAGTGTGTAATGTGTTTAGTTTTTCATTATCAAAATCTGTGTTGCCCGTTCACAAACTTGTCCTTTTTCATGAATATTTACCACCACCATCAGTTCCAAGTATTCCTTTTGGCTTGAAATTTTACATTTGCATCCGCATGAACTGGGGTAGACGCTCCATATTCATGCTCCATCTTGAAATACGTTAGCCGGTAAGGGGCATACAGGACATACTGCTCCGCCTTTCGCGTTTTCGCTGTCGCATGATAAACTCACTGGTGCTGTTAATGCTGCTAATGGGTATCGTAGCTTCCCGGCCCCGGCAAGTTTGAAGCATAGGAAGAAGGAAACATGGAGGACCACACGTATTCAAAATCCAAATTTCAGGAACAGGAGTCTTCTTCTTCACCCAGAAAAATAAAAAGCATACTGAAAAGAGCAAGAGACCGGCTTTTTGAAGCGTGAAGGCTACCATAGCTGTAATACGTACAAGAGAGTTGATTGCGATATATGATCTCAACGCTAGATGGGAGAAATTCCACCACATTGGACCTTTAAATGTAGACGTAGATGTGATTTGATTGCTAGTGGTCTGGATAAAGAGATCCAGTCACAGTAGTGTAGACTTGCGATAGAGGCTGTTGTATGCTGTAAAGCCCTGTGATGCAAATTTGTATTTTGGGCTATATACTTTGAGTAAAATCGACTTGACTTCTCTTGACTGTTACTGATCTGTCTGTGGTTTTTGTGTCCCGCAGTGTTTTCAGGTGGCATTAAGGATGCTGGACGCCTGTTCAGGAGCAGCTGCTGAGCTGCAGAGAGAAGACTTTGACAGGCAGATCTTCCAACACCTCAGAGAGACTCCTGACCAGAACAACAATGCTGTGAGTTAGACAGTTAGACACGACAAAACCACTATTTCCTCCTCTTTTTTTCAGTTTCTATTTCTGTGTCTCTCACTTCTCACCACAGATTGTAATCAGGGGACTTGAAAACTGAATTTTCAAACAAATAGTTTAAAAAAAGCCTTTAACTTTTGGCGAGTATTTGTCTCTTAACTGCTACTTTCCAAAAGAACCAGGGCAGCTTTTTTTTCCTAGATTCATGACTTTTCCATTCTGTCATAAAATGCACAAATTTCTTTCGGTAACACTTTACTTGAAGGTATCTACAGAAGAGTGACATGACACTGTCATGACACATGAACTCTAACCCCTAACCCTAACCATAACTTGTCATGACAAAAAGCGAATGACACTTAATAACAGAAGCGTTATGTCATAAACGTTTATCAGTTGTTTATAATGTTTATGACACATTCATGACAGTGTCATGTCATTCTTATGTAGATACCTTCAGGTAAAGTGTAACCTTTCTTTCTTTAAAAAACGAGACAAAAATGACATCTACAAGGAAATATCAAGAGTTTTAGTCTCAGTCACATACTATGTATCAGCATGTTTAATTTTCTCTCCTCCCATTCTGTCTGCTGTCTGCTGTCAAGCTGCGTAAATCGGTGTGCCTGGCTCTGTCTAAGATGTGGTGCGACTCACAGCTCCATTACAGCATGCTGGAAAAGGCCTGCGAGGACGGAGACACAACATTGGCTGAATGTCTGATCGAGCTGGGCGCAGACATCAATGGGAAAACCAAAACAGAATCGCTCATCTACCAGGTCAGAGGTCCCAAAACCTCACATGCCAGGGTTAGGGAAAGTTTAGTCTCGCATTGCCAGACCTTCCTCCACAGTGCTACATAGGAGGGTCTGGCTAGTCCACACATCATTCCGGGATGGGAGAAAAACATGCTCTGCTTTATTGGCATTTCTTTAAACCAATAACAATCGTCTTGGGCTGTGCTAAGCGCCCGAAGGAGCCACAGGGCCTCTGCAAAATAGCCTCGGGAAGGAACTTGTTTTGGTCAAAAATGTGTACGTTCAAGAGTTGTTTTAGTCGTGCAACAGAAACCTCAGATTGGACAGATAGTCTAGCTAGCTGTCTGGATTTACCCTGCAGAGATCTGAGGGGCAGTCAACCATAGTCCTCATGAATCCACCTGAGTTTGGAATTACAACACAAAGAAAGCGGAAGGTAACGGACATCCGGCCAAAAAGAGTGACATCCGGCAAAATTTCCGGACCAAATTAACGGACCAATCCCAGAAATGGAACGTTGTGGATTTAGACTAGGGAAAGTTAGACAAATGTTGTCATGTTTGTCAAATCAGATCATGTTTAATTTGTTGAGGGAAATTATGGTTTCACTCCTGACACTCTGTGTTCTTTTAGCATATTATCTCAAAACAGAATTCAAAAACTCTTGTTTTGAAAACAGATGTGGGATATTTGGGATATATTTGGACATTTTTCACATTAATGGCATGGTTCTTTAAGATTGGCAGTTGCTTGGTCAACCACTTCGGTCCAGACCGATATGTCTAACTATTCGATGGACTGCTATAGAATTTGGTACACAAAAAATGAATGAATTGTAATAATAATGTTGACTGGACAACATTTTGTTTTGTCCATAGCTTGCAATTGTTGGCATGCTAACACTCTGAACAAACATACCTGCTAAACACCAGCGTGTTAGCGTTGTTATGTGAGCATGTTAGCATGCTGACGTTAGCATTTAGCTCAAACACTTCTTGTGTAAACTACAAACCTGAAAAACAATATACTTAAGTTCAAGTTCAAGTTACTTTATTTATACCCGGAGGTAGATTTTGTTTGCAGTAGAATCATCACATTATCCCACATCCTCACATTATCACACATCATCAGAAAAGTTCTTATCGGTCCAGAATAAGATAATACATAAACCTACATAAAAAACGAGTAAACACTTGTGCAAAATAACTTGTTCCTCAATGTAATGGCTACAGGAACAAAACTGTTTTGTGTCTTTTTGTTTTACACCTGGGGATCATAAACCTACGTCCAGAGGGTAAAAGCTGGAATTCTGTGTGCAGTGAATGAGAAGTGTTGTTTAAAATTGAACTAGTTATGCGCTGTACCTGTTTTGTGTACAGGGTCTCCACGTTAGGCTGTGGCTCGCCAATCAGCCTGCTAGACCACTTTACTACTTGGTTGAGTGAGTTTTTATTTTTCACATTGAGGTTCCCAAACCAGGCTGCTAGCGCAAATGTTAAAACAGATTCAATAAAAGCGTTATAAAAAAGGATCATGATGGATTTATCAACATGGAATTTACCCAGTTTCCTCAAACAAAACAGGGGCTGATGCCCTTTTTTATGTCACAGTTAGTTTCAAATGTGAGTTTGGAGTCTATTATCATCCCCAGATATTTATACGAATCCACACATTCAACAGTTTGACCATTGATTGCTGTAGTTTCTTGTGTTTGAATTGTTTTTTTCCTAAAATCAATCAGCATGTCATTTGTTTTAACTACATTTAGTTGATTGTGAGACGCGTCACACCATTCAACAAAGTCATTTACGACTGGACCGTGACCTGTTTCACTGTCTTGGAGCAGGCTGACAATAACTGAGTCATCTGCGTATTTAATTATAGTCCTGTTTTCCCACCTGCTCTGGCATATATTTGTGTACAGGATGAAAAGCAGAGGTGAAAGTACACATCCTTGTGGAGAGCCTGTTGATTTACAGATTCTTTCAGAAATACCATTCACTCTCACTCTCTGCGTCCTGTTTGTTAGAAAATTAAGGATCCAGCCTACCAGGTTATTGCTCAGATCAAACTGTTCTAGCAGCCTTGTAGTTAAAATATGAGGTTGAATTGTATTAAAAGCTGAGGAGACGTCAATAAATAAAAGTCTGGCATGAGAGCCATTTTTATCTAAATGCTTAAAAAGTAAATTAAGTAGAGTGACTGTGGCATCTTCCACCCCCCTGCGGGTTCTATAAGCAAATTGCAGAGGGTCAAGTAAATGCTTATTTGATGATAATGCTGAAACTTTTAAAAGAACCGTTAGTCAGTGGATCAGCAGAATGTGGTTGTTTGATGTGGTGAATGGTACATTCTCTTATCTGTATTGGTGTCATAAATTGTTAAAATGTTGCCTTCCTGAAGATTTAAATGTGTGAACCTACCTTGAACCAATCCTCTTTTCCTCTGGTGCCCCTTTCTTATCTATCTACTCTTACGTCATCGAAGTGAATGGAGCAGTTCTTAGAAAATGTACATAGTCTTGTGTGTCTCCTAAACCTTGAGAACATTGTGAACTCAGCCCTCCTTCGGATCACTATGTTCTCTGAGATCTCGTAACTGCTTTTAACAGTCAGCTCACAGAGGTCAAGCCAGTAGCTACAGATAGCTTTATTTATCCCCAAAGGGCAATTCACTTTCTACAGCCCACTGAGACATACACACACTTATACTACCAGTAATCAGTGACAGAGGGAGCACAACAACAAAAAAAAGGTGCGAGAAAAAGTATGCAAGAAGAAAATATTTGAAATAAGAACTGAACAAATACAATAAAAAGGGATAAAATAAAACGTGTGCCAAGTGTATGGCACATAACAAATTACAGTGCACCAATTTTAAACCCATATAACCGATATGAGGTTTGTGCAAAATACCATTTCATTCAAGTAGACTTCCATTCAAGATATCTAGGGATGATGAATAGGATAATTAAACAATAAAAACAAATTGTAATCGGATTATTTCATAACATTTGTTATTTAATAAGTAGAAATACTTCATATTTCCTGGTTCCAGCTTTTTTTTTTTTTGTGGGGATCAAGTCTTAATTTTTGCCAAAGCAACGCAAATCGCCTGGAATTGATTTTGGTGATTTTGCAGTATAGGACAAGGATGACAACACATCAGACAGGACAGATACAAAAAAAACAGCAGATTTAAAATAAAGAGACAAATGGGTTGCTACCAATTGCTGCTTTTCTCCGTTGTATTTGATTGTAAAATGAAAAATAACTTTTTCTGCCGCTGATGAGACAAAGTAGGCAATTTAAATTTTTGAAAACATTAGCTAAAGCACTGGTAACTTGTAATGGACATTTGTTTGGGTTTTCGTTGTTTGTTTTAGATATTTTATAGACTAATATAAAATGCTGGGAACAATTAGAAAAATGTTTGATACAGTGCCAATACAAATAGTACAGCTAACAAAACTCCCAATGCAACCAGACACGTCAGGCCAGGTGTTGGTACTGGACAGCTGTCGATTCTCTGTGCCAATACCTTTTTTCAAACTCTACCAAAATTCAGTTTCAATACTCAGCCCCACTAATCCATAGAATAATTATTAGAGTTCAATCTCAATCACTATCTCCGTGCTTTCTTTTTCAGGTGTGTGAGCGAGGCGGCCCTCTGGAGCTGGTGGAGCTCCTGCTCAGCCGAGGTGCCCACGAGCAGCACCTCCGCAGGGCTCTGGCTGTGAGCGTGAAGCGGGGCGAAGGACCCACAGTCATTCAGCTGCTGGGCCGTCTGGGTCTGGACCTCAACAACAGCGCCCTCTGCCTCGGGGGCTTCCGGCTGGGCCGCCTGGACGCCGCCTGGCTCAGCCCCCTGCTGACGGAAAGAGGCAGAACATGCAGTCTCCGTTACAAGAACAGTGAGTAGGAGTTGATGCTTTATTTCTGTTTTATATGTTTTATACCATTGTAAATTCAGGTTTTGGACAAAACAAGTAATTTGAAGGCGACCTTTCTGACATTTTCTCGAACAAGCAGTCGATCAGTTATTTGAAAAAAAAAGAATTCAGAGATGGAATAGGTATTTAGTTGCAGCCCCGTCCTAATGTACATGTACCGTGTTTTGTCTTTAAGGTAAAGGTATGAGTTTGGCGAGGTACATTCAGTCTTTCCAGAGGTCCAAGAGTCTCGGCGGTCCTCCGAGATCTCTGGGCGACCCGTGTCTCACGTCTGGCTACATTTCTGACGATAGCGACGACTCCAGCTTCAGCTTCGTCTCCATGGACGACAGTTTATTCGACGATATGGAGAGTGATGGTAAAGTTCAGAGATGTCAGACTTTTATGCCACACGGAGCACAATAATCAGGAGTCAAAATTAGTTGGAAAAAGTAACGGTTTAACCTATATAAATGAATATGATCCACTGTTCAGTTCCAACACAGGCAGCAAATGTCATCAGATGCGAAGTGGAACTTTATTACATTTATACGCCTCCATAACAGAAATACATAGTAGATGTAATTCTACTAAAACTGAACTGAGGAGAACTAATCTGTTAAACTTTAGACTGTAGTTCTATTGTGCTCCAGCAGTTGAAACAGTAATAGCTCTTCACTGTAACTTTGTTTTCTCAGACACACCACTGAAGTTCATACTCGGTAATATCCTGCTTTTTTTCCACTTCAGTAATTAACACAACGTCATCCATCTGAACTTTTTGTCACAGTCTGTTAAAGACTGCGTTAAAGAAGCCACATTGATTAGTTGTAGATGTTTTTGAGCTGTGATCAGTCTCAGTGTATTACTGTGATGTGTAGTGATGCTCATCTGGAGTGTGACCACTTACTTCAAAAGATCAGAATCTGAAAATACAGCCCGTCCTCCTGCAGCTCTCCCCTTCCCTGTCCCATGCCACTCCCTTCATACAGTAACTAGTACCATAACCATTCATATCAAACATCCCAATCGTGATTGTAATCCCGATGCCCTTATATAGCAGCAATTCTATGAGAATCATCCTCCTATTTTCTTTGGAATCTTGTGAACCTGTAAAGCCCTCTGAGATGAAATTCTGTGATTCGAGGCTCTAGCTACATAAACCTAAACTTGACTTAGCCGCTAATGAGCCTTTGGCTACGGTTAGCAGAAACTATCCGCAACATTTTCTCTCCATCTCTGAAATGCTTCACCGATATTGACACATGTTTATTGCGTTGATTGTCATTCTCTATTTTAGACCCTTTTTTGAGAAGTCCGTCTTCCCTTTTTTTGCGTTCCTTTGCAGCGTGACAGTTGTTGCCAATGCTGGAATATCAACTTTTTCTACAGGATTTTCCGCCATTGAATCAGGCTTTCGCCATCTGAAGGGACGTGCACGCGCATCTGCATTTGTAGAATGAGAGAATAGGAACGCTTTCTCTCTCTAAAATGACCTGTGATTGGCCAAAGTCTCCCGTCACAGGCTAGATATTCTCAAGCCTAAATGTAGAGCCAAGAGGAGTTGCAGAAGTCTAGTTTTCTCTTGGGCCACTTTAATCACAATATGCTGATTATGGATTTGTTTTATGTGATTATATAGTGCCTCACATGATATAAATATGAGCATCTACAGAGGCTCTCTGTAAAGCGTGCGTTTGTCATTGCCTGTGAATAGATTTGTCGCAATATGCATCTGTCTGGAAGATTTTTTTTAGCTCAGTAGTCTTAGGCTAAAAAGATTTTTATTTTTTTTAAATCAATGGAAATAGCTTATCAAAAAAATAATGCAATTAAAAGTTTGAGGTGAAAATTGTAGAATATAAGGATAATTGAAGAATAAACAAAGACAAAAATGTGGGCTTTGAGTAGCAACAACTTTCATATTGAAAATGATAATCAGTACCGTTTTGAAAATTAAAGTTTATCGGTGTTTTAAGCCCCGAACGTCACTAGGATTAGGTTATGGTTATGGTTATGGTTAGGGTTAAGGTTAGGTGCCTTGAAGTCAACGGTCGCAGCGCTGCCTGGAAGGAGTTTGGGGCTTAAAACGCCATCAAGCAAAATTAAATGACACGGGGGAACGGTAACAAACCTGAACCTCAAACTGAGAGGAAAATACAGTTCTGTGGCAGTGAAATGATATATGAGGTAGTTTGGTTTGAATTGGTTTCTAAAATGAAATGTTGTGTACCTTCTGATGATAATAATGTGAGCTTCTCCTTCTCCAGGGAGTGATTCCCTGTCAGGGGTTCTGTCTCCAAAGCCGCATAATAATTCAACAGAAGAGTTGAGGGAAGGGTCCTTCAAAAGGAAGCAGGGGCGCCGCAGACATGCCAGTGCAGAGGTACCGTATAACATCTTCATTTACATCTTGTGTTTAGGACAGTGGTCAGAATATTGTTTTTGCTGGAGTGCGTTAAAATTAACATCATAAAGGATAGGATTTTAATTACTTTTAAACCTACATTGTGTAATTTTTTGAATTGATTCTTAGCAAAAACCTGTTTGTCCTTTCACAAATATGCTCATTCATGTGTAATTACTTCCACCAACTAATCAATCAGCCATGTAGCGCCTCCATCTTTAAAATACAGTAGCCAAAGAGGGACATACCTATGCATTTCGCCCTCTTACACCTATTGGCACCGTGACGAACGCCAGGGGGAGATGACTCGCCAGGGAAGCGAAAAAGAGAATTAAAACGACAACGCGACAGGCAAAGCAACAAGACCAAAGTTAATATCGGAGTGGCTAGAACAGCTGCGTGTAAACGACGGAGAGAGCTAATTTAGGGTTCGGCCACCGTAGGAGGAAAGGCTAGAAAGTAATATTCAGTTAGTTGTCATATACAATTTCACCACTAGATGGGAGAAATTCTTACACAATGTAGCTTTAAGTACCCAAATTTACGCCTCTTCCCTCACTGTTAGTTTTTCTCTCTGGTGTTTTTCTTCTTTCGCAGAGTGGTCCAACTGAGAAGGAACACAGCGAGCATGTACACAGAAGATACGGAAGGACTGGCTCAAGCCAAAAAGGTTCAGATCCATCAACTTCTACTGATTTTAAAAAGCATTTTTCTTTAAATAATCATTTATTTGATATAGCACCTTTTACAGACCGAAAATAAACAAGCAAAAAAAGAGAGTTCTTACTACAATTTAAAGGATACTCACTCTGCCAACTAACAGATGAAAAAAGGAGGTCAAGTTAGGTGTACATTTCAAAACATGTTATTTTGCCATCCATAATTATTCCAGTTTAAGTTGGATAATGCACAAAGTTTTAGTTTTTCTAAAAGGGTTTTTCTGAGCAGCAATTTCTTGTTTTTGTTTCAACAGAGGCCCAAAACATCTTGCTCTACACACATTTTGCCGATGTGATATCTTTTTCACCTATGGGGCAGTCTTTCCATCAGATTTTAGCTAACAATTTACCCCCCCCCCCCCTCAGTGTTTGGATTTGCCGAGAGCTCTCCTGCTCTGCCCAAAGAGAAGGAAAGGATCCGCCTTCTGGACCTGTCGGGGAACGAGTTGGACTCCCTGTCCTGTCTGATGGATGATGGCTTCGTCCAGCAGCAGCTGGGCCATCTCCTCCGTCTGGACCTCAGCCACAACAGACTGCTGGAGTTTCCCTCAGCTCTTTGTCAGGTGGCATCCAATCCTACCCGAATCACTAGACTGCATCAAATAGTAAAAGGAACGTGTACACTGAACCTTTTTTTTTCTGTTTTTTTGTTTGACAGAGTTTGAAGAGTCTGACTCGGTTGGACCTGCAGGGCAACCAGCTCCAGTCGCTGCCAGTGGAGCTGCTGTCTCTGCTCTCACTGAGCATGCTGAACGTCTCGCGTAACTGTGTGGGTCCCCTGCTGACCTTTGACCCTGCTGTCACCTGCCGATCACTGCGGCAGCTCAATCTTTCTTTCAACAAAATTACCACGTTCCCTCACGAGCTGGGCCGCGCCACCAGTCAACTGGAGGAGCTGTTTATGGAAGGGTAGGCTGCTGGTTTGAATTCTCAGATGAGCAGGGAATCGAAGAGTTCAGCGTGGCTGTATGACACTCAAGTGTAGTGTTGTAGTGTTTTCTATTTGAGCACTACTACAGTATGTAGTTATGAAGTCAGTCTGGCAGTTAGTAAGTGAAAGCACCCACACGAATGTCCCTTTTTATTGTTTTGATGCGTTGGTTGCTATGAAAATGACAAAAACACATTATAAGATTTTCTCTGGACTTTTGCATTTCAGATAGAAGGACATGTGGCATTTTGAAATTATCAAATTGGATTTTCACATTTTATTGCATAGCAGAACACTGGGTATGTCTCCAGTGATTATGGGGTATTTCCAGAGATGGGCCAACACGTTAATGGTCTACTTCTTTTGTGTATAAGTCGTGGCTTCTGATATAAACTTCTATATCAGGCCAGAGATGTAATAAGATTGTTGTCTGTTGTAAATCTAAATCATAGTAAACATTATTTAATTTTCTTTATGGGGCAGATTTCTCAGATACAGTTTGAGATTATTTTAGCAATCCTTTCTTTTTATTATGACATCCAACAATGGTCCTGGTTGAGGTTATATGCACTGTAACCATTTGGCTACATGGTTAGGATTTTTCTTTTCAAGTAAGTGCAGTAGTAGTTCATAAAAAATAGTAATAATGTAAAGAAATTCTTCAAAACAGAAATGTCCTAGACCAGCACCAAAGACTAGGCCCATGGCCTGACTTTCCAACAAATTTTGTTGAAGTGATAAATTATGTTTTTGACATGTTCTGCTCCCTAACAAACCGGTTTTAAAACATAATAATTAGCATCTCATTCTCCTCCACGCAGTCATACTCGTTATTTTTATGTGCTGAATAACTTAGGACAAATCTAACTTTTTTGTATTCATGTCAAATCAGGTTCCTCAGCAAAAACATAACCATACTATTTTATGACAGCATCATGCATCCATATGTCTAATTGCAGAATGGTTTCCTTCTCTTTTCAGTAACAGTATAACTGAGCTTTGTGTGCCTCTGATTCTGCCCGAGATCAAGCTGCTCGATGTGAGCAAGAACAGCTTGGAGACCATTTCTCCAGACTTCCTGACCGCCTGCCCCAAACTAGAAACTTTCAGTGCCTCCATGAACAAAATCTGTGAGTACTATTAAGTGATTATTAGATAGAAAAATCTGCAATTGAAAAGCATTGGGCCTTCTTCATCTGCCTGCTATGTACTCTGAAATACACTTAAGTACCACGTGACTAAGATTCCGTGGACAGACCAAGTAAACGCCCAGTTTTAGAGAATATTTAAGCAAAACGGAATTACTGTTCCCTCCAAAACACATTAGAATCAGACTGTTGGCATAGCTGTAAAGGCATTTTACATTTTCAAAAGAATTCATTTAATTACAACACCCCTATCAGGATATTTAAAAACTGAAAAAAAGAGCTTTTATCAAATTTGTCAGTCAAAGATATTAGATATTAGCTTCATAGACCAGTTCATTTATTTGAAAAATGGATCCATACAATCTTGACAAATTTAGTGTTGAATTTCAGGAGAGGATTTTTTTTTTTCTCCAAAATGCAATGAGCAATTGTTCTACATTCATATTTTGTGACGTGGAGACACAAAATATGAACGTAATGCTTCTTGCATCTTTTATTTGACCGATACTTAGACTGATGGACTAAATGTTTTGGGACCTCTTAGGTAGGATTAGGGTAGTTATGGTTTCTCTTTTCTTTTTGTGTAGGTTGTAAATGTTATTGTATAATACATTTTTATTCAAACAATATGATTGCATTTATATGTGTATTATTTGCTAGTGTCTGGGCCCCTTTACTTACACAAGCTTTAAATAGCTTACCAGGGTGTCCCATTTCACATAACTGCATTATAACTTATGATTGTACTTGTCTTTTAACTTTTGTGAATAAATTGAACCTGAACCTGAACCTGAAACATCTTTACTCTCCTCTCCAGGTTCCGTGTCACATCTCCCATCCAAGATCACCACACTGAAACTAGCAAACAACAGCTTTACTTGCGTTCCTGAGGCGATCCTTAATCTCCCAAAGTAAGTCAGATACTCAGCTGGTTTTCACATTTCCATATCGCTATCACAATGTCCCATGGACACGAACTAACTCTCAAAGCTTGATTTTACCTTTTTATAATAAAGATTCCATGCATCCCTCTTCTTATGGTACAAACGTTTTTTACTTGTGCGTGTCCAGCTTGCGGTCAGTGGACATGAGAACCAACAGCATCGCTGATCTGCCTGGCCCGGGACTCTGGGAGTCCAGCAACCTCAGAGAGCTGATGTTCAGTCAGAACTGTATCAAAGTTCTGGATCTGAGTGGGCCGACCTACAAATGGACCAGACTGGAGAAACTCCACCTGAGTGACAACAAGCTCACTGAGGTAAAGTTTACATGCTTTACTTTAGCTATCATGAGCCCTTATTGGAGGGTTGCTGGTTCAAGTCCCCGTATGGAGTGTGGACTGGTAGCTGGAGAGATGGCAGTTCACCTCCTGGGCACTGCCAAGGTGCTCTTGAGCAAGGCACGGACCTGAGCATGTGCGTGTATTGCAAATATTATGTGGCCGCGTTGGCTCAGTGGTAGAGCAGGCGCACATATGCTGTACTGAGAGGTGCAGAGGTCCAGGGTTCGAATCTGACTTGGGACAATTTCCTACATGTCTTCTCCCCCTTTCTCACCTAGCTGTCCTATCCTAAAAAAAAAATAATAATTATTACCATTAGAGCTGGACAATATATCGATATTATATCGATATCGTGATATGAGACTAGATATCGTCTTAGATTTTGGATATCACAATATCGTGATATGGCATAAGTGTTTTCTTTTCCTGGTTTTAAAGGCTGCATTACAGTAAAGTGTTGTCATATTCTGAACTTACCAGACTGTTGTAACTTGCCTTTAATGTGCCTTTACCCACTTAGTTATTATATCCACATTACTGATGATTATTTATCAAAAATCTCATTGTGTAAATATTTTGTGAAAGCACCAATAGTCAACCCTACAATATCGTTGCGGTATCGATATAGAGATATTTGGTAAAAAATATCGTGATATTTGATTTTCTCCATATCGCCCAGCCCTAATTACCATTACTAATCAGTATCAACTAGTGAAAGCGCAGTATAACCTTGGTGTAAATGACGGTTGTACCGTTTCTGTTCAGATCCCTCCACAGATCGGCCTGTTGGAAGATCTGACCTCCCTGGATGTGAGTCGTAACACCAACCTGCGGTCCTTCCCTGACGAGATGGGGAAACTGGGCAGACTGTGGGACCTGCCGCTGGACGGCCTTAAACTCCAGCTGGACCTCAAACTCATTGGCAGCAAGACCAAAGACATAGTCAGGTCAGGGGCTTTACAAAGTTTTATTGTTTATATATTAATATTAAATGCTATTTGAATATCACTTCTTTAGATATTAATCTCAAATCCCATCTGTGCTATTTTCGCTACAGGTTTTGATCACTCTGTCTTGAATATATAGAAGAAGAAATAAAATGAAATAAATTTTATAATAAAACAGGACTGTGCAATTAATCCAAAATTTAATTGATTAATTAAGTTATCGAGTTATCGAGAAAAACGATTATTTTGCACATTACTATACTCTTATTTTGTCAAAATGGTAGAAGTATTTAGGGAAATTTTACAGTTCTAGGTGTTCTCACTGTTTGATTTGTCTAACTTTTTCAATGTTTTTAAGATCAATAATTCCAACATCTTTCCTAAAGTCAATGTGTAATTGTGTTGAATAATCGTGATTTCAATATTGACCAAAATAATTGTGATTAGGATTTATTCCATAATCGAGCAGCTTTATGATAAATGCCTTTCCTCCACCCTCTCGCCCAGGTTCCTGCAGCAGCGGCTGAAGAAGGCAGTGCCGTACTACCGGATGAAGCTCATCGTGGTGGGGAATGCTGGCAGCGGGAAGACCACCCTGATCCAGCAGCTGATGAAGCTGAAGCGCTCCCAGTCCCAGTCGAAGCAGGATGCCGTTGGCATTGACGTCCGGGACTGGACCATCAGGGAGCGGGACAAGAAAAAAATGGTGCTGAACGTCTGGGACTTCTCAGGTTGGCTCTCATGTAGTCTTGATTCATTCGTCATTTCCACGTCTAACTGTTGGCCTCATCATATCTTGACTGCGGCAGCGCATTGCTGCCACAGCCCAAAAAAGAAAAAAAACGATGAGCCTTATTCCTCAATTTATCCATTCTCTGCACAGTTTACTCATTCAAACAATATAACAATATAGAGTAAGTTATAATGTTTTAACATGAAAATGTTGTGTACTTGACCAAAGAGACGATAATGGAGAGGTTTTAAGTTCACTGAAAAGCTGTATAAACTGTGTCTAAAGTGATTGAATTCTGTTCCTGAAGTTTAGCTCAAAAGTTATCAACAATAGGTAGTTATTCTCAGTAGTAGTCCCTTTATATATATGTCTTATGTCATGCATGTGACGCTGATTAAGATATGTTTTACTTATATTTTATGGCGAGCAATGGTATGTTGGGTATCATTCAGCTGGTGAGATTTAGTTTCACTCCCAGCTTCTTTACCACACAGGTGGAGAGGAGTTCAGTGGCTCTCACCCTCACTTCCTGACTTCCAGAGCTCTCTACCTGGTGGTATACAACATCAGCAAAGGAGCCAGTCAGGTGGACGCACTCAAGCCCTGGCTCTTCAACATCAAAGTGAGTCATAGAACCAAAGATTCACGTAGTTGTCATGACTATCAGAGTGGAGTGTTGAATTCCCAAATTTTTTAATCCTTTTGAGAAATTTATAAAACCTCACAAACAAGGGACTAAAGGCTTCAGCAATAGCAAATTTCTATTAGTAGAAGCTAAGCTTTGATTATTTCTTAAGCCATTGTTTTACAATATATTGTAAATTTGGTATGGGAAAGATCATACATTTCTTTTGTTTGTTCTGTGTACTTTTAAGTCAGATGCCACTTAGTATGTGTTTGGTCTTTGTTAACAAGCCTGTCTACTATTAACATACATTAAACCAGTGGACTCAAAAAGGTTGAGAACCACTGCATTAAACTAAATACTGGAGGAGTATTTACCTTTCAAAATTGCATCTCATAATGGAAACTTTATCACATTATTGGCATACTTGATGCGGAATACCTGGGAATGCTGACCAATCAGAGCAGACTGGGCTTAAAGAGACAGGCGCTAGAATGGAGTGTTTGAGACAGATGTATGAACCTGAAAATGAACATAATATAGGACCTTTACAAAATTATTTTATTTTTTACTTTTTAAACTTAAAAATGTTTTGGAAACCACAGCTAACTTTGAAATGTCAATTATGTACATGTGTAGATGTTTCTTCCCTCTTTTGAAAAATCCCTACACCCCTCTCTATTTCAGGCCGTAGCCCCTCTGTCGCCGGTGATCCTGGTAGGAACCCACACAGATGTGAGTGATGAGCTGCAACTTCAGGCCTGCCTGACCAAGATCAGAGAGGAGCTGCTGAACCACCAGGGCTTCCCTGCCATCCGGGACTACCACATGGTCTCCGTCTGCGAGGACTCGGACGCCATGGCCAAGCTCCGCAAGGCCATCGCCAGGGAAGTCACCAGCTTCAAGGTACAAGGACACAAACAGCAGATTAAACCTTTTCTTTCCTTTTATTTAGCTCTCCTCTGTCCACATATTGTGCATTATTATAGTAATAATAATAATTATTATTACTATTAATTATTAATAGTTAAAAGTTATTGATCACAGCATGATATAATGGGAAATTTACAATCTGGGTAGAATTAAGTGCAATATGCAGTGGGTTCTCTTTATTCTGTGAGTGTGGGGGAAGGTAGGGGGGATCTTGTGTGAGGTTTATCAAATGTTTATTGAACGCATTTGGATGAGATAATGTACACTTATGTTTTATGCATGTAAACAGTAAACAGGTTTTATGCTTTTTTACTGTGTGTTTGTGTGTTTATTGTGTGTTGATGTGTGATTTGTTGCCATTTTTTGTTCTCTCGACTGCCCAAGACAAAATTCTCCTATAGGAGACAATAAAGGCTTATCTTATCTTATATTATCTTATATTATCTTATCTTATCTTATCTTATCATTTCCTTCCCCGCCACAGATCCAGGGCCAGCCTGTGATGGGCCAGTTGGTTCCAGACAGCTACGTGGAGCTGGAGCGCCGGGTTCTGCAGGAGAGAACCAGGGTTCCCCCAGAGTTCCCCGTTCTCAGTCACCAGGAGCTGCTGCAGCTCATCCAGGAGAGTCAGCTGCAGCTGGAGGAAGCTGAGCTGTCCCACGCTGTCCACTTCCTCAGTGAAGCCGGTCAGTCGGGTTCTGGGCTGCTGCATTCAACATCAAACAGGCCTTTACATTACCTTGATATACCTATTTAATTGAATATAGTGTCCTAATTCAATAATATCACCCAGCTCTCCTTCATCTTAGCATCCGCACTTCAAGACAATACTCCATATAACCTGGATTCCCTTTGAGTCACAGCTGTTCAAAACAAGAACAGACAAACAAACTGTATTCCTTAATCGGCACATACACACAGTACGATGTTGTGCAATTCTATTACTGCATTTTAACCCATACTAAGTATTAGGAGCAGAGGACAGCTTTTTACATACGGCATCTGGGGAGCAACTTGGGCTTCAGTGTCTTGCTCAGATAATATCCCTGTTATTGTATGAATTTAAATCTAACTGTGCCTTCCTTTAACAGAAATAGTAATCCATACGGAGATAGAGCTATTCCACAACACACTGACATTTCATGATTAATTTGTTTTGAAAAATTGTCTCAGGGATCAACAATATATGAACTATGCCCGTAGATCACACCTCTTGTGCAGTAGAAAATACAGAGCTGACTCCCCAGACTAATGTTCAATCTTAAAAGATTGAGCTTGGACTAGCGATAGCCAGATTACCAATATATCTGACCAAGCCAGTTTTTTATTTTGTATTTTTTCTCCTCCTCTGACATTGAAGGGCTTTTACTGCACTTTGATGATCCTGCACTTCAGCTTCAAGAGCTCTACTTCATCGACCCACAGTGGCTGTGCAACATCATCTCCCAGGTAGCTTCATCCGAAACACGCAGACACAATCACACATGCTCCAGGCTAACTGAGCTCATTCTGCTTAGCAACAAGAACAAACAAAGCAACAGATTCCAATCTTAAAAGTGAGAATAGACAGGATTATAGAGGAACTATTTAGTATACAGGAACTATTTAGAGTTGAATAAGGGGTGGGGAAAATAACAAGCTTCCTTTTTTTTGGGGGAAGCCTTTGTATGTTGCAACACCCTTTTTTATTTTTGTTTAGATGAAACTGTAAGCTGCTGTGTAATTTTTAATAATGTGTTTAAATAAAACAGCATCTTACAGTTTTATCTAAACTACGAAACAAATCTATTCTCACTTTTACGTGAGTAGACAATTGTTCTAGCCTAGTTGTTTTTCATATCTTAAAGAGATTGTTGTGATTCAACTGCATATCCTCTATACCAGTTGTTCCCCATTTTTTTACATCAAGAACCCCTAAACTGACACAAATTAGACCACGGACCCCCATTTGAAAAGATTTTGTCCATGTTTATTACAGAAAGTGTGAAACGCATGGCCGAAATAGTCATACCTTCTGTCATGACTGTGTTACTTATGGATGGAATTATAGTGACAATAAATGATTTGGGAACCACTGCTATATACTGTACATACTCAGATGAAATATGTTATTTACAAGCAGACATCAGCTGTTACAAAAACAAGTATGCCTCCAAAGAGGGTGCAGAAATTATTCACGTTATTTATACTCTATTAGCTAATCTAGATTTAGAGAGCCACGTAAGTCCGAGGCCACATAAAAGGCCTCTCTTAAAGGAACACGCCAACTTATTGGGACTTTAGCTTATTCACCGTAACCCCCAGAGTTAGATAAGTCCATACATACCCTTCTCATCTCCGTGCGTGTTGTAACTCTGTCTGACGGCCCCACCGGTAGCCTAGCCTAGCACGGATCCTGAAGGTAATCGGTTCCAACTAGCCTACCGCTCCCAATAAGTGACAAAATAACGCCAACATGTTCCCATTTACATGTTACATTTACTATTTAATATTTACATTTACAATACGTCGGCGTGTTCCTTTAACATTCATATACTGTATGCAGGTACGTGATTGCTAAAGAATGTGTCAGATCTGTCCGGTTCACAAATTCAGGTGATGTCTGTTCTCCGTGTAGAAGCTGACGTTAAAGAGCTGTGGCTTCTGGGAGCATCCTAAAGGAGTTGTCCAGCGCTCAGTGGTGGAAAAGTTTCTGTTTGAGACCAAATGTTTTCCCAAGAGCCACATGACGCAGTTCTTCAAACTGCTGGAGAAGTTTCAGATCGCTCTGCCCTTTGGCGAAGACCAGCTACTGATACCCAGCAGGTATGTTTTTTTTTTAATTTGCAGATACAGTTTTTTCTTTTTTTTTTGGGATTGTGCTGTTGTAGAGGGACCAAATAAATTGGCATATCACAATATTTCACTGTCTCTATCCACTCATCTCTTCTCTTCCAGTTTGTCCAAACACAGACCGGTGATAGACCTGCCTCACTGTGAGAACTCAGAGGTCATTGTGCGCCTGTACGAGATGCCGTACTTCCCCATGGATTACTGGTCTCGCCAGATCAGCCGCCTACTGGAGGTCTCTTCTTATTTGCTCTGTGGAAGAGGTAAATTGAACGTACAGCAGAAACAGCCACTCTTTCATTAGGGATGCTACTCTGCAGAAACAAATTTGAAAGAAATTCCCTCGCTGTGTTATCCAGGAAAAGCGGTGCGACCGAACCGGATCTACTGGAGGAGAGGCGTGTACCTGAGCTGGTCCCCAGAGGCCTACTGTCTGGTGGAGGAGAACCCCTCCAGCTTCGTCAGGATAACTGTGCCCTCTTCACGCAAAGGTGTGGATAAAAAACAAAGAAAAGAAAAAAATCAAGTCTTGCTGGACACACAGCCTCCATAATCCAAAATCCACACAGCATTTTTCTTAATGTTATGTAGTTATATATATGTGTTATTTATTTCTGTATTTATTGTGTTCATACCAATGACTACATATGTTTATATGTGTATCCCCCAGGCCGGGTGCTGCTGGGTCAGGTGGTGGATCACATCGACTCCCTGCTGGAGGAATGGTTTCCTGGCCTGCTGAACACTGACATGCACGGCAGTGGCGAGGCTCTCCTGAAAAAGTGGGCTCTCTACAGCTTTGAGGATGGGCAGGAGTGGAGCAAGATTCTGCTCGAGGACCTCTTCACATATTTTGAAAATGGTACATAAAAAAACAACACGTTTTGTCAGTAGAAATTGAAGACTGTTTCTTTTTTTAATCCATAAAACTTTGGTACAAAACGCATTGTTTGGTTTCTCAAATTCAATTCAATTTGATTTATAATATCAAATAATAAGCGTTATGTGAAGACACTTTACGGATAGAGTAGGTCTAGACCACACTCTATAATTTACAAAGACCCAACAATTACAACAATTCCCCCAAGAGCAAGCATTTAGTGCAACAGTGGCGAGGAAAAACAGAAACATCGGACAGACCCAGACTCTTGGTGGGCGGCCATCTGCCAGTTGGGACACAGAGACACTGATACAGATATAGATAAATATGATTCATAATGAATATAGCAGTTGGTATGTGGCAATTATAGTAACAATAAAGATAATGGAACTATGACTAGAAATAATAGTTTAATAGCAGTTCAGGGAGTAGCAAGGCGTAGTGAAAGTGTTCAGAAGCACCTCACTTTAAAAGGTGCAGTAGGTAAGACTTACAGTATAAAACTAACTTTCTGTCATATTTGCTGAAACTGACCCTATGTTCCAGTAGTGCTACATGAAGCAGGTAATTAAAAAAATCCAGCTCCTCTGGCTCCACCTACAGCCTGTAGTGCGATTTGCAAAAATCCACTCCCTGTTCAGATGCACCAATCAGGGTCAGGGGGGAGTGTCTAACTGCGTGTCAATCACTGCTTATGCACACACATTCATTCTCCCTTGTGGGGGGAGGGGCTTAGGAGACCGTTTTGGGCTTTAGCAGAAAGAGGAGGTGGGACTGAGAAGTTGTCGATGTTCAAATTGTTTGGCTAAGTCCTGGATCTTCACAATCCTACCTACAGCACTTTTAGTCATTCCACATACATGGTTCCAATTATCTAAACTCTGTTATGTCTATTACATTATAATCATAGATTTTCTGTTGGTGAACTCGAAGGACCCCCGCTGCACACTTCCCATCTCTCAGATCGCCCCTGACTTGGTACTGAGTGACCAGCCTGCAGGGACAATACTGGACAGTGAAGAGCTGGATGTAGACATGTCTAAAGAGAACCGACTGGGTTCGTTTATCTCATTTCCACATAATATCTGTTATTGAAAAATAAATATGTTCAAATACAACTGATATATAACACATAAATATATTTTTGTTTATAGGGGACGGTGGCTTTGGGACTGTCTATCGAGGTGTCTACAAAAATGAAGACGTAGCCGTGAAAATATTCAACAAGCATGCATCTGAGCTTTACATCTACAGACTCCTCAGACAGGTACCACTGACGCGTGTGTCCTGGACAATACATTGACAAAGTGCCTTGCTCAAGACAACCTCAGCAGTCACTGAAATTAAATACATAACAGGCTCTCACAGCTATCCTCACTCATTCGAGCATACAATTGTACATTTGGAAAGAGTGCTTTAAACTTTTACGCTCCGGTCCGATGGAACTTACTTCAGGATTTAAGTGAATGAGAAAGCGTGTCCAAACTTTTGACTGGTAGTGTAGGGACTGCTCTTGTTTTTAACAGCCCTCTTATTCGCCTACATCAGTGATTCACATTTGTTTTTATTGTTTATATGTGTGTAATTTGTGTATTGTTTTATGATCGGATTATTTATTTGTACTGTAATTTTTTTTGAGATAGTTTTTATTATTTCTTTTTATTTGTGCTGTAATCAGGGCATCATTGGAAAAGAAAGTTTGCTCTCAATGGCCATCCCTGAATACATAAAGGTTATAATAATAATAATAATAAAAATGATATATTCACTTGACGTACGTGTGTTGCTGTGAGTCCATCTGCAGATGATTGAATACTACAACAGAAAGACAAGTGTTGCCTAAAATTGTTTATTTTAACAAGAATTGCCATCACATACATCAATTAATCCAATCCCTATTTTCTGTGCATCTTTGGGAAATCTAATTATTTACACCATCTTTAACTTACTTCACTTCTTTTCATTGTCTGTTTTCCTCCAGGAGTTGGCGGTGTTGGGTTGCCTCCGTCACCCCAGCCTGGTGGGTCTGCTGGCAGCCGGCTCAGTTCCTCAGGTCCTGGTGATGGAGCTGGCACTGCGAGGCTCACTGGACTCACTATTTGAACATGAGAACGGCAGCCTGAACGTAAAGCTCCAGCACAGAATCGCCCTGCATGTTGCCGACGGGCTCAGGTACAGAGTTGGGCATTACTTCCTTGTCTTGTTCAGAATGTCAACTTTTAATTTTTTTTCTTTAGAATCAATGGAGAAAGTTTCCTCAAAAGGTTTGGAGATTGCAGACAAGTTATGGAAAGTGTGATTGAAGTCTTTTACAGTCCACATTACAACATGATACAATACAGTGTCAATCTGATAAGGACTGCAACTAATGATTATTTTCATAGTCGATTAATCTGTTGAGTTTTTTTTCTCGATTAACTGATTAGTTGTTTGGTCTCTAAAATGTCAGAAAATGGTGAAAAATGTGGATCAATGTTTCCCAAAACCCAAATGTCTTGTTTTGTCCACAACTCAAAGATATTCACTTTACTGTCACAAAGGAGAGAAGAAACTAGAAAATATTCACATTTAAGAAGCTGGAATCAAAGAATTTTTACTTTTAGTACAAATAGTTGGCGATTAATTTAAGAGTTGACAACTAATCGATTAATCTATTAATCTTTGCAACTCTAAATCTGATTTAGGCTAAGTACAGAGCTACTGTCATTTCACATTATATATGGCTTGTGAAAAAATGGGACAGTTTGGAAAGGAACTTGCTCATTGTTTAATCTGTGTGATCAGGTACCTTCACGCAGCCATGATCATCTATCGGGATCTCAAGCCCCACAACGTTCTTCTGTTCAACCTGAAGACCGATTCCGAGATCATCGCCAAGATTACCGACTATGGCATCGCTCAGTACTGCTGCAGCATGGGAGTGAGGAGCTCAGAGGGCACGCCAGGTTAAACGCCTCCTCAAACTTTATACATCTTTATTATATAGGAGTCATTATAAGCCGGCATGGTGGGTCAATGGTTAGCACTGCTGCCTCACAGCAAGTAGCCACTGCAGAGTTAGATCCCCGGTCCGGGCAGGGCCATTCTATGTGGAGTTTGCACGTTCTCCGCGTGTTTGCGTGGGTTTCCTCCCACCATAAAGACATACTGGCTAGGTAACCAGGACTACAGTTGAATATTAGCCGACTGGCTAACATTGGCATTTACAGAAATGTTGATGAATGTGCATTGGCCCAATAAAAATAACATAAAAAATGAAACCTCTCACCTGAATTTGAACCTCCGAGAAACTGCAGTCAAACTGTCAAAAAGGTTATTCTTACAAATCTGATTTTATTTAGCGTGTAAGACATTTTGTATAGCTTTTAAAATGGATTGCTATATATCTGGCAGGTTTCCGAGCACCAGAGGTTGCCCGAGGCAGCGTGATCTATAACCAGCAGGCTGATGTGTTCTCATTCGGCCTGCTGCTCTACGACCTCCTGACCTGTGGTGAGCGCATCTCTGACGGCATGAAGTTCCCCAGTGAGTTTGACGAGGTTGCAGTGCAGGGGAAACTGCCAGGTAATAATGAAAGAGTTCTGTTGTACAGTGTTTAATGTGTTGCTGCAAGTCTGAACTGATGTTAGCCACTATCCCACCAATATATATTTTTTTGGGAGATATGAGATCAAATTTGAATTTACTCATATTTCAAACCAAATGCTATTTCCTAAATGTGATGATGCACTTGAATACATCAGCATTGCATAATACCTGACAATTGATTTGATAGTCATGACAGGTTCTCATCTTGTGGTTTTAAAGGAACACGCTGACTTATTGGGATTTTGTCTTATTCAGCGTATCCCCCAGAGTTAGATAAGTCCATATAAACCCTTCTCATCTCCGTGTGTGTCCTAACTCTGTCTGACGCACCCACCGCTAGCCTAGTTTAGCACAGATACTGGAGGTAACCGGTTCCAACTAGCCTACTGCTGCCAATAAGTGACAAAATAACGCCAACATTTTCCTATTTACATGTTGTGATTTGTATAGCCACAGCGTGTACAAATAACAAGGTCACATGAGACCCAGCCATCTTCTAACAGTATACATACTGGGAACTATATTCTACAAATCACAACATGTAAATAGGAAAATGTTGGCGTTATTTTGTCACTTATTGGGAGCAGTAGGCTAGATGGAGCCGCTTACATCCACAATCTGTGCTGAGCTAGGCTAGCGGTGGGGGCGTCAGACAGAGTTACGACACGCACGGAGATGAGAAGGGTTTATATGGACTTATCTGACTCTGGGGGATACGCTGAATAAGCTAAAGTCCCAATAAGTCGGCGTGTTCCTTTTGTTTGTTGTCAGGATGAGCCTTGTCTTTTGGATTCCAGATTGTTCATTTGACCACGATGTTATGACGACCAGTTTTATGTTAAACAGATATTTGAATCTCATTTAATTAAATACAAAATGCAATTTTTCTTTTTTTTCACCGAATCTGACTGTATTATGTGTGTGAGAAAAATAGTCACGTTCAAAGTTATGAATGCCGTATATCTCTTTTTTTATTTTTCATACATTTCTGCACTGACTTGAACGGTAAAGTCAGAACATTTACTGACATGTTCACTGCCTTCTACACAGATCCAGTGAAACACTACGGTTGCTCACCGTGGCTGGGCTTCCAGACGCTGATGAAGGACTGTTTGAGGGAAAGCCCTCAGGGTCGACCCACTTCTGCTCAGGTTAGGACCTGAACACCGTGTAACCGCGTTAAGCGATGCAGCGTCACACACAGTGGCTTCAAGTATACAGTGCCAGTCAAAAGTTTGGACACGCTTTCCCATTCAAGTGAATGAGAAAGCCTGTCCAAACTTTTGACTGGTACTGTAGATTTCAGAGACCATTTAACACATCCTTAAGTATTTGTGTCTTCTGTGATGTGTGCAGGTGTTTGACAGGCTGAATTCGGGGGAGATGTTGTGCCTGATGAGGGAGCTGGTGGTTCCCCGGGCGTTCAACGCTGAGTGCTTCACAGTGAGCTCCGGCAGCAGGGACGGCCCCTCCAAGAGGCACAGAGCCTGGCTGGGGGGAGGCAGCAGCACCCAGAGGCTAGGCTCCATCACCGCCGTGGACCTGGACACCAGCACAGTCACTACACAGGTACCAACGCTTTTTAAAGCCTCTTAACTGTGTACACTTGTAAGTCAGACAGGGGGTTTTCTTTTTTGTTCTTACTAACCGTTTAACCCTTTGAGTGTGTTTTTACTGTGACTAATTACCTTTTATCCATAAATAAAGCGGGCCTCGTCGCTTCATGTTTTTAAAGTTGGCTCTCCCGCTCTTGCAGGAGATCGACAACAGTCCCGTCTTGTGCCTCGTGACCGTCCATATCCCGACCGAGCCCTGTGATTGGCTGGTGGCAGGCACCCAGTCCGGCTCCTTAGTGGTCATCAGCACTCAGGACACGTCGATTAGGCACCACCTGCAGAGTGTCACAGACGCCGTCACCTCACTGTACTTCCATGTACACCCTCATCGCACGTAAGATTCAATATTTCTCAGGTTTGGGCCTGACTATGAGTCAGGGGGTCACAAAAACATTAAGTTGGTGATCATCCTCTGAGGATTATGAATAGCTCAGGAATCTGGCCGGAGATACGAATGAGCCAACCAACCAACCGCTTGACATCGGCATTATAATAATAATAATATATATATATATATATATATATATATATATATATATATATATATATATATATATATATATATATATATATATATAAAATCCTGCCATCAGTATCACAAGTTGTCGATTGTGGACTGAATTTGGTCTTGAACATCTAGGACTATTGCCTAGTGAAACACAGTACCGAATAACTGTGGCTACAAATTGTGGCATCCTATTTTATGGCTGTTATAATAAAACTAATAATCTTTAGCATGTTCAAGTTCGTGGTGCAAGCACTTTATTGTCATTGTGTAGCGCAACAAGATATGTTTCATATCGATACATTCTAGTTTTGATTTCATTGATTAAGGGCTGTTTGCAGAAACCATGAGAATTAATTTGAGTTTAAATTTTGTGTCAATCTGCAAATGACATAATACAGTATGTGCATTATGATACAACAAGATAATTATGCTGAATCTACAACTTCTTTTTTTTTTTAAATAGTGCCTTTTGATGTTTTTCGTTTCTTTTCAGCCAAAGGAAGAATTACTTGCTGGTGGGGACAGCGGATGGAGTTCTAACTGTTTATGAGGACTCTGTACTCAAGGTGAATATTAGATATTAAATAAACAATCCAGTGTGTTTGTTCTCAAAATTCAGTCCAATTTTTTTTTAAGTGTCAAATCATAGCAGACGTTATCTCAGGACTCTTTACAGGTAGAGTAGGTCTAGACCACACTGTATATTCTACAGAGACCCAACAATTTCCCCGAGAGCATGCATTTGCCCACCTTGTCCTCCCATGCCGTAAATGTCCGATACTGCATCCAGCAGCAGCAGTTTGGAACTTCATTTCCTTTCGGTTCTCCTCCCTCCAGCAGGAGAACGGGCAGCCGGTTAAAACTCTCACTGTGGGAAACGTCAACACGCCTGTCATGTGTCTGGGCCAGTCGGTGCATTCGCTGGACAGCAGGTCGGTGTGGGCCGGCTGCGGGACCAAGATCCTCTCCTTCACCACCGACTACGACGTCTGCAAGAGCATCGACACCAGACCAAACCTCATCTTCCAGTGAGTCCGTGTCATGAAGGGGAATGAGGGGCAGGTTGTAGTTAGAACTTAAACAGGTTTGAAAAGAGAGAGTTTTTTTTTGTTGTTTGTTTTTGTGCATTTGTACTTTGCACTTATTTCAACAGTTTCCTGCGTAAAAAAAGATTATAAATGCTATTTGCATGAAATGGAAATGTGGCTGTTTGGCAAAAAGATTTAAAAAAAACCCTGTCCATCATAATTCTGGGGTTTCCTAACAACTGTTCTTGTATGTTTGACAAGATGAGAAAGTATTAAAGTATTGGGATTGTGTGTGTGTGTGTGTGTGTGTGTGTGTGTGTGTGTGTGTGTGTGTGTGTATATGTGTGCGCTTCAGGCAGGCGCGGTCAATGGGAAGTGAAGCGTGTGTGTCTCGAATGGTTGTGGATAAATATGTTTACCTGAGCAAAGCCGGGACACCAACCGTCGAGGTTTGGGATAAGAGAAGTGAGAGGATGGTGGACTGCATCGACTGTGCTCAGATCATCAGGTACACACACACACACACACACACACACACACACACACACACACACACACACACACACACACACACACTTACCACAAAAAGCGAAGCAATCACCTGAGAACCTCCAGTATCGTAAACAGTGTTACAATTTCACTAATTTAACACACAAAATATTTGTTATATACGGAGCCCTCCTGGTCCCACTTTGTCAAAAAAAATTAATTATAACTATCTCGTGGCTACGAGATAATTCTTCTTCATATTTTATAGCCTAAATTTAAACTTTTTACATGTATATATGTCACAAAGTGGAGCCAGGCAGCCAGAGTTTTCTTATGTTGTATAGTGTGGTGTTTCGGGTGTTTTATTTTGTATTATGAATGGCTGAGACACAAGGACGAAAGAGGAGTGGATAGAGAGCGAAAAAGAAACGTTGGGGACGGGCAGGACAGCGGAGCACGAGCCGGAGGACAGCTGTGGATGTTTGGAAGATTGGCGCGTTGTGGACTCAAGATAGTGGCTCCGTAGTTATTTATTTATAATAAATTTGATCAGGGCTCAGTAAAGCTGTATTTTTATTTATTTTTTTATGTTTCTTGAAGACCAAACAGCATATCATCATCAACCACAGCACAAAGGAAGCGATGTGTTTTTCATTTTGGCTATCAGAAATGTTTGTTTCTTGCCCTGAATAAACAAAAGATTAAAGGTATTAACGTTGTAGAAATAGCCACTGTGGCTGAATAGAGACAATAGAGAATGAGCACCATGTAGGTGTGTGTGTGTGAAGACCAAATCAAGTTGAATAGTACAGACACACTTCCGGGAGAACTTAACAAGAAAAACTCTCTCCAAAACAAACAGGATCTTGGGGCCTAACAACATATTTCTGTGCCTTGAATAGAGAAAAACAGTTGAATTACTGGTATTCTTTTTTTAATATAGTCCATTGTCCGCTATTGTAGTCCGACAGCCTTCCAGAATCTGACATTTTGGAGATTCAGGGCCATGTTCAGCCCAGACAACACGTTTTGTTGAACTCAAAGGGGGGTGCATTGAACACCCTGTTGTGTGCGCAAGCGCTCTGCCTTTTTAGTCCCACGAGTTTATTACATACACGTCTCTGCTGATTGGGTATCACCTGTGACACAGCCAATAAACGAGAGACACACCCACCACACGAGAAAAAAAAAAAATCTCAAAGCCGATGCACACCGTTTCACACCGTTCCGAGGAAACGTCTCGTTTAACAAGGAAACCGTAACAAAACGGTGCACACCGTTTTGAGATTGAGTGCCCCCGGTGCTTGTGTGACTGCAGCTGTATCTCCCCTCCCCTGCTCCCTGCAGACATGACTCGGGCTGCAGTGGCAGGCATGGCAGCGAGGCGGAGCTGCCCACTGACGCAGCTCCCTCCTGGGCCAGAGTCAAGGCCCTGCTGGTGCAGAGCTCGGCGACTCTCTGGATCGGCACTAGAGGGGGCCACCTGCTGCTGCTGGAGCTCTCCAAGCACCAGCCGTTGCAGGTCATCGGCCCTGTCTGCAGCTCCATCCGCTGCATCGCCTCTGCACTCATAGGTGGGTGCTTAACTTTGATGCATTTGTGTATTTTTAGTATGATTTTTATGGTGCAACATGTACAAAGTCATACAGGCGATATGATGCCATGGTGTCTGTGTGAGGGCACATTCTAGTACTTAGAACACAAACTGGCTTACTTTTATTGGGAAGGAAACCTCAAAGTCCTGCTAAATGATCTCACGGATTTTTGAGGCACAATGTTGCATTCATTTGCATATTAATAGCGAAAATGTATTTTGTTGAGACTGTAACGGCTCCCTCTTCAGGTAACTGAAGTCCATACTGAATACTGTTATATAACATATGTTAATATAAGACGGATTGTGCCAACTAATACAATTCTTACCCTTATGATTGACCTAATAAGCATAAATGTTAATGTTTTTATGAGATGGTGATAATCTCAGGTGCCTCTAGATAACTTCAGACTTTGGAGGAAAAAATGTTTAGTGCAGTCATTTTTAGGGCTCGACCGATATGGATTTTTTTTGGTGCCAAATTTTTTTTCATCAGTCATAGCCGATGACCGATATGGGCAGCCGATTTTCTTGAGCCGATATTTGGAGCCGATACTGCTTTTGCTCCCTCAATTTACATCATAAAAATGTAAACCCCTTCCACACTGGATTTGTTTTCGGAATCTTACTCTGCCATTTCTTTAAAAATAATAAATAAATAAAAACACAGATCAGTGTCACTTCTGCAATCATCTTACATTCATATCACCCAAATGATGTGTGCAATGTGCATCATATGGATAGGTGCCCTGCATATGGTTAACTGTGCAAGGGTAATTCAACATTCATCAACATCTACAACACAGCCTGGATGATGCATTGCTTGCTGACATATTATAAGACAGATACTGTATAATCAGGTCATCACAAAATATCCTTTGTCAACACATTTAAATAATTTAAGAAAACAATAAACCTGAAAAGTAGCCATTGAAATAAAGTGCTTGATATGTAATTTAAGCCATCTCTGCTAGTGGGGGGGCAGTGCATGGTCTGCATGTGAACTGCAGCATCTCCAGCAACACCGAGCTGCCTGTGGATGCCTGTCTGTAATTAATGCCGGGAAAAAACTATCGGCAGACACAGCAGCCGTGTATCGGCCGATGCCGATACACGTAAAAACGCAAATATCGGCCCGATATATCGGCCGGCCAATAAAATCGGTCTATCACTAATCGCTTTATCTTTTTTGCTTTCTACTGGGTTTATAGAGAAGCAGCAAACTTGTTTATTTTCTTTAAGTATTTGAACCCAGAGTAAATTAAAGACATACATAATGCCACAGCAGAAACACTTAGTGAGTAGGAAAATTAATGAAAACAAAAATGAAGACTCATAATACTACAGCTGGGTTATTCTTTTTGGCTTTTTTTCTTTTTTTATAGGGAGTCATGGTCTGTTTGGGCTGTGTGAAAAAGCACAGCATGCTGCTCACAGTTTGCCTGCGTATTCAAAATTCAATATGTCTTTCTTTCCCCCCTGTTCTTTGTCGTAATTATTACCTTGTTTAAATACTGCATCTAAACAAGCCTTTCTGTCAAGCTGCTGTGTATGTCAGTAGTGACTGCAGATCCTTTTTTTTTTCTTCATGAATAGAAACACTAAACTGGAAGAATGTGGTGCTGATTTTGGGCAGAAGACTCCCACAAGACCCAAATCACCTTGGTGAGTCCAATGGTTCATTGTGTGTATGAGACCAGTTGTCTCGCTGTGGGAGTTTCTCTAAAGTGTGAGCCTGCCTCTGCTCTTAGACGAGGAGTCGGTGCTGATGGTGTGGAACGGCGCGCTGCCGATGGAGGCCAAAGACCTGAACAAACACTGCGAGAAAAGAGAGCAGATCGCAGCCAAAATGAGAGAGCAGCTCCAACGTGACTGAGCCCACACATTTGTATGTGTTTTATTCCCATTACGTCACGTCTATTGTTGTTGTTGATATTTAATGTTATTGGCATGTATTTCATTATGCACACACTTACAATATCCAGAAATGTCTGTAATATAACCATGATAGGGCTGTACCGAAAAGTTTGAAGCTTGATTTTTTTGTTTTTCTTTTTTAACCTTTTATTTATCCAGGTGAGTCAAGTCAAGTGCTTTTGCTTAGGCCCTGATTGGCCAGTTATATGGTCGAAATGCAACACAGACAAAAATAATTTGACGTGGTTTTTTTTTAACGTTGACCTTCGAATTCTAAATCAATATTTGATTGCTGTGCAGCTTTTTTTATTTCTTTCGTGTCCGTTCATTCTGTTTAAACCCGGTATTTCTGCACAGTTGCAGATAACGATTAAGCTACACTAATATTAGTATTATACTATTTGTAGAATTAGATTGCAGTGATTGCTGTGCAGGATTGTTTCTGACGCATGTAGTCCCAAAGTTGAAGTGTATTGAAAAATTTCACTTTTTTTATCAAAACGTAATATTCAAAAACAGCACTTACACGGTTTGCTCTCCCGCTTGCCGCGCACAAAGGAAGGCACGCACCTGTATTAACGAGGCGGTCTAGCAGCACCATAAATTACATTTATATAACCACAATAACAAAACAGAAAAATCTATTTAGGCTCTAACACTATAAAATAATATAATATTGATTTAATATGAAACGACTGAACTCATTTAATCCGATGAATCACTTTATTCACATTGAGGACTACGAGAGGACTACGGCCATTCAGAGCTTCATTCGAAAACCTCAGTAGAAGCTTTGAATGTAAAATTCGGTACAGCCCTACTATGATATGATAATGATTTCAACCAAGTTGCCCAGCCCGAACCAGTGGTGGTGGTAGTAGTGGCAGTAATACCAGTACCAGTTAGATTTGTCTGTTTTTCACAGGCTTGTTGGTGGAAAAGGGATCAACTCTCCAGTGGATGGACGGGTCAGCAGAACCCACTGAAGGAGATGTTTTACCTCATTTTGGGACAGCCATACTTACTTCCCAGTGCACTGACCCAGAACTAATGAGGGGGGGGGGGGGCACACATGACATTGAATCAATCAAATGAAATTGATGCTTGATTGATTGAACGTTTTTTTTTTTTTTTTTTTTTATGAAATAATTTGCCATGTTTTAAAAAAAGGAAAACAATCGGTAACACTTTACTTGAAGGTAGCTACATAGGAGGGACATGACACTGTCATGACATATGAGCTCTAACCCCTAACCCTAACTTGTCATGACAAAAACCGAATGACACTCACTAAAAGAAGCGTTATGTAGGGTTGGGCGGTATCCAAATTTTGATACCGCCAAACCTCCTCCCTATTTTACCGCGGTATATGGTATTACCGTGACTAATTAAAAATGATGACGTAAGGCTCAGACGATGTCACCAAACTGTTGGCTTGTGCACCGTTCAGAAACTGAATACTAATACTGAAACAATAATAACATAACTTACAAAAAAAACTACTTTCTCCTCCACTATGTCACGTGATGACAACCACACATAATTACATTAATTATATTTAATATTTAATCCTTGTATCCTATATAATTGCATTGCATTTATTTTTTTATTACGGTATTGAAACTGATACCGTTGTTATTTTTAAGACCCCAACCCTAGCGTTATGTCATAAACCTTTATGACTTAGTAGATACCTTCAAGTAAAGTGTAACCAAACAAACAATCTTTTGTAATGTGTGAAGAGAGACACTTTTCTAAAAGGGACACAGATGGTCTAATCTCCGTTGTTCTCCGGGCTGAGAGCAGCACAGATGTTTAGGAAAACCTCCTGCTCCTAATGAATAGAGAGTGGGTTTACCTATTGTATGATTTTTTTTAAAGAAACTGAAACTGGAAAGAAAGCCAAAGGAAAAAAAAGCCTTTAAAAATGTGTATATTTGATTATTTATTCACATGTCTGTGTGTGTGTGTGTGTGTTTAGCTGTGAGCTCATTCACCCCACAGGACTTATCAGATGCTGTCAACTTTGTACCACGTTTTTATGACGTTACCTATGAAAACTGCTTGTGATGGTGTCAAACTGTCAGTAAATACTATTTTATGTACTGTGATGGCTCTCTGTTTATATTGTCAGAGCATTATTTATAAAATGAACACAATAAAATAGAGCGTGGAAGTGTAATGTTTTTTTAAGTAGAAGCGCTTAAATTACATTTTTACTTATTTGATTTACAGATTTGTTTAAATACAAAGTTTTGTTTGCTCCTCTGTTCTTTTAAGAGTACATTTCTTTACATTAAGGATCTTGTATTTGTGGTTGGATATTGTATGTTAATTCACATTAACATACTTCTCATATATTTTTGAGGAGTAGAGACATATGTATGTAATGGGAACCTGAAATTTAGACTGAGGAAAAACTCATTCTAATAGACAAAAAAAAAAAAAAAAAAAAAATCACATTAGTTTCAGGTTATGGACCATATTCGATCTTTAATCTTGACAGGGAAAAAAAGACATTTGCATTTGAAGCCATTTCATGGAAAAAATTATTTACAAAGAGAACTCAGTCCTCACAAACATTAACAGCACATTAGTAAAAAACAAAGACACGAGTTAAGGATTTGAAGTACTTCTGAACCTTAAAAACACGGTGTTCTGATATCCAAACTATCAAGATAAATATATTTATAATATTTATATTATATTTACAGAATACCTTTAAATATACAATGTCCATCATGTATTCTATAAACAAATATAAATGACTTAGGCACACTTTTGTCTGAAACAATCATAGGAGTGGTTTTCAAAGGCCATCCTCTCACTGTTTGAACTAAGTTGACCTGAACTTTTCTCTTAAGTCTTGCACTGCTACTAATCTCAAGACTTGCACAGCAGTTAGGGATCGTAATATACACAATCGGTTTTTTTTACAGCAGGATTTGAAGCTGGCTTGATTTACACAGCTCACAGACACCGGTGCAGTCCCAAGATGACCTCTTGGTACCCCTAACTCGCTCCTTTTGCAGACTCCTCTTTGCAGATTCTTGTTCAAGTAGGCCTGGTGGACTCGTCCACCTTATTGCTTCCATCTCCCCTGTAGCATCTACAAGGAGGAGGGAGCAAAGGCCGGAGGGAGCAGGAGCTAGAGGTGAGTTTGGGACGCAGCCAAGCAAATGGGTAAAGGGTTAGACAATGATGAGATTTATTCCCACACCTTTTTCTTTTCTTTTCTTTTTTTAAATATAAGGTTCAGAGACGACAAATAAGAGCAGCTACGTTATCTACAAAGAATATACAGTACAAGTGAAATCTACATGTATGATACGGCCAACTAAACGCACGCAGAGGGGTGGAGGGGAAGAGTGGCCAGCCGGTATGGCCGGGCAGGGCTTACTATAGTCAGTCTATAAGTCCGACTCGGGCATATCCGGCAAGTCGGCCATCAAGTAACCGATACCGTAACGGCCGTTGGGTGCCGTGTCTGCGTCGGGGCCACCGCTGCCGCTCTGCTTGCGGTAGATGCTGTTGCCGGGCATCGGCGAGGGCTGCTCGCTGGGCGACTTGCCTTGGATCAGGCTGGTGTCGTCATCCTCACCCGGCCGGGCGGTCTCCTTGATGATGCGGCCCTTTTTGTAGGAGACGGTGGAGAGGCCGCTAGGGCCGTCGTCGATGATGTTGAAGTAGCGCAGGCCAAAGACCACGGGCACGGGCATGATGGCCATCACCACCAGGGAGATGCAGACCACGATGCCCCATGGAGGGAAGTTCAAGGTCTGCTCTTTGGCCTGGAGGACAGACACAGGAGAAAAAAAAAAAAAAAAAAAAAAAAAACTGCAACGTTTGTAACCGGTTTCCAATGTTGAAATGTCATTTTTGAAAACTATATAACTCAAGAGTCTAAATGGGGGAACACTTGTTTATCTCAAGACAAACTGTTCAGCAGAGGTGGTAAGCCATCCAGGTTGTGACATACGTCACCTTGTAATCAACATAGGCCTATTCAGTAGGCAGACTCAACAACAGCCACATATATTAAATATGTTGAATGTACTGTGTCGAATGGCTCCTCTGCTCTTTTCCCTGAAGGCTCATGTTAAAAGTCTAAAAAAATATATGTCATTATTTGAGCGGAAGTAGTCTCAGTTTCAGACCTAGGTTATAGAATACTGCCCTATACAAATAAACAATTGTGCTCACCAAATGCGGACACCATTAGTTGTTATTGATAAGTTTTCAGTGGGAAAAAGGCCATACGTGAACTAACCTCAGCTTCTTAAATATGAGGATGTTCTGCTGTACTCCGTACTGTATTATTGTAAATTGAATACATTTGACTTGTAGACTGTTGGTTGGACAAAACAAGCAATGAGAGGATGTCACCTTGGGCTCTGGGAAATTGCAACAGGCATTTTCCACAAGTTTTTAGCTATGTTCAGAATGCAGGCAAAAGTGGCCCAAATCCCACATTTTTGGGGTCAAGTGACCAGGTCAGACTTCTTCAGAAGTAGTGTGAACACTCAAATGTAGCCACTTCCATATGTGGTCCTGGATCAGACTCAGATCAGATTTATTTTCAATGCGGCCGCAGTGTGCACAACCAAGGGGGATTTGATGCAACTTTTACATCGATAACCCTCGCTGCGCCCTCTCTCCCCGCGTGGAGGGGCGGGGCCCCCTGCTCCCGGTGCAGCTGTCAACCGGTCACACAGACCTCTGGAGTGAATTTGCAGCCATAACCCCCGCAAAAGGCCAAAATAGCCAATTTGTCTCTCTTTCTCTTCATTCTTCTCCTCCTCAGCACCTGCTCATTAATGTCATGGCTGCCATCACACAAAAATGCTGACTTCCGCCATAACCTCCCTAACTTTAGTGCAACAGCGTGCCGCGTCTGATGTTGATATTGTTCTTTTGCGCATGCGGGTATATATGAGATATATATACTGATATAGTCCACATTTTAAAAGGTCATGTGAACAGCCAAAAAAAAAAAAAAAAAAAATCTGAATTAGGCATTAAGACTTGCCGTGTGAACGTAGCTTTTGGGAATAATTGAATTTTACTGTATATAACTACTATCTATTAATCACACTTTTTTTTAAATGATAATGAAAATGATTGTCAGCCCTGCTCTCATCACTTTATTTCAGGCATCTACTTGAAGGCATTAAGAAAAATGATGACCAATTACTGTTCACTCACTCAGGTAAGGTAAATGCATCTCACAGTGAGGCTTAGTACAGCTGCCGGTGAACCTAATTAGCTGGTTTGGTGAGCTGAGAAGCGTTAGCCTCACTGGAGAAATTAAGGAAAACTACAGGGACACTGCCCCATTTGGCCTTTGCTCCACTTACTGAAGCTTTTAAAATGACTTAAGTTTTCTCTTGATGTGATCAAACAGGTGCTTGAAGGTCTCTGTGGTAGACGGCACATCCTGTTGATTGTCTGAGGGTTACAGGACGCCCTGAACATGTACAAACTTTGCCTCCCCCCCTATTTCTATCTACTGCCTCGTTTTACTTTGATCCCTTTTTAAATGAGCTTTTTACTTGTTCCAGGCCTTTAACAACAAGTGGGAGAACTTCCACCCCCATTGATCGCCGGTCCCAGGAGAGACGAGCCGGAGACGTTGACTCACCTCTTCCTGTATCCAGGCACTGTAGCTGGGCGGCGTCATGGACAGCTGGATGAAGCTGGCGCACAGGAGGACCAGCAGCAGGATGGGTGTGATGTACTTCCACATGTAGTAGTAGAAACGGTACGGCGTGAAGCCAAGCATGTCCTTCAGGTCTTCAAAGAATCTGAGAGAGTGGCGGCGAGGCGGGAGGGGGGAGCGGGGAGAACAGAGCGAAGCAGCAGGAGGTGAGATCAGATGTTTGTGGTAAAGAACTCACAATAGTTTCACATGGCTGCTTTATAGTAAACCTGATGGCCTTCACATGCTATTTATATATGGTGTTTTCACGGCTCCTTTTAAATCGTTTCATTCCAACAATATAGCCGTTCATGGGTCCAAAATGAGCGGTTTCGCAGACTAAGAGTTTTATCATTTAAAGTTTTAATTATTTGACAAAAATATTTGAAACAGAAACACAGAATGCAATAATTGTGGCTGCAGTTTTTGGGGTTTTGGGTGTTTACCAAATAATCAAATTATATCTCACAGTATTACAGTTTTATTTACATGTTCCAAGAGATTAGTAATTCATAAAAAGTTGATGCAGATGCAGGTTTTTTCCTGGCTCAGAATGGGCCTTTTGGGGAGGGGGGGGTGACTATGCACGAAAGTAAGCATGATGAGTCTGCGTACAGTAAAGATAAGAGTCCGTGTCACCTTATTTAATAGAAATCTATGCCTTTTCCTGTTATTTCTGACAATTTGATAACCAGAAAATGTATATTATGCTTGAGTAAATAAAACCCCAATTAACAAAACTGGTTAAAAAAAAAAAATAATATTAATATTTCACCAGGAGAGTCTGACCCAGGCTGACTGGAGATAAAACTGAAATTAGCCATCATGTTCAAGTTAATGTTCTGCTTGTTTAACGGTTGCTTGGTAAATTGCTCTTCAACACATTTAGAGAGGATTTTAATCTATTTTTTTTCTTCTCAATTCTTGTCATTTCAGTGCTAGTGATTTTTCCTTTAGGGCTGGCTAAATCCTCTTTAGGGGGTGGGTGCCAAAAAATCCTCTATGCAGGAAAAACCCCTGAGGTGATGTGATGATGTTGTGTACTGTACTTACTTATCAATCCCGTAGACCCAAGCGATGGCCACGTTCTCCAGTACGACCACGATGAGCAGAGGCAAAGTAGCCGAGTAGTCGTCGAACATGGTCACATAGTAGTTCCCTGAGCGCTGGACAAACAGGAGGCCAATGGAGAAGGCCAACGCGCAGCATCCCACTGCAGGAGAGGAGCAGGTTGTTAGTTACAGCGCGTACTGACAGATATCCTACAATACATGTCACTCTAAAAGGTTCACATTCAGTGTGAAAAGTATTATATTGAGCGATACATTCATACATACGTTTCATATGGAAACAGCATTGCTGTACGTCTTTATGACTGGTAAATTCAGTACGTGTGGTGGCACTACCCCCCCCCCCCCCCACTAACACCCAAAATCAGATGAAAAGAGTAGAGATAAACTGAGCTAAAACAGAATAAGTAAAAAGTAGAGCAGGACCTATTTAAAAGCTATTTGAGTCAAAAGACCAGTGGGGTGGCCCACATCTGCTCACGGTGGTGTGCAACAACCACGGAGTCATCATTAATCAAACCGGTCATGTTTTCTGTGGTCATTTTCAGAAATATTTCTACTTCTCTCCTAATCTTGGGTACTCTATCCCTTTTTTTTGTCTCTGAATGCAGTGTAAAGGTAAGTTGAATGGTAGGTTAGACTGTCTTAGCTTTAGTTCATGTCTGTGGAGGGTTTACGACTACTTTGGCATCACAACATTTCAATATACAGAGTTCTCTTTAAACAAATATATTCACATTATTCTGAGACTAGCCAATCAATCTTCGGAGAAGTTGAGGAGTGTATTTCCTATGTGAGTCGCTTCACACTTCATAGACATCCAGGGATTAAGCTAAACTAAGCCGACCTCAACATTCAACATCCAAGAAGCCTGCACAGGACTTTTTGCAATCCAATCCCCAATTTACTGCCTCCCTAATTCCTGCACCCACGACATTTGTTGTGACACAGAGATCACAATTCCTTTACAGAACTCCACAGAATACCTTCAAATTGCACACTAGGACACAAAAAAAGCGGTTTGTTTGACTTAATCGAAGTATTAAAAAAAAAAAAAAAAAAAAAAAAAAAAAAGTACAATTGCACTGACTTCATTCAAATTATTTTCAGACTAGAGCACTTCAATCACCATTTTAAAAGTCACCTGATCCTCGCACGAGTTAAAGAAGAGGTACTTGGAGGTCTCATTCACCTGTGAGAAATTCCTTGCGGACTTTGAAAGTGTCTACCAGCGGAGTGAGGATGCCCTCGATGGTGCCGAACATGCTGCCCAGGCCGAGGTTAACCAGCATGAGGAAGAACATGACGGACCAGAAGGGCGATGCTGGGAAGTGGGTCATGGCCTCTGTGAAGGCAATGAAGGCCAAGCCTGTGCCTTGGACCGCCTGTCAGGGGGAGAGAAGATATGGCTTGACGTGGGTGACTTTTAGGGATTTTATGAACCTTTATTTCTAATTCCCTTGTTATGTAAGTATAATGAAAACTCGACACACTCATCTGTTTCACATTAAAACCCTCTCAGCAGTTCAGCAGGCATAATCCCTTCCATGAAAAGCTTTTCTTGTGAAACTGTTAGAGAAATTTTGATTTACATACTTTCTCTCTTGTTATTATTAAACTGTTTGCATAGAATAATATTATACTGAATACTGTAAACAAGATAACTGGAGACACTGCGTGTCCTTGTCCGAGCACGGTGTGTCCCTGAGGGGCATACATGCCTGATAGGGGAGACGTCATCGACTCTGACAAGATAACAATTGACGACATCAACTCTGTATCATGATTTATTGCATTTCACTTGCATTATAAAGTGGAGAGCTTGTCGTTAGCTCATTGTCTGTACTATTCTGTAGTGCCGAGACTGCCTCCTTGTTGGGTTCTCAAGTAAAATGAACTTTAATATATCTTCAGTGGTCTCTTCCTAGTATTTGATAATGTAATTACAGAAATGTTTTAATAGCAGCTTAACAACATAAAATTGAAGCAGTGGAGAAGTGAGCACATGACATGGCTATGCTGTACTGATGTAGTAAAAGGAATAGTTTATTTGCTTTTTTGGCTGAGAGTTACACGAGAGGATCGATACCACTTGAATGCCTGAACAGTAGAAATAGTGCAGCACAAAACACCACAACATGCAGTTTTTACACTTCAGTTTTTGTACAGAACAACTAATGAGATATAATGTGTTTAGAGTGGTATCAGTCTTCTCATCCAACACTTAACGTTAGCAAAAAAATTAAATTAGTGTATTGCCCAAAATGTTAAAAAAAACTATTTCTTTAATGCTGTGGGGAAAGTACATTATATTCATGCCAATGTTTTCTTGGGCTCTTATGCTTTTTCCTCTTCTTCTGGTTGTCATGTTTTACCACATTTATGCAAGTAAATAAGTAACAAATTTGCATTTGACCCAATTGGCAATTTTAGACCCTTGGGCTTGAGACCCCCTACATTTCAACTCAGCCCCCCTAAAAATTATAATAATAAATAAAAAATAAATAAAATTAAAAATCAATTTTAGTGCTTCAAGTTAGAGATTGTGACCATGTCGGTTAGTGACAGAGGACACACAATTACAGGTTCAAAGGGATTGAAACAGGTTCGATATCCTGTGTCGCTGTAGCCCCGTCACATGAAAGGGTTAACCGAAACGTAGCTTTGGCCAATCGGAGGTCATGGTGCCAGACTCCCGCCTTTTGCTGAGTCTCTGTCTGATCTGTCAGAGGGAGAGCAGGAGTGTGGTTGTGGAGTTTAACGTTGGTAATCCCCAGAGAAGAAGTTGGTAATTTCATGGCGCAGATTAGAACCCAAATTGAAACGTAAGCCACTAAAATTGCTGAATGTTAGAACATTGTGTCAAATCGGTCGTTATCACTGTGACTTATAAAGTGTCAGGTTTAGTTCCATCATAGTGTTAATAGTGTCAAAAAACGTTAGCTGATGTTGCGGTTTAGTAGCTAGCTCAGAGATTATCAGCCAATAAAATTACTGATTTAGCAGTTGCATGCACTGCATCCGTGTCACATTCTCATAAGGGGCTGAGCCCCCCTAAAGGTCTGATCCTAGAATCGCCCCTTGTTTGACCAATGTTCCACACTTGTTAGCAGGGTTTCTGCAGGTTTCACAGAGTCAAATTTAAGACTTTTTAAGAGCATTATGAATGAAATTTAAGACCTTCATCACAGCGTCGCTTAGCTTGCACTTCCCCATAGCCGAAGAAAAAAATCCGTTTTATGTCTGTGGTACCATCAGAAAGAGACTAGCACCAATAACACAACAGCTGATTGACTGCAACATAAGTTACATGTTGGTCTCATTTGTAGTCATAACACCACAGAATAAAAAAAAAAAAAAAGTAGCATAATGAGGTAGTGTTGCATGGACGTAGGAAAATTAAGACCTGTTTCAAATGATTCAAGACCTAGAAACCAATACTACAGCGAATTTAAGACATTTTAGGGCCTAAAATTTTGATTTTGAAATGTTAGACTTTTTAAGATCCCTCAGGGCCGCGGAAACCCTGTGATAGGGTCATGTTGACATGGAAGCCAGTGCCAGTTGCGATCGCTGATGATGAATGCTTTACCACACTGACTAAATACCACACCCATGTAAGTAAAGAAACTAAACAGTTTAAATGAATATGAATGAAACTGACATGTGTTTAGACTTGCAGTTTTTGCATGTACCTTATTCAGCTCGTCCTCAATGCTGCAGGACGCCAGTCCCAGCGTGTGGAACTGGCCCTCCTTCACCCTTTCGAGGACAGTGATCATCTGTTTGTAGTCCTCAGCACTGACCTGGCTGACGTGAGTGAGGTTGATGTGGTGGGGGATCAGGCTTGGTTCAATGCCATTCCCCAACAACGACACTATCTTGTTGGTGTTTCTAAAAAAAAAAAAAAATTAAATAAACAGGCAGAAGTTTGTTAGCATGTCGAGCTTTCCATTGTCGCGCAGCATACATAACATCAAAACATCAATTTTGCTGGCTGAAATGACAACCGTCACTAGCAGATTTTACGACTTTATGTTAAGTTAGTCTCGCACTGCCAGACCTTCCTCCACAGCGCTGCGGAGGAGGGACCGGCTAGTCCACACAGCATTCCCGGATGGGAGAAAAACGGGCTCTGGTTGATTGGCATTTCTTTAAACCAATCACAATCGTCTCGGGCGGCGCTAGGCGCTGGACAGAGCCACGGTGCCGCTGCAAAATAGCCTCGGGAAGGAACTTGTTTTGGTGGAACGTGTGTATGTTCAAAAGTTTTAGTCGTGCAACAGAAAACTCAGATTGGACAGATGGTCTAGCTACATGTCTGGATTTACCCTGCAGAGAAAAAAAATCCACCGGAGTTTAAAATTCCAACACAAAGAAAGGGGAAGGTAATGGACATCGGGCAGAATTTCCAGCGGCACCGGAGAAATCCCAGAAGTGGAACGTCATGGATATAGACTACTGTTAAGTTGTCTAAAATATTATTTATCAAATTCTGCAGGAGATTTGCCCCCAAACTCTTTTCCGACGTCCAATAAATAAAATAAAAATACTACCGAGCCACTTTGCCTTTCAAAAAGCCGCAATCACCATTTAACTGTGAGCTGCATTCACACCTGAACTTGTTGATCAGCTCTTTGATGGTCTGCAGGAAATGCAGTTGCAGTCTATAAATATGTAAATAAAAGAGGAAGCTCGTATTACTCACAGTGCGACACATTTGCTGTTCATTATGTTGGCTTTGAAGCCCAGCACTGCAAACACTACCAGGGTGGCCAGCACGGAGGTGAAGAAATTAATAAAAGACACCAAGACGGCATCGAAGTGGCAGTTGTTGTCCCGCTTGTTGTAGCTGGAGAAGGCGATGACGCCGCCGAAGCCGAGGCCCAGGGCGAAGAAGACCTGCGTGGCCGCCTCTCGCCACACCTTGGCCTCCAACATGATCTCCAACTGAAAACACAACACAGGAAGAGTTGGCTTAGTTTGGCAACACAGTCTAAATTAAGGGTCATCATTGAAGGAATATGGTTATATTTGTTTCATATAGCCCACATCGAAAAATATTTCCATGTCTCTTTTGATAATATGTCTATATAATAAGCATTATTGTTAAAGAGATTTCTGGATATTATTCAGGATGTCGCCGTAGAAAAAGTTGAACAGTTGTTCCTTTGACTTGGTTCCATCTAGCTGCAAGACGTCAACATCTGTTGACTCCATGATGTTCTTGTGTTTCAAATACATAAACACTGATATTTTCTTACACAGGGATTTCTTTAAAGTAATATCACAAATGCTTTCCACACTGACTAAATACTCACTACACCACATGACCAAATAGGATCAAATTAAAAAGAAAATTCTGAAGTTAAGGTGCCCCCAAAGTCCCGAAGGATGATTTTTTATTTATTTTTTTTATGTTGTATGCACAAAATAATTACAAACATTAAAAAAAATACTTTTTTAGGACTTTGGGGGCTCGGTATCTATTTATTTATAGCTGACGAAAGCAAGATTATGAAATGTGTAAAGAGTTGCTGCTAGACGTGATTTGCATTTGACAAATGTTCTACACTTGTGCGGGTCATAATGACACGGAAGCCGGTTCCGATCGCTGATGAACTGTGACATGTGGTTGAAAGTGCAAAAAAAGCAAGTAAGTGGACCTTGAGTTGAGATTACGTATATTCGGGTTTCTCATTTTACATAGTTGTAAATTGAATATTTTTTAGGTTTGAGACTCTTGGTCCGGCAAAACTTATTGACTTAAGACTTATTAATGCAATTTTCTGATATTTAAGAATTAAAGTTGACAATGTAAAGAATTAATGTGGTTATATCGTGTGTATATATATATATATATATATATATATATATATATATATATATATATATATATATATATATGCGCGCTTTAGGATCAAGTCTGTGTGTGGTGTTCTGTGCTTCACCTGGCTGCAAGAAAAGGGACAATTCAAGCTAAGTTGAAAAGTTAAAGTGGAAATGTGTGTTTATGTCTACTACGTTGCTTTAAAGGAGGCATATCGATCAACAATCCTTTATCTCAATTATTTTTTAACAAGTAACATTAACATATTTCTGTTTGTATTTTGCTAGTCTGGCATTGCCAGACCAGTCCACACAGCATTCTCGGGATGGGAGAAAAACATGCTCTGGCTTATTGGCATTTCTTTAAACCAATCACAATCGCCTTGGGCGGCGCTAAGCGCCGGACGGAGCAACGGCAACGCCGCCTCTGCAAAATAGCCTCGGGAAGGAACTTGTTTTGGTGGAACATGTACGTTCAAAAAGTTGTTTTAGTCGTGCGACAGAAAACTCAGATTGGACAGATGTCTGGAGATCTGAGGAGCAGTTAACCATAGTCCTCAGAAATCCACCGGAGTTTAAACTGCCAACACAAAGGAAGCCCAAGGTTACGGACATCCGGCCATCAGGTGGAATTTTGTCGTGGATATACTGTAGACTATATTATGCAGACTCTCAATGCGCGGTCTTGCCAAATGAAAGTTTTCTATTAGACAAAGGTCTTAGAACGCCCACGCAGCAGGACTCTGATGTCCACAGGTACTGTACGCTGAAGATGGTGGCAGAAAGAGTCGTTTGAAGTCGTAAGAAGTCAGCCGGTGAGACTGAGCAGACACACCAGACAGACAGACAGACAGACGCTGCTGCTGTGAACGAGCATCTCTGCCTGGTTGGTTACATAAAGCCTCAGTAACTCCTGTTTCCATGGTGACATGATTCCACAGCCTGAGGTGCCATTGGCCTGTTGCTGCAGAGGAGCCAGCCTATTACAGTGCAGATTTCATTTTTCAGCTCAACAGTGGCTGGTGGATAATACAAAAAGGCTTTGATGTATATTCCTGATCATTAGGGGGTAGTAAGTATAAGAAATAATTTTGTAAAGCAGGGGCAATTAATCGATTGGTGACTATTTTGATAATTAATTTATCATTTTAGTCATTTCTCAAACAGGAATGACACACTTCTGCTGGTTCCAGCTTTTCAGATGGGAGGATGTGTTGCTTTTCTTTGTTATATATGATAATAAACTTAATATCTTTTTCTTAATAAGTTTTGGACCATTGGTTGGACAAAACAATCACCTTGGGCTCGGACTAGATGTAATTGTTTACTTTTTCTGACATTTTATAGACAAAGTGTGATCAATAATGAAAATAGTTGGAGCCCTCCCAAACAATTTGTCCTTGGTGGCTTTATTTTCTCCAAGCAGCAAACCCTGCTCTGAATTTCTACTTTTAACTGTTCAGAGAAACGCTGACTCGAAACATGAATTACCTTGGGTGTGAACATGTGTCGAATCCCGTCCACGGAGCCCTTCAGGAGCAGAGCCCGAACCAGGAAGCAAATCAACACGACGTACGGGAACAGGGAGCTGAAGTACATCACCTGTAAGCAAAAAAAAAACTCCTGTGAAATGGCATCAAACTTCTGCAGTACTTCGACAAAGTCACGGTGCAATATTTGATGACGTCTTATCCCATCCTCTAAGCGTGGCACACTGTGTGTTGGAAGACATGAGACTATCAGGAGCAATGGATGCATAACTCACACTGTAATTAGAGGTGAAACTGTCAGCAATAAGGACAACATATGTTTCTAACAATCACAAGCGGCAAAAACTGAATCGAAGGTGCATTGAAATTCCGTTTTTTTTTGTTAATGCCAATGAACTAGTTTCAAGATAAATGAAATGTTTACCCATTCTAGTACAGACTTAATTGGACCACTTTTTATGTACATTAGGTCTCGTTCAGTGCCAATTATCAGGGGGTTCTAGATTACTGAGTAGCATTCAGAAATCTTGAAATGAAAATAACTGCTGTTCAGTTCCTGTCAGTGTGTGTGTGTGTGTGTGTGTGTGTGTGTGTGTGTGTGTGTGTTTTTAGAAAAGTATTAAAATAAATGTAGTGCGATCTCAACGCCTGACTATTTGTGCAGTGTTGATCATGATGATTTAAAATGGTGCAGAAAGGAGAGTTAAACCTAAACAGTTCTGTCTGATGTCAATGACAATTTTTGTTTCTTTCTTTTGTTTCTCATTTATGCTGAGTGTGAGACACATTTTTTAACTTTTCTTTTGTGTATCTCCGACAATGACAATATATCTTCAAGTAGCAATGACTACTGTGAACGTTGAGTAACCAATGTCAGCGGCACGGTCCCAGGCTAGAACTGGTAACTGCTGAGCCTGTTCAAGACCCTTTTGTCCAATTATTGCGCTAATTAGACAGTGAGCCGCCTGTCTCTCCCCCCCCCTCCCCCTTCTCTGTGTAGACTTGGGTGGTACTTAAAGACTGAGAGACCTGACTCAGCTGCTACACAGTGACACGTTGCTTTACAGGACTGGCAGTGGGGCGTGGGTGCAGGCCCTTGGAGATGTGGGAGAGTTTGGGATTGAGTCATGAGCACAGTTAGTATTCAGAGACATTGCGTTTCTCACACGGTGGTCCATGTGTAGCTTTGAAGGAGACTGTGTAATGTCTCGTCTTAGAAGGAAAGGGATCATTTTCCCCTAATCAAAAGCAGGAATAATTCATATATTTGGAAGTTGAGTCAATGACAAGAGGAAGTTTAATGATTTTCTCCCAGTGCTTGGAAGCATAAAAAGACTCATTTCTAATCTGAGATTCTCCTAAACATGAAGTTCTTTTGTGATACTCACACTCTATGTCTGAGTTTGTCCCCCACCTTTGTTCTCAGGTAATGTACAGGTTCTACCTCTGAAGGAAATCATACTTTTATTTTAAAGTTTGGTTTCTTGAAAACAGCACAGATACAAAGTTGGTTATACGTTAGGTTTTCGCATGCATTGCAGGCCTGGGCGATATGGAGAAAATCAAATATCATGATATTTTTGACCAAATACCTCGATATTGATACCGCAACGATATTGTAGTGTTGACTATTGAGACTATGAGATTTTGATAAATAATCATCAGTAATGTGGATATAATGACTAAGTGGGTAAAGGCAAATAATTATAGTTACAACAGTCTGGTAAGTTCAGAAAATGACATCACTTTACTGTAGTGCAGCCTTTAAAACCAGGAAAAGACAACACTTATGCCATATTACGATATGCAAAATCTAAGACGATATCTCATATCAGTCTCATATCACGATATATCAATATAATATCGATATATTGCCCAGCTCTAATGCATTGTGAAATTCATGGTGCATCACAGCTTTGAAATACTTCAAACGTCATAATTGGAATACATTTCTTTGCTTAGTGTTTCACTTTCCTCAGCTGCAGCCCTTGTCAGCCCTTCGCTGATTAAACGCTGTAATCTTGTTTAAGAACACGATTGTGGCCTTGGTGAGCACAAAGCCTGCTATTTTGTGTGGAAAGCAGATATTTGCTCCTTTGTAACCTCAGTCTTACGTTCTATCAAAAAAGAGACTTTTATTATGGAAGATTAGGTGTCATGGCAGATAGGATGTGCTTCTTGCAAAGGTCATGTTCTGAGAACTGCACTGTTTCTGATCATAAACTGATACTAAAAGTTTTCCCATGATGACAGACAGACATGCAATCGTTAAGATTCTTCATAACGTGTCGGTGATCTAAAGGATTTTATGTCTAAAAAAGAGATTATGTTATTTATTATTTGGCATTTAAGTGGTTACTTTCAGTGGCGTTCAGCAACTTTTAAATACTTGCTATGAATTTCACTATTTTACCAAATCCATGACACGCCCTTCTTCCCCCCATCATAAGCCATTAATACCTTCCCCCACTTTTTCTTTTGGCCACCCTCCTGACAATCGAGCAAAGCCAAAAGAGCGCGTATAACCATGGTAACCAATGGTCCTTTCACGCCCACCCACACACACAAATGGGAGAGAAATGCAGATGGCGATAGGGATATTCCTTGGAAAAGCCTTTTGTGAACATGGGTGGAGAGAGGGCATTAATATTCTTTTGTACCACACAGCGCTGGCTAAACTTCAAAGACACTTCGAGCTGGCCCCTTCGAGAGAAAGTTCATGCCCATTTCTACTCTGGCCAACTCAAAAGGCCATCCAGAAACACCAGGTAGTTGGAGGACGACCATTTGGCTCAAACTGAACCAATAGCTTGGGTGGTTCTGTTGGCTCTTTACAAAAATGAGGGGTTAGGCCTACTTCTTTTTCTTAACAACCCATATATATATATATATATATATATATATATACATACATACATACATACATATGTGTGTGTGTATATATATATATATATATATATATATATATATATATATATATATATATATATATATATATATATATATATATATATACATATATATACACACACACACACACACACACACTGTACAAGAAGGACTTGAACATCATTCACAGTAATACAACTTCTCTGATAGAAGAGCAGAATACTCATTGTAACAATGATCGTGGTTATCAGTGGCATTTGTTGGAAGGCAGCAGGATGTAGCAGACAGAGGAAATGAGACTTTCTAGTTCTGCAAACCCATTGTAGCACAGGTCAAGATTAAACCACCTCTGTTGTTTTGTCTGGGGCTGTTGTGATAAATGTGACGCAAAATACGAGGGCTCAGTGGAACTAGGCAAACAGCAGACAGCTGTTAGGATAAGACCTGAGCTAAGGACAATGTCTGGATCAAAGGTGGGAAACTCATTTAGCAGCCGTGTGTCCCACACCATTACAAAAAAAACTGGTTACAGTCTAATAATAGTTACTTTCTGCAAAGCACCTAACATCTTTCTGACTCAATGTTTAATAACCTAAGAAACAAATCCTTAAAGCTGCATATTTTTTTGGCCAGCAGGGGGAAATAAACAAAATAAGCGGACAGATATACAGCAACTTCAAAAGCAGTTATGATTAACATGGGAACCGTGTATTGGTCCGAAGGCCCATTATTCGAAAAACCGCAATAGTTCGAAAAATTTCCAATTGGACCAAAAGCCCATCGTCTGTCCAATCCAAAAATAATCCAAAATCCCACTGCCCTGAAAATACTCTGTTGACATATTGCTCAATTAAACAGATAACCTATAAATCATAATGTATGACTCCTTAAAAATATATATTTTTTTAAATTTCAGCTGATATTTAGCTTTAACAGCTCTTCTGTGAACTAAGTTAAATAAACAAAAGTTGGCATTTGTTTTCGGGATAACGGGCCGTCGAACTATGGACTTTGGAAGTCCTATGGAATTTTTTTTTTAAACTATTGGTGTTTCGCAATCATGGGCCGTCGGACCCATGGCATGGCACCGCTAACCGCAAACAGACACAGCAACATTAGCCCCCACTGGAGTTATGTTCCTGGCTACTTGATAAATGTAAATTTAATTTATTCTCTTTTCAGCTCTGGTTTGGTCTACACCCACTCCTGTGAAAAACAAAAGCTGGGTCTTTAGCTGCTAGATGTTCCACTTTCTTCACCAGCTAGTCGCTAACTTTGTGTCTCTGCTGTTTGGTGTTGCGTACAGTAGCTTTGTCAGAGCCTTTGTGTTGGAAGCAGTTGCGTACAGCAGTTGATGAATGCAGCTGAGATTGAACCATACAGTAGCCTAAATGTGCTGTAAAACCAAAATAATTAGCAAAAAGAGGCTTTAAAGCTACAGAGCTGGGTGTTAATTCTCCATGATTTTGGCACTTTTACAAAGACTCATTTTATTGAGTTTAGTTGACTCAAATTCTGTAAGACCTTACTCTATTGCAGACAAAAAAATGTGATCCCTGAAAGATACAGTACTGTATTCATTTTGACCCCACACTTTGTTGTAACCCAGCCCAAACCTGATGTAAGACGTGGGGATAAGACCCAAATCAAATGCCTTCCCCATCAAAGCTTATTCCGGGAAGATTAAAAAGTGCGACCATTTTTCCAATTAGCGCAAGCCTAACTTTGCAAGTACACCGGCTAATGCTTGTCATATGATACGAGAAAGTGTGGAATGATAAAGATCATCTGTAAAAAAGAGGAGGAGGAGCGCGGTGAGTTTGCAAGCAAACGCCAACCTTTAACCAGTGGGCTAATCCTTCCGGATGCTAGTCACGCTACTGTCAGCTTTGCTACCCCTAAGCTAAAGTAAGCTGAGCCAGAAATCTCACACAAGATCACATGAGCTCTCGGGATCATATCTGAGACTGTATCATTAGAAACATTTGTCAAGTCACATTACAGTAGTCACTTAGCAGTGTCTTTAGATCAGGCATCAATACAGTTTGCACTTTATAAGCCTCTACGTTAAAGTGAGCTAATTATGTGTGAGAGGATTTTCCAAAACACTTGGCGAAAAATGGCCTTTTTGTTTCTGTCACTGTTGCACATTTTCAGGGGTACAAGAGTTAGAATTGTTACAACTAGTTATATAGGCCAAGCTGCTAGGACTGCAGGGCAGCTGAAGTAAGCCATTTCCTCCGTTCTCCTTCTCTCACACATGTCTCCTCTTCTGCCCCATCCCCTATTTGTGAAAACACATTTTCTCTAAAACAAACAAAAAAAAAAGCTATCAGAGAACCAAATTCTCTTTACCTTCCCAGAAGACTGGATTCCCTTGATCATGGCGAGACAAACAATAGACCAGGCAACCAGCAGGCACACGGTCATCTTCCAGTTGAGTCCTCCACCCACAGAAATGTTGTCGGAGATGTCCAAGGCCTCGCGGTACCAGTAGTAGGTGGTAGCCGAGCTCTTCTCACACTCGGGCACCACATCTATGGACAAAACGTTAGCGGTTACAGCGTGTGTGTAGTGTGCCTCTTATAAAAGGAACTGTAGTGCCTGTGGTTTACAGAACAAGCACTAAAAAAGCCTTATAATATAATATGTCTGATTGTGTCTTACATGTACTGGTCTTGTTCTTGATGAGTGGGCACTCATGCCATGGCAGAGGTTGCTGGAAGGACTGGGAGAAATAGAAGAGACTCCAGCTGATGATGACATTGTAGTAGAGAGCCACGAAGAAGCACACCTACAGGCAAGAGAGGCGAGTTAACTTCGGACAAACTAAATCAAAAAACAGGTAGTTATTATTTATCTTAAGCTATATACACACATCATCATGAACCCTACCAAACTTGATCCGCATATATTCAGTATGTCATTTTTTCCCCCCTTTCTTATTACAACAAGAGGAGACTTTTATTTTTTGATGACAGGATAATATGAATGAACCAAAAAAAAAATGTATCAAACAATCTGCAGCTCCCCTTTGCTTTAATTTCACAAAGTTACTGTACTGTTACTTATATTTAATTATTTACAGTAGCATAATAATTATTTACTATTCTTGTTTCAACCATGCTGTTGTCGAATCTTCATACTTCTGCTCCACTTTTACTTTACTGTATTATGACTCACCACACAGCTGGCGAAGCCGATGCCCCCCAGCCGAGGGCTGATGTAGTTCCACACTCCGATGCTGCCCCTGCGGATCCGCTGTCCCACGGCGAGCTCCAGGAAGAACAGCGGGATCCCAATCAATATCAGCAGGATGAGATAGGGCACCAGGTACGCTCCTGCCAGTCAAAACAATACATACGACAAGTTAAATAAAGCACATGCAAAAAAGGGGAAACTGTTTCATCAGATAACTGTAAAGTGACACCATTTCAGTTCCTGGAAGCACCCCACACACACACACACACCTCTATATCTATATCTGTCACATGCTATATTGAAACTCACCAACACAGCAGCCTCTTAGACTAACTATACTGCTACCTTATGACCCCCTGATGGTCACACATTTGCCCCAAAGCACATAAAAACACACGGCAGCCTCTTTAACAGTATCTGTCTAATTATCTCCCTAACAAACACACGCACGCACGCACAACAATTACAATACACGCAGCTGCTGAGCTGCATCTGTGTGTCTCCACCTAATACATCCCCCATGGTGTGTGGTGCAATCAAATAATTCTGGAAACCAGGAAATATAGTGAAGTCTAAAATTACCTAAATTACAGTGGGATTACTTTGAGTCACATTTTAAAGACGGCATTCATCTCTAGAATTAATGGTTTCAGGGTGAATGACTAACATCAAGACAGGTTGTAACAGTGTGGTGCAACACAATACAGAGGCGCACATCTCTTGTGACAGTCGAGAGTACTTGTGAGCGGTAAGACTGCCAGGCACACGATGGCTGGAAGAGAACGGGAGAACCTAAACTCTTTGTTTCGAAGAAATGGCCGGTGGTTAGATGAGTTCAGCGGCACCAGATTTTTAAATAATGTGCCTTTTATTTTCTTGTTACATGAGGAGCAATGCAAGCTACGCACGATGCAGTGGGCGAGGTTTTTTTCATTTTTCTCATGTGAAGTTCTTCTGAGACTTAACTATGTAAATCTGTTGGAAACCATTGCATAGTTTGTAAACTGCATGGCCACTGATGGAAAAACCAGCCAATCTTTTCTTGAAAACAAACTTTTTGGCGTTATACGTTTTGGGGCAACAACAGTGCTTATCTGAAAATCCCCTTATGTGGCTTTCTTTTCCCTCCTCTCACAGGCTAAACCACGGCACCAAATGTTTACATGGGCAACTTGACACACTTATATGAGTCATATACAGTATATATATATGAGTCTGTGATGACGGTGTCAAAACTTCCGTCATGGGTGTATTGTTTTTCAGATTAGCTTCATCCCTGTTTCAACACTGTTTATTGTTTCATCTGGCCGGACGTTCATTCACAACCTTTCCTGAGTCCTGCTGTCCCTCCCAGGTTTGACTTGGTAGGGAGTGGTCACAGACAGGGAAGTAAATGCGTGTGTCTGTTGTTTTAAGCGTGTGTGTGCGTTTGTGTATGTACAGTATACTAACTTGTTTCTAATATTAAACACATCTAATTCTGGTTCACTGGATACACTCAGTTTGTCCTGGTAAAAGGCTTTAAACATCAGTCAGCATCACAAACCCCTCTGGTTTCCATTGTCTTTTTTTAAAGCCCTCGACTCCCACTTTCCCTTGGACATTCGAGCACTTTGAGGGCACTTTGTGAAAGCAAACAGCCTGATAAGAGTGCGTTTCATCTTTTTCTAAAATAGTTTCCCAGTTGTCTTCACTTGCAGATCTCTGTCTAGGCACTGTCCAAATTAGTTTTTTTTTGCAGCACCACATGTACAGTGACATGGGGCGTGGAAGATTTGAGGAATGATTCACCATATCAAACACAACCTTAAATATTGCTATTATTAAGTTAATCTATGCTTGAATGGAGGAGAAATGAATGGAGAAACAGAACAAAGGATGACGCCCAAAGGTTTCTGACCAGATGTGTATTTGAGCTACACTGTCTTTGTTTCTGAACAAATTGGGAACAGCAGGTTTTGGCTTCAGAGGGTTGTCGGGTAATTCCAAATGCAAGCGCAGGTGTCAACAGAAGGCACATGTGCATACAAAAAATGATAATGGATACACTGCCATTGGTGTGTACAACCTTTCTAAGGGGCAGAGGTGAAAAAGGAAAGAAGGGACACTTCTTCAGCATGTGACTTATTGTTGTATTGAGGTAACACCAAAACAAAATGTGGATGAAGGTAAGAAGGTTTGCTGATGTTGTAAAATGCAATTAGCTACCTTTTAGTAGCTTGCCACTTTGTGAGGCAAATGAAGTACCGTGAATGAACACAGTGTTTCCTTTAGGATTTTTTTTAGCAGTGGGGGCAGCTCCTCTACTTCTTTCGGGTAGACCTTTTCATTGTTGTCGTTGATCAGGCCCACCGCAGCTGTGTCGTCAGCAAACTCGATTATGGTGATGGAGTCGAAAGTGGCTACTCAGTCGTGCGTGTACAGAAAGTACCACAGTGGACTCAAAACACAGCCCTGGGGTGCTCCAGTGTTAAAGTGATGGTTTGGAGTAATTTCACCCTTGGGTCCTTTGCACCATGACCTTGAGCCAAACACCCCCTCAGAAGCTTTTTTCACCTGGGTCGAACATTGGACGAGTTAGCGTTATCAGCTGAATAGCTTAGTGCAGGGGCTAATGGATCCAGGCTTGTAAGTTACCCCACTAATAATGTCCAAAATGATACCAAAACTTCTACACTAGCACAAATAGGTTATGTACTCATAAAACGATGGATTGTAAAGTTTGTAGGTACACCAGAAGTGTATGTAAATAACACTTGCCTGTTGGCTTCTGCTCTCTGCTGCTGCTGCTGCTGCTACTGTTACCGGTAGTAAGAGCGCTTAGGGACGTCTACAAATTACAACACCGAAAAGAGATGCAACAAAAATATTTATTAATTTAATGATTAAATAAGGTAATGTCTCCAAACTTACCTCAATTATAATTTGTCTTCTGCTAGTTATACTACAGCACTTACTTTAAAAAATAAGTTAAATTAATAAATATTTTTGTTGCATCTCTTTTCGGTGTTGTAATTTGTAGACGGCCCTAAGCACTTGTCTTACTGCAGTGACAACAACGGCAGAGAGCAGAAGTAAACAGGCAAGTGTTATTTACATACACTTCTGGTGTACCTACAAACTTTCCAATCCATGGTTTTATGAGTACATAATGTATTTGTACTTGTTTAGAAGTTTGGTATCATTTTGGGCATTATTAGTGGGGTAATGTACAAGAGACACTCTCGGATCCATTAGCCCCTGTACTAACAGCTGATAACGCAAACTCGTCCAATGTTCGACACAGGTGAAAAAAGCTTCTGGGGGGTTGTTTGGCTCGAGGTCATGGTGCAAAGGACCCTAGGGTGAAATTACTCCGAACCATCACTTTAAGTAATAGGGTGAAAGAGGTGTGTCTGCCCACCCTCACCACCTGGGGGTCCGCCTGTCGGGATCCAGATGCACACGGAGGTGTTTAATCCCAGGCCCCTTGAGCTTTGTGACGAGCCTGGAGGGGACTATGGTGTTAAACGCTGAACTGTGGTCAATGAACAGCAATCTCACAGAGCTTCCTTTCTTTTCCAGGTGAGATGATGTGGGAGGATGTGTGCTATGGCATCTTCCGGTGATCAGTTGGGATCAGTAGACAAACCGTAATGGGTCCACTATGCTGGGTAGTGTGGACCAGATGTGATCCTTGACCAGTCGTTTGAAGCATTTCATCGCTACAGACGGTGAGTGCCACTGGGCGGTAGTCATTCAGGCAGGCTGGTCTTGTTTTCTTGGGCACAGGAACAATGGTGGACTTTTTGAAGCACGTGGGTATGACAGACTGAGCCATTGACAGGTTGAATATCAACCTGAAAACCGGCACTAGTTGGTCAACACACAGTTTGAGGACCCGCCCACTGATACCGTCAGGTCCTGCTGCTCTTTTGGTGTTCACATGCTTGAAACATTCTTTACTACTTTCTGACATTTTTCAGACGATTATAACAATCCATAGAGAAAATTAGCGTTGGACCCAGCACTGTACTCGCCACACAACCATAAAAGGAAATGTACTGTATAGTAAGTAGATGAAAGGCAACGACGTGCATGCACACATCAGATCTCGTACCCTCATGAAGATCTGCTCCATTTTAATGTAATTATAGGTTGACCAGAGCTGTTTAAAAACAGACCTGAAAATTGGACAGCATCTAGAGAGAGCACCCCACCCCCCAGAGATTATATCCTGTCTGGTCAACCTGTCTGACACGGTTTCATTTAATCAGCTTTCTTGAGGCAGTCAATGGTTTTACACTATGTAATCTCCAGGTGGGAAGTACATCACCTCATCACCTTCCTGGGACACACACACACACACACACACACACACTACACGTTAGAGTATTAACCCTGCAGTGAGTATGAAATGTAACACAACAACACAAGTCAAGTAGCTAATTCCTGGGCATTGTGGGAAATGTTTTGATTGCAGCAGGGTTTACGTGTTGTTATTGTTAGACTACAATCATGAGCATCAGAGCTGCTCACAGAATGATTTCCTACATGTAGACAGTAGAATATATATATATATATATATTTGGCTTAGCGGTTGTTTGTAGGGGAAATGTTACAGACTGCACACTGACAGAGACACAGATGGTTACGCGACTCTCATGTCGACGCTGAAGCTCTCTGAGCAGTCTGGTTTTGACAGACGGGTACAAAATAGGAAGGACTCTTTTTCTCCATCTTTCTTACACACACTTAGCAGCACACAGGCAGTACTGAACACGTTGCACATGATACAATACCTGCATCGGTTTGGTGTGTGTTGATTCTACATATGCATTACAGGACTAATCAGGAGGAGCCTTTTTAATGTCCAAGAGTTGAAACCCGATGATATATTTAGGCTTTTTGGAGGAGATTGGCTGATCTGTTTTCCAATAGTTATTTCTTAACTCAACACTTTTTAGACATGCACATTCACTTTAACAGTGATTAGACGTTGACCCTGCGCCCACACTGTAACCATAGTATCAGTACAGCTTCATAATAAAAGCTACATGATCACTTTGTGAGATTGGGAGCCGCATATAAATGTGACTAATGTAATTAAAACAGGAAGACTATGCTTCTGGTATCAGAGTATAGAAATCCAATTCCAGGAACATTTCTGAGACAACACAGAAACAGTGATGCAATCCTGCTCTATTCCTTCACAAGGCCATAGAAGTGAGTCAAATCCATTGTTAATTTTGTCCTCATTTGTCCTCTGTAATAACATATACAAGACACAGATGTGTCCATACTTGGATCTTTGTACTCTCAGAAACTAGAATGGTATAGTCTTCTTCTTTACCTTTGTTTTAAGTGTTGCATCCCTGCTCCTATCCATGACGCACTCTTTGTAGTTTGCCTTTTTTATGTTTTAACCTAAATTTGCATCTGGCCCTAGTGTCATATAATGGCATTTTGTACTTAGTTTGACTGCTGTCTTTCTGCACATCAGCGTATGTGAAATGCTCTGCGGGTTCATTTTAAATGTTGTTGATTTAGTAACTAAAGTCTCTTCAAAAGGATACTTCCAGTTCATTACAACTTGAATCTTAGTTTCACAGTTTTTGCCATTCATTATTGACATTTTGGATGTGCTCACTTTCTGTCGTCGCTTGACTTATATCTAGGGCTGGTTAATATATCGATACTATATCGATATCGATACATGAGACTGGATATTGTCTTAAATTTTGGACATCGTAATATCCTGATATGACACAAGTGTTGACCTTTCCTGGTTTTAAAGGCTGCATCACAGTAGAGTGATGTCATTTTCCGAACACACCAGACTGTTCTAGCTGTTCTATTATTTGCCTTTACCCACATAGTTATTATATCAAAATAACTGATGATTATTTATCAAAAATCTCATTGTGTGCATATTTTTTGAAAGCACCAACTGTCAACCCTACAATATCGCCACAATATTGATATCGAGGTATTTGGTCAAAAATATCGGGATATTTGATTTTCTCCATATCGCCCACCTCTACTTATAGCCAACCTGTCTTATCATCTTAATGCTTGCGTTTCTTGGATTTTGATGTGGCAATGTTATCACATTTCAAGATTTCAGCAACTTTTTTTGTTAAGTCAAATTATGGTAATGATAAGTCAAAATTATAAAATAAGACCCACATTGTAATAACCAAAATTGCCCTTTAAGTCATACACAGTTAAATCATAGTTGTGTTCAATTGTGAAGGAAATACTAAATAGATGATTTGTTTGATTCATTCATGAATTTCATATTTTCATTCAGTTCAACTAAATATAAAACAATTTAGTTTTTTTTAAATATTCTTTTATAGTTAGTAAATAATGTTATCAATATTTCTTATGACTATAATGGTGATGTTTTTCCATATTGCCCACTCCTACTGTATATGTGGTGGTCAGCTAAAATGTAACTCACCCCCTCCGTTCTTCTGACACAGGTAGGGGAACCTCCAGACGTTTCCCAGGCCTACAGAGAAGCCAACCTGGGCCAGGATGTACTGGAGCTTGCTGTTCCAGGCCGGGCGTTCCTCCTCTTCTCCATCCGAGCCCCCTTCCTCCACATCGCACTCTTTCCTTTCCCCTTCATGGTTGTTGACGATCAACGAGCTCTTCTTGAAGGAATCGTCACAGGCGTCCTCGTTGGAAAGCAGGTCTTTGACAGACTCTGTGACATCGTCGTCAAGCTCTCTCTTGACGGCCTTGCTGTTTTTGGGCATTTGATAAATCAAACAAGGGCGAGGGGTGGAACGTCTTTTTAGTTGGCAGGCTGGAAGGGCAGGGCCGGCGTCTGGGAAAAGTCACTTTCTGGAACTTTGACTGTGCAAAGCTGCGAGTTTGAAGATGTTTGGGTTCAAGGGCCCGTGGGGTTTGAGACAGTTTGTAGAGGTTGAGTGATCAGGAAGTGGTTTATTTCCTCATTATCACCAAATGTCTGCGGGGCACAAGAGGAAATATTGCAGTTGGTAAACAGCCAATAAAAGTGAAAATCCTGGAAGAGGTTGTCAGTCATCAGAGTCTCGTCATCTGTTTGAGTTTTGGGACTTTTCTTTCAGCTTTTCATTTTCCTTCATAAATTAAAAAATAAATAAATAGTTTTTACCCAAAATGAACTGTATATAACAAAAACCTGCTGACTTTGACAAATGAATACTAGAATAGACTTTCTGTAAACCTTGTTTTAAAGATCTAAAAAGTCAAATTAAAACCCAAACTCTAATCCTATAGCCTACACAAAACAGTAATTTAACTGAACAACCCAAACATTAAAGTGTTTCAGTCGGATTTTAATCATAATTTTGTTTTTATAGAAAGTAATTCATGTTGTTACACTCTGTACTTAGGCCTATCCCATAACATCTTATATGATTAGGAAACTGCTCATACCATAAATATTGCTGGGGGGATTCAGAGTTATTTCTCACATGAAAATCACATGGCTGGCTGGGGCAGCAAAACCAATGAATGAGGATAGTTTTATTACAAGTCATTGTTCTCCCAAAAACCAAATGCCAGGGAAGACTAGGCTGGTTTGTGGACGGTGACTGGGACAGTGACAGGTCGAGGTATGGAGACGATCACGTTTCCAGTCTCCTGAATAATTAAAGATAGGAGGCCATTTGCATACGAACCCAAACACTCCTTTTCTCCGCAGCTCTCCGGGATACGGAAAAAAATACCCTCAAATAGCCTCTATGAAAGGATATCAGCTTCCAAAATACAAATGGGAATGCGAGCAAACATGCGCCGGTCCCCTGACCAAAAGGCTGGAGGAAACAAAAGGGTTACTTGGATCTCTTTTTGTCCTGTAATAGTCGCAATCATCATGTATTTACTTGTATCACCGCTATGATTACCACTATAGCCGATATAAACAGCGTTAGAATAGATGCAAGGGTGTGGACGCTATCCACCCAACGGAGGGTTAAGGTGCACAACATCCCTGTTTCTTTAAATGTCAGCCTCCTAGGGCGTCTTGGTCAATTTTACATATAATTAAATGCACTTCAATATTTTCATAAAAACGCATCACCGGCGCGAAATATCGCGGAAATATTCGGATATGCATCCATCCATGTTGCAGAAATAGCCTACAACATGCCTCCCCCCCGACGTTTCACCAGGCAGAGGATTAACCGATTAATAGATTCCCTTTACCGCTTCCAGATTAACCTGGTTTGTGTGAAGCAATAGGCCGTCCTTTCATAATCCAGTGAAGGCAACATAAGGACCCCAAAACGACCGCTTACGCTGAGTAACCTTCACTGCAATATTACGGAGGCTGTAATAGGAAAAAGGCATATAGCAATCAGGCCCATTGCATGAAAACGAGTGTGATTGTGTTTAGGCTGCAGAGGGTGAACGCACGCACAACGATTCTTTTTCTTTTTCTCTGTCTGCACATGACTCAGGAATGACGAGTCAATAGACGGGCCGAGGTATACAACGGGCAGATGGATAAATGGATACAAAATAAATAAATAAAATAAACCCAACAACACACCGGTGCCATGTGGCTCGTTGTTCTACACAGTTTTTTTTTTTTCGCGCATAAATTAATGTGCTGCATCCCGCCCAGTCTTCATGAAATCTATTCGAGGAGTTTCATCATTCACACAGCCACATCCTGCGCACTGGCATCTCATTCAGCCTCTTTCTGACACACACACACACACACACACACACACACACACACACACACACACACACACACACACACACACACACACACACACACACACACACACACACACACACACCATGCCACGCTTTTATCATTAGCCTAATACCATCCACTGAGGGTTCTGTGATGTAGCCTACTCACCAGTGTGGAATATAAGTCGTCCTTTTGCTGAAATGATGCGTCTCAAGGAATGAAATTATGAGAGCACATGCACGGGGGAGACATTATCACCTGCTTCTACGTGAACCAGTCCGGCCGGTGTGCTGCCACAGACTCCGGTGCCGTGACTTCTCTTGCTCTCAGCCAGAAACATGGCACACTTTTAGAGGAGGGGGTCTCATCCTCATTCGCACCTATCACGGATCACTTTCCCACTCTTTATCCATAATATAGCTCACCGCATACAGATTATAAATCCCAACTATATGACACTGCATATTATAGGTGAGAGCATTATTAAGATTTAAGGTGAAATTAACGTGTTTGTTTCCTATACACCCCCTGTTGTTCTACTTGGTACGCTCCACTACTACACGGGGAAGGGCTTACATCGAATGCAATGTGTCTCTGTTTATAAACGCTCATTTCCCTCACTGGATATTTATACACTCGTACTTTATAGATATTCATTTCCATGATGTCCTTTTTTATATCTGAATATAGATTGTGTTTAGTTTTATTTTAACACATAAAAAGCGAGCTTTTGGTCAAGGTCGGCGTGTTCCGCGTCATCCACACGCGCACCCTTCAAGGCTAATGCGAGAAAAAATAATTACCATATAGATCAGACGAGACAGAAATCTGTTTTTCTAAATCATCACGCATCTAAAATGAGATATTCCTTTATGCGTAGACCATAAAGTACAGTTTATACACACATTTAAATAATGCAACATTATGTCAGTGAGGATTTTTTAAATTAATTTGATAAATATTAGCCTATATTTTATTTCAAAAAAATTATTGTGCGATAAAATGCCACTAGGGAAGTTTTCATACAATGTCAACCTTGTGCTCTCTGGACAAGCATACACATTTGACTAACTAACTAACATACATAAAACAATGAAGCCTACAATAAAAAAAAAAAAGCACCGTGGATTCCCAATTAAAATAAGGAATAGATAAAACATAGAGCACTAGCAACGTGCCCCATAGAATAAAATAAAATTCCTACATGACCAGGCTGTAATAGAGACAAGAGCACATTTTCTTAGATCAAATTGAGAGTTAAGCATCCTTCTGTGAAAACATGAGTATTTTTTCAGGATATATGCCTAATTAAATAGCCTTTTACAAAGCCAAAAGTAACTACAAGAACTTTTAAATGTTGAGGTAGGCTTACTCGTACTTTACTTGTGTACTTGTGCTCCTTTGTACTTACACTTTACTACTTTTCTGAGGGGAATATTGTACTTTTTAAAGTTTCCTTTGGCGGCAAAGAACTATACAAAAATATACAATTTTACATACTAAACAAATGATTATTTAATGAAGAAGTCACAGATTAAGCTACCTAATAAATATAAGATAGAATAGGCAGTTAAAAGTATGGCGAGGCGCAATTTTTGTGTAATGGTATGACTCAATACTGAAACTGGGTCATGGGAGGGAAACATGTAAGTGCACTCATCCACCTCCCCACTCACATCACAGTTTCAGGGTCACACTTCTATTGTCCCACCTTCACATAATCCTTCTTTATTTGACTTTTTTGTGCCTATACTGTAGTGCTTGTGCTATCACACTGTGTCCTTTAAAAAAGAACAACATATAAGGAGAAATGTCCTGCTTTTTTTTTTCCAACATAAGTCAACATTTTTTCAACATATTGCATCTTGCTTTTATAACAGAAGAAGTGATAACAAGAAGCAACCTATAACCCTGTAAATTGTATTGGTTGCTATTTAAAAAGGCAATAACTAAAAACTGGTATAAAAACCAAACCTCCCAGACTTCAACAATATATCCATTATAAGGGATACATTTGTGATGGAAAAATGTATGTTTTCCCAGAGGAATAACGGGGAGAACTTTCACAGAAAATGTTTACCACAGCCTGCAACCTCTAATTCTGTAAAGTGTCCTTGGGTTTCTTGAAAGGCACTATATAAATAAAAGTTATTATTTTTATTATTATTACAAACAATGAGGACTCTCTCCTCATGCTCTAAATCTAAGGACAAGATGGATTTATAGACAGACTTCTTTCCCATGCTTTTTGATTTTTTTTTTTTTTTTTCATTTTCTTTTGCAAAATCAATCTTTAACATTTCAATACAAGAGGGGACTAACTGTATTGATGTAACTGTATTTTTTTTTTCCTGGCTAAATCATTGAGGTAGAATTCATGCAAGTGCAGTTTCAAAAGGAGAAACGGAACCACCATGCGTCTTTGTCCTGAGTTGTCCCGGAGTCTGATATCCACCCAATCGCGTTCCAGGTGCATCAAGGACATCATCACAGAAATCTCAGTTGTCAGGAGGTCTTTGCCAGCCCAAAAAAATCTGCGTGTAAGACTGTGTATCTGGAGCTCACACAAATCCTGTTACTTCCAGTTCATAGCCCTTATCACTGCTCTTTACAACCCTCCTGAAGGATGAAGAACATCTCAGACATTGTGCCGTATATATCTCTGCGCTCCTGACGTGAAAAGAGGCCGTCATCCTCATTGAACAAAATGTCCAGGATATTGCCTGCCTCACTGCACCTTGCCATCGGTGCAGGAGCTCAGCGAGAGCAGCCTGAGTAACAGACCTATTGATTGCTGCTAATAGCCTCCATCTCATCAGCAGGGCAGCGCATAAACCCTGAGAGCAGTGAAAGAAAACCAATGCTCATGTTAATTCTATCAGTGCACGCATGTTTTGCTTGGCTGCTGACACTGTAGTTCACTTATAAATTATTTAGGTATCTGCCACCTCCTATTCAAAAACCCAGAGACGTATTATTATTGCATAATCACCATCTGTTCAGAGAGTAGACCAGCGCTGTGGATTATTGTTTAACACTAGAACAGCTGTAAAAATGTGGTTGTTTTCTTCTCCTTCGCCTTCTTTGCCCCCCTTTTAAAGTGTGTTTGATCACCCCCTGTGGTCAGCTCCCACGTTTTGAACATGTCAACAAGAAAATTAGAAAAATATAGAGCGATTACACAGTGGTACAGCCAACATTTAAGAGCCAGGTGCTCTTGAGTATCTGCCCAAATGGGGTAAAAAACAATGCATTGCATCAACCTGTTGGTTTGGGCCATGCAGAGTTCAAAACAAGTTATTGGGTTATGGTCTGTATAAACCAGAGGAACACCAACATGGACGTTAAAATGTTGCCAACATTTGCTCTTTAAAGACGCCATTTATAGCAACCTCCCCACAGGTGTGTCAGGGGTCTTTATTGTCTTCATGGGCCACGCTGGGCCCGGCGTGGTCGGGCATCACAGCTCCACACCTTTCCACAGAGAGTTCTCTCTTACCTCCCTGCAGCTGTCTTTTTGGTTTTGCTTGTTACTGACATTTCCACACACCCATACACAACTTATGCTATCTTCCATGTGTCTTCTGTGTATTAGTATGGTTTCTGTAAATAAATGGCAATTTTACGCTCCACATTTCTGTGAAAACGAGACATTGTGGTCTCATGAGGTGAGGAAATGGGAAGTGAAAGAGAATGATGGAGCTCAGCACCACAGCAGAGACTATCAGCACCAGCCCAAAAGCCTTACTGGTACGTCTGCTGTCCTCTCGGTACAGTATATTTACTGAAGATGCAGTGGACAAGTCAAACAGAGCACACGGAACTAGCAGTCGTGGCTGAACAACAAAGCTGACAAGCCTGGGTCGGTTAAATAATTATGTATTATGGTGATTGCGAGTGACTCAGGGTTTTTGTGGTCAGGGATTTTGTGAAGTCCTGAAGCAGCAGCTGAGAAGGGCAGCCAGCAGCTTTGGCTAACAGCAGTAGCTCAAGGTGATTAGAACCATTTCTCGATGGCAGGGTGACTTCAGAGTTTTACAGCTCAATCTGTGAAGCAAAGGAAGAACCATTTTGCTGACTATAAACTGTAACTAAACTCTATAACTTTAATCTGCAAGCAGTGAACAGTATCAGCTGGTGCTTAATGTACCGAAGACAAAGTAGTTAGCTAGTTTTTATTTTTTTTATTTCTGTGTCATGCCAAACACCTGGCTCATCTCACATGGGATTTACAAGACACCAATATTTTACAAAACATATAGCTTTTGGTGATTTATATATTCACACAAAAGGGCAACTCTGTTCTTTCAAATAACACGTTTGAAATGAACTACACACTGAAAAACGGCCACAAACTTACAGTATATCACGATAAAGAGCTTTTTTTTCCTCATCGACTTAACTAGCAAATCCATATGTTTGATACGTAAACAGCCAATTCCATGTGTGTGCATCATCCATACTTACAAAATCAATATCTGTTTTTATCTTACTAAAAGTATTGCACAGTTTTCCAGCAGTGATGGAGTACTCAAGTCCTGGACTCGGACTCGAGTCCGACAGTAGTCTCTATTCTGTGGACTAGAGTCTGACTATAGTCCATATTCTCTGGACTCAAATCCGACTATAGTCTCTATTCTCTGGACTAGAGTCCGACTATAGTCCATATTCTCTGGACTCAAGTCCGACTATAGTCTCTATTCTCTGGACTAGAGTCCGACTATAGTCCATATTCTCTGGACTCAAGTCCGACTATAGTCTCTATTCTCTGGACTAGAGTCCAACTATCAAGTCCGACTATAGTCTCTATTCTCTGGACTAGAGTCCGACTATAGTCCATATTCTCTGGAATCAAGTCCGACTATAGTCTCTATTCTCTGGACTAGAGTCCGACTATAGTCCATATTCTCTGGAATCAAGTCCGACTATAGTCTCTATTCTCTGGACTAGAGTCCGACTATAGGCCATATTCTCTGGACTCAAGTCCGACTATAGTCTCGATTCTCTGGACTCGAGTCCGACTCAAGACTCTATTCTCTGGACTTGACTTGGACTCGCCGACTGATGACTTTTACTTGGTCTCGGACTCGAGGATATATAAAATCAGACTTGAGCATTCATGAAAAAGCCTCAGACGTTGGATGAAGTTTTGGACTAAATAGGTTATAATACCTAAACCTATTTTCTTTATCAGTCAAACAGCACATTGAAAAAAATCAGTTTTTCTCCTTACAGACAGACATACTGTACCGTCACTGATAAGAAAGGTGATAACAGTGTAGTGTTCTGATTTCTGATCAGTGAAAACTGCCAATATAGAGGAAAGGTTCTGACACTTGTTGTTGAGCCATTTTGAGGATTTAGAGCCTGATTCGATGTTACATTTTATGGTTTTAAAACACATACAGGAGTAACAATGTTCAAGCAGTGGTTCTCTCACCAGAGTTCCACTGCTTATTTCACTTTACAGTATGCAGTACTAAAGTACTCGAGAAGTTTATTTTCACTATTACAAAATGTGGTGTGCTATCAGAACATCTACACTAAGTTGAACCATTCAAAAAGATGACAGCACAAGAACACTTTAATATTTAAAGGTCCCATGGCATGAAAATGTCACTTTATGAGGTTTTTTAACATTAATATGAGTTCCCCCAGCCTGCCTATGGTCCCCCAGTGGCTAGAAATGGTGATAGGTGTAAACCGAGCCCTGGGTATCCTGCTCTGCCTTTGAGAAAATAAAAGCTCAGATGGGCCGATCTGGAATCTTCTCCTTATGAGGTCATAAGGAGCAAGGTTACCTCCCCTTTCTCTGCTTTGCCCGGCCTGAGAATTTGGCCCACCCATGAGAGAGAGAGACATCATGGCTTTCAAACGAGAAAAATGGTAGTTGGTCAAGGCCACACCCACACCCTCCACCTTGCCCCCCCTCTAATAATAATAATATAATAAATTGAATTTATATAGGGCTTTTCACAGACTCAAAGTCGCTTGAACTCTCTCCTCCTCAATAGCTACAGACACAGAAATGGCACATACTAAGGGAAGCTCATTGTGGGACTGGCTCTAGTGGCTGTAGTTCTGCACCAAGGCTGAATTTCGGGAAAGAGACTTCAGATACAGTATTAGGGGACCACTAAGGTCTATATAAAAGCATCCAAAGAGCACCATGTAAAGGGACCTTTAAAGATCTGTACAACACAAGTACTTATTGATCTCTCCTTTACCTGATCTTTCCTTCCAGAGTAGAAAAAGTAGACATTTTATTTTTTGTCAATTGTGGAAAATAAACTCAGCTTTGAATTCATTCTACACACCAATGTCTCTTGTTTTGAAAGAGGAATAAAACAGGTGATTCATGCATATGGACTGTAAGGTACCTGGAGTTCTCCGCTCTGTGCTGCTGTTTTGATTTTGCGATGGTAAACACCGAGCCGTTCACAGATGGCGGCTTACCTTAACCCTAACCTGTTGAATTCTTTATTACCTGACGCTGACTTTGGTAACATGATGCCATCTGGATGTCACAAGTTTACCCCGTCCTGCCAGATCTCTGATGGAAAGTTAAGCCATATTGGTTTTCACTGCGTCACAGAGACGCAAGTTGTCAGCCAATGGGAATCACCCAGAGCTGGCATGAATGGGCGAATGAAGGATTTGATGCTGCAGCTGATTTTTCACACTCACTCCATCAAAAAAAATTTTTTGCAAACAGTGAGAATACTCTCATGTCATCCAAATATTGTCCTTACATGATAAATGGTTATTGTATTAGGACGGCTATTATGAAAGTCATACACCGAGTTGCCAGTTTATTTGGTCCACCCATCTAAAACTAATGCAGTCTAATACAACAGTCCTGCAATAACTCCTAATTTCATTAAGGTTGTTATGCTTAGTTTTTGTTGAAACTTTTTTAGAGAGGTATTGATTCAACTTGTGCAGTTTGTGGTTCTGATGAATTATCGTGTTGAACTTACTGGTGTTTCTATTATTTTGTTCACCCCATGAGGGTAGGAAAAATAGCAGAAACACTTTTCTGTATAATGCAATACAGTTCAACAACACCACATACTCTAGAACCGTACCTATATATTGTCAAAGGTTACCAACAATCTATCCAACTATCATAAATGACAAGTAATGGAGGGGTATTTTATGACGTTTAATACCAGTATTAAGCGAAGAGTGACATTTGTGGAAGTAAAATCAAGGCAGAAAAAGAGTGGAAGAGAAACTTTGAACTTTCAGGACATGGCAACCAAAAACCTTTTGAGTTTGTGCATCACATAGTATTTACTCTCACATTAAGAGGTAACATCCTGCAACTGTTATCCAATCCTATGATGTAAGTATATTTAGAATAACTATTTATGACATCGTAAACTTACAGACCATGAATGTGTGCTATTGTCTTGAAAAGCTCCGCTTTCACCCAGGGGAAAACAAAATGCATTTCATGTGCTGTCTGGGAGCTGCTTTCAAAAACAGAAAAGCCTGTGTGATATGATACGCAATGTACAGCTCAAACCTGCTCTGATAAAACAAAAGAAAACAGTTAGCGGTAAGGCAGCAATGACGTCCACCCTGGCCAAAACAGGAGTCAAAATGAGGTCGCGAGGCCATGAGAAGTGCTGATGGCTGGAGTTTGGAGGGGCGAAATAAGAATGGAATCACGAGATGACGATAAATGCTATCTGCTCCCACCATGTTGTGTCTTGTCTGAGTCAGTGTTCTCGTTTCTCACTGCGGGTTCCTCCCAAGGGATTTCTCGTGGGCTTTGTTTCCCTTTTCGTTTGTAGGACAATTGACCACAGAGCCGTCGGGGACTCCCTGCCACTTTGTGTACCAAAACAGGAGGCGCAGTTGTTGGTACTAGCCCTGGCACATGGGTCATATTCTGGTGCTCTCATCTTTTGTTACAGCTCTACCGCTGCTAAGACTGGTGCTCGTCCCTGTGCTCTCATATCATTCTATGAGCTGTCATTATCTTTTTATCACAAGTCGAAGGAACTGCCAATCATTGAAACACTGAGGCCGTATTGTGATGGTGTTTTTAAGTTTTTGTTGATGAAGTTTGACTTTCTGCATGTCGCTCTTTTCTTTGTCTGTTTATCTTTAGTGGTTGCTGCTGCTCTTGTCCATTAAATTCCAAACTAGTCTCGCATTGCCAGACCTTCCTCCACAACTCTGTGGAGGAGGGTCTGGCTAGTCCGCACAGCATTCCAGGGATGGGAGAGAAACGTGCTCTGGTTTATTGGCATGTCTATAAAGCAATCACAATCGTCATGGGCGGCGCTAAGCGCTGCAGGGAGCCCCGGTGCCGCTGCAAAATAGCCTCGGAAAGGAACTTTTTGTAAGTTTTTTTAGTCGTGCAACAGAAAAGTCAGATTGGACAGACAGTCTGGATAGCTGTCTGGATTTACCCTGCAGAGATCTGAGGAGCAGTTAACCATAGTCCTCAGAAATCCACCGGAGTTTAAAATTCTAACGCAATGAAAGCGTAAGGGAATGGAAATCCGGCTAAAAAGAAGGACATACGGCGGAATTTCCGGCGGCAACGGAGCAATCCCGGGAGTGGATGGTTGTGGATAGTTCCAAACAAAATGGACAACTAAAACACATAACTTCAGTTAGCTATATAGCAAATGTAGGTTTTTCTTGATATAGGTTGAATCACAATATTTAATTATACCAGTCGGCCCTAGATATAATCAAAAATGTATTTGCTATAATGATACTGGGCACTCTGACTTAAACATTTGATCACAGCAATTATTCTAGTGAAATCAGAAAAATTACTACTAATACTATCACATACTGATTCCAGTTTGAAATGACCTAAATCCCATCCCGTTAGTAGAACAGAAAGTACAATTGCATCGTCGTTTGGTCACTATCATGATTGCACAATACCATGGTACCTACACACTTAAGAACTTAGAGGTGTGCGATACGGGCAAAATTGATATCAAGATATTTCATTGTATAGTTTTGATACCAGTGTGTTAACAAGAGGCAGCACAGTGTTACAGTGATCAGTGGTTTAAATATGGAACTGGCTGCCTGGGGACTTTCTGTGTGGAGTTTCCTCCCCTGGGCCAAAAGCATGCAAGTAAAGTTAATTGGGGACTGTACTGTGAGTGTGAATAGTTGTCTGGCTTTGTGTGTGTGTGTGTGTGTGTGTGTGTGTGTGTCCTGTGATACTGTAGACTGGTGACCTGTCCATACCCTGCCTCATCCCCAGTGCGGGCTCCAGGCCCCTATAATCCTGCAATGGATAAACAGGTAAAGATAATGGTATGATACTGTATGTACTAAATGATTAAAAATCAAATGGATGTCGTTTTTCAGGACAGAACAATGGAATCTTCAAAAATTTCTGAGCTATTTCAGTTCCCACTCTGGGTAAAATGTGATTTTCCTTGTGTGCAGCCTTCAAACGTTTTTTTCCTGTTTCCTGAGCTCCTGATTCCCTTGGATTTTTGACTACTGCTTGTTTTTTGGATTTCCCTTTGCCGTTTGTCGTTTCTTGGACACTGTTGCCTGTAAGTTTTATTAGTGCTCTAATAAAACCATTGAACTTCTACTTACCTGAGTCGAGCATTTGTGGGTCCATCTCCTGGTGTGCGTGACAGTGATAGACAGAGGAAGTGTGAGCCACAATATCTTAATGCACGAATTATGAAAGTTTTGTAACGGCATGACTATAAAAAAGGAACAATAAACAATGATTCAGTTGTTGCCCAGCCTTGCTCACTCACAATATGACAGGTAGTGACATCCAAGTACACATTCACCACACATGCACAGGGCTCATTATCAACAACATAATGGCAGTAATGTGGCTCAGGCTCACCTCTTACGCTCGCTGGATGGAGGTGGAGATGCTTTTTCAAAGAGGATTAACTGAAGTAAAGCTTCCTCACTTCCCTCAATAGACACTGTCCTGTGACACAAGGCCAATAACAAGTCATGGGTCCCGACTGTACGTCAGAGCACTAACACCAGACCTCGGCCAAGTGCAGTTATTATGGTTAGTTTTATCCCTCCAGGGCACCATGTGGGTGGGTTTTTCCATGCACGCCAGTGCAATGAATGTCAGAAAATCACAATGAACTATTAGATGTCAGTGATGTCATGTTGTAGTCCGTATTGCCTGTCGGATGTTCATATTAAACATGACAAAAGCTTCAAATAATGGGGTAAATGTATTTAAATGAGCTCGGTATGACGTCATACCAGGCCGGTTTACTATTTATGGTCATCTGCTTCAGGCATGCTACTGCAGTGTTTAAATACACTGCTACATGTAGCCACATGTAACATCAGGGAAACTTGTAATCTTGGTTGCAAATGTTGTCTCTCCCCCTCATGTAATTTTCCTCTACTCTGCATGTTTTGTTAAAAAGCAAATGCTGCATTAAAATTCTGAGCGTCCTCTGCAGTTGTTCTCTGATCACAGAGAGCCATTCTGCCTCCACACAGTGGATGTATTTACACAGACTGTGGCTCAGCACAAAGGTCTGGCTTAAGATACTCTATTTACATGTATAGTCTTCTGTCCCTTAGTGAAGTAAACAAAAGAGCTTACATTTAATTTTGCCCCTGGTTGTCAATGTTACCACTGTATGGAAATGCTGTCAAATGCTTAGCATGTGACTGTTAAATATTTGCAAAGATGAAAATGTGCAGACTAAAAAACATTGTGTAAACCTAGTAATACCAAATACAGAGTTTACAAAACAAATAAAGGGAATGAATGAATGAATACAAACTAGTAGAAGTGCTACTTTAAGTCATTGAACCTGAAGAACACCCGCCACCCCCCCCCCCCTGCTTGTTAGGGGGGAATTCTGATTATAGTAATCCCACAGTCATTTGAAGCAGATTTAGATGTACTAAGGTCACACTGGCAGCGTAATGATAACTTTGAAAGGCAATCCAAATCTCTGTCGAAATCCAACTGATGTGCTGCTGTCACCTGAGTTAAGGAGAGATAATTTCGGTTACGAGGGTGTTGAGGATGAACTGGTTGAACTTCACTGATTTAGGACAATGTTGTGCAGGTATAGCTTTACATTTGTAAAGAACCAACATCAGATATTTCTTTGTACAAGCAAGAATTGGATTTGACAGCAGATAACTACAAGAATGCAGCATAAGTGATTAGGCTTACAATGGCATTCGGGCAGGATTAGCTTGTTTAAATATTTCCCCCCTCACGTGCACCTAATATGTTTCAACTACCATCAGGTCTACATACAAATCATCTTAATCTCAGAAGCCTGTAATCAGGCTCAGTGCATTGAGAAGAATCATCCATTTTCCAGCACTGGGGGGTTGAAATGTAAACTTGAGTTTGTGCATGGAAAACATTTCATTTTTTAGTGGTATTTTCATTTTAGGTTCCTGTGATTAATTGAGTCATGATAACTAAATATGGTAAATAGGGCTGCTCCCTCTTAGTCGATTAGTCGACTAATCGGTTGTTTTGGTCTTAGACAACTTAGATTTCTTTAGTCGATTAGTCACGTTTTATGCTTTTTTTCATGCTGAATGACTTATTTCCAAAAAACGTACGAGCACATCTCTGGTAAACACAATAATTAAAGTGGTGCTTTTGCATGACTCTTTGCGGAGAAACTCAGATTTACAGATCTGTCGATTAAATTTACTAATCGATTAGTCGGTACAATTGAATGAGTGTTAGTCGACTAAGAATTTCTTCAATCGAGCACAGTCCTAATGGTAAATGATTAATTCATTAATTCATATTATGCATGGTTAGTATGGCACAATCTGTGACTTGTAACCTGTGCATTCAAAATGGGGTAGCAAAAGAAAGTTAAAGTACTAGTTTTGGGTGGTGGTCATTTTTCCCTCCAATCTCTTCTTTCATCAAAGCCCCCAGATGGAAATGATAGGCTTGATAGGCCCAATAGCTGCCAAGATAATGGCTACAGACGAGTAACAGAAAACCCTTGACAGTGTAAACACACGGCTGCTATCCAAACCGCCGCTGTGTTTAGGCCGGAGGAGCCATTGACTGGCATAATCTGCTATATAAATCTGCAGCTTGGCCCTGTCTGGCTGCTGTCTGGGTTCTGTGCACTTGGACAAAAGCGACGGACACCTTGCCCACTGACAAAGGGCCTGGCCCTAATCGAAGTGGACAAGGCTTGCTGATGGAGCCTTTTTGAGCAATTGAACTTGGTCAATGAATCTTAGAGGACCTAATGAAACATAAGGGACAGGCCGTTTGACTCTGACAACGGGGGAAGCACCAAAGTGTCCTGTTTTTGCCCGTCAGCCTCGGAACTGAAGTTGTGCTTTGACCCATAATGCCTTTAATGAAAGCATGTCTGACCTGAGAAGATTCTGATGGTGTTGAACCTGTAGGCCACATAAGTGTTGTTGATGTGGTGCCATTCATTGTCGTCGTGGAATTCAGTTTCGGCCTTTGATGGAAAAATCAGTCTGATCTGGCGCCATTCTGTTGTTTTGTTTTCGTCCCGGAACGTCACGAGAAAAGAGAACAGACCATAGTGTGTCTCCGGAGCAAACAGTTTGGGATGGAGGACATGCTGTTCTTCGTTGAAACTTTGAGGAAGGAGACTGGGTTCCTTTTAGAAAGCCCTGGGGAATGTGTATAGGAAAACCTGTGTGGGCCACTGGAATCTCCTCAAAGAGAAGGAGTACAGCACCAGTGCAGAGACTTCACCACGGGAGAGAGGAACTAGTCTTTGTGATCAGAAATGCCGTGAAAAAAGTGTGCATTGTTCACGGGCCTAACACATTTTTTGTTCTTCTGGTCCTGTGACTCACCTACAAGGTCTTAGGCTCCCTGACCCCTTCTAGCTGGCTGCCCATAATGCCCACACAAGTCCATGACACTACATTTCATTTACAACGAATCAGCTTACTGCTTACAAATTGCTCATTGTGCCAAAGTGTAACAGTTGGCAAGTGTGGAAAGCTTAAAAAACGTTTGTCGGAGAGTATTGGTACTCAATCCTTTTTTTTTGGTCAAATTAACAATGAACAATAACAACAACAACAATAGCAAACACTGAATGAGCACATCATTAGTACAATTTCATTATATTTTAGCACATGTTGAATATAACTTATAATACACAACAATACAGTACACCTATCTCACTAACTGCCTTCAAAGTACGTCTGTCTGAGCTCCTGTCTGATCACTGTACGTGCTAACTGTTCTCCATCATTTATGCTCTGTTTTCGCACCCCCCCTATTGCATTACTGCAATCTATTACCTCTGTCACGCCCCATTGCATATTTGCAAAGATGCACATCTTCACCTGCATTGCTATCACATTCTGTTTACGTCTTTTTGCACTATTCATCCGCCCTGGTATGCTCAACTGTCATTTCGCCCACCTTTGTTGTCTCATTATTTTTGTACACCACAATCTGCACTAACTGTATATTGACTCTTTACTACATTACAGTATTTACAGTATATAGTCTGTCTATTCATGTATACTGTGTTATTACTGATCTACATCCTCATCTAGACCACACTTGCACCTACTGTACATTGACTTTTTACTACATCTCAGCATTTATAGACTGTCTATTCATGCATACGTGTTTTTTCTGATCTCCATCACTACCTAGACCACTATTTGCACTAACTATATATTGACTCTTCACTACATTCAACATTTATATAGACTGTCTATTACGGTTTACGGTGTTATTACTGACCTATATCACTAACCAGACCACAATTTGCTCTAACTGTATATTGACTCTTCACTACATTTCAGCATTTATAAAAACTGTCTATTCATATATATTGCGTTATAACTGATCAACCGCTAACTAGATCATAATTTGCACTAACTGTTTTTTGTTGTTGTTTTGTTCTGTTTTGTTTGACTCTTTACTACATCTCAGCAGTGATATAGACTGTCTATTCATGTATATTGTGTTATTACCATATCACTTTCGCATATCCATCATCTTACTTACACCTCACTTTGCACTGGCTTTGTAATGCTTACTTAAACTGCACTTTATGTAGCCTATTGCATTCTATATTCATGTATTGTATTGAATGTGAAACTGTATGTTGTCTTGCACGCTTATGCTTTTCTAGGCCAGGTCGCCGTTGCAAATGAGAACCTGTTCTCAACGGCCTACCTGGTTAAATAAAGGTTAAATAAAAAAATAAAAATAAAAATCTTGAGAGGTTTAAAGTTAACACAGCTTTAGTTTATTTTTTGTAGAAAAAAAATAACATTGAACAAACAACAATACAGAAAACAATACAACAATACTTACTGTAGATAGAATATAATGTAAAATATCAATAAAGCAGAACTTTATTTCAATTGATTAAATAATAAAAGTATACATAGTATAATACAAATACATGTAAATAATAAAAGTGATAAATATAAGTAAATATGTAATTGAAAGAAATAATAATGTTTAGCTAGATGTGAGTTGCAAGGACATTTTTTTGTGAAGAATCTTTGATTTTCCCTTTGCCTTTTGCACGGTTTGTCCCTAGCGAGGCTCTACAGCCAGTTCACAACGTTGTTTCCATGGAGACAAAAGTATCTCCTAGACGCGAATGGATCTTTTTCTCATGGATGTATTATAGCTCGTTCTGCCTGATAATAACAGATGTTGAATTAGTGCTTAACAGAAATGTATAGAGACAAACAGCAAGTATGTGTATTGTCGATATAATAATAGCAACTTAAGATAACTTTCTGACAACAGATGTGGTATAGCTATAGCTACATGTAAAAGTTCAACGCCAGGGAGTCGCTGTCGTTTTAAAATGGATGCTAATTATGATACAGTTATGCTTGAGCTATCGCTAAATAATCAAGTCATGCTTGATACTGATGAAACTAAAGAAGAGCAGGAGAGTTTTTTGTTTCACGAGAAGGTAAGTAATCTCCTGCTGAGACCAGAACACTGAAATAAGATGATTAACACTTGTTAATTGGACAGGTGACAACAAGCTAAATGTAGCTAGTAGCAGCTAGCTTTTTACTTGCTATCAACTTAGCTATATATTTTAGCTTTAGTGTTAGGTTTTAGCATAACGTTATGATATGTTTAACATATTTCTATTTTATGTTTTATGTGTTTTATGCTCAAGTATTTGGGGGACAACAATAAAGTCAAAGGTGAAAGGTGGCAGCAGCTATCGATCAGGGCTGGCACCTACCATGCCTACTTAACAATGTTTGTATGTAATTAATAATCATAATAATAACCGGTAAAGCAACTAAACAGAATTTAAGAGACTTTGAAAGATATAGCAAAAGCAGGAAATGAAGAAGTCAATATAACAACAGAGCTTAACAATGGGGTCAAACAAAAGCAAGACAAAATTTGGGTAAATAAAAAGAGAAGACAAAAGAGGCAAAACATAGTAGAGAGAAGACAAGATAAAACAAAACCATGACAAATAATACAAAAAATGCAAATAAAAAGGATAAAGCAATAAAATAAATAAGTAAAATGAAAGCAAGTCGATAAAAATGGGTTTTAAGAAGTGATATGAAAGAGTTCACTGATTCTGCGAGCCTTACAGTATCTCCCCAGGCAGGTCGTCCCAAAGTGGAGGGATCCTGATGGCAAGAGCATGTTCTCCTTTAGATTTAAGCGCACCAGAAGGGCCCCACCATAGGATCTAAGGCTGCAAATTGACTCATGCACTCAACATCTCTGCCATGTAGTTTGGAGCCAGACGCAGACAAGGCTTAAAAGTGATCAGTTAAATCTTTCTCACAACAGGACTCAGATGATATTCCCCCATCTCTGCTTAGCTACTTTGAAACCTCAAAGAGCAGAGCAGCAGTTTGTGAGAAGCTCATCCTTGAGGAAATTGAAGGTATGACAACTTGCACATCATGCAACATTATGCTTCTAGAAGCATTCATTTTCTGTAGGGCAATACATTAGCTCTCGTGTTTTGTAAATGGCTGCTAAAATACTAATTTACCCTGGCACTTTTATTATTCTATGCATCTATAGCATTTCTAGATAGAGACATCCAGTTATCATTACCTCCAAATACCATAGGTGAGCATGTTTCCCATGATGATGGATGCGTTTTCTTTGACTTGCATCTCAGACTTCACCGCATCACATCACACTGACGGCCTGATGAACTTACCATTTGAACTCCATAAGGACATGAGGAAACCGAATGAGAAGGTAAATGTCTCTCTTTACTATTTTAGTCTCAAATTCTTACTGTATGAAGCATCCAAAATACAGTACAAGTTGTGGCAAACTACTCTTAAGTTACGTTTTGCCTGATACAGGTCAATTGTGACACAGAAAATGAAGAGAACAACACTGACGCCCGCCTCCTTCCTGCACCCACAGAACCACTTTTCACTCACAATGTGTCAGTGTGTCCCAACGATGAAGGTACAGTACATGTTTAGAAAAATTAAGCGAAAATGCTTGACGCAATGCCGTGTAAACCCCACTGCGTGACACAAGTCTCAAATTACTGAAAGTACTGACATTTTGTAAACCGAAAGATTTTACAGTCTGAGCCACACTAGAGGGTGATAAAGTCACCTTTAAATTATCCTTTTCATTTGCATATTTCCCAGGTAAAAGCATCAAATTCTGTGAAATCTCTCGTGAATAAAGCTTGCCAATACTTATGAATAAAAAGGACAATGTTTGAAACCATGATTTGGTACTTAAGTGTTTATGTCTGAGTGACAGCATGATGTAAATTTAAAGTAAACACACCTGCATGACTGGAGTTATCTGCACATGTGTGAGAGACGTTGATGCTAAATTACATCTCTTTCCTCTCTGTTCCTTTTTGATTGCACTGTTGAGGCCTTGCTGAACGTCTGATAATGTAACTTCTGTTGTGAGAGAACTTTTGCCCACAAGTGGGCACTGTTGTCCTTTTTTTGTTCTCATTAATGACTGGAGTAAGAATCTAGAGTGTATGATAAAGATGTACATAATACCACGTTTTGAACAAAGAATAGAGTCAAGGGTTACATTTTACGAGATTATAATTTCCTTAGATCTGGTCAGTGGTTAAAATTCTGATGGTGACGAAGATTAGATTATTGTTTGGGCTTTTTTTGCAATTCAACATTTTGAAAAACCATAACACTGCTACACCACCAGTCTAATTTTGACAACATCTGGAAGAGTGACATACAGTATATTGCTACTGACTTGCCCAAGCGCTGCCCGAATCATTCATGTGAGATGAGGTATATACTTTTTTTATGCATTATTTTTGAGGCAGTTTGTTTTCACTGCAAAGCACCTGGTTTTCATCCTTTTGTAATTAAGCCTTACATTTCTGTACTTGTCCCAGTTGCAGATGGAACAGATGAATACATGGAGAGTGAGAAGCATTTTGCATTTGAATACGAGGCAGAGCAAGAAAAACGACACTGTGAGAAGAAGGAGGAGGAAAGGAGACAAATAGAAAGAGACTTCCAGAAGGAGCTGAAGAAGATAATGGAGGAAGAGAAGGTGAGTCACTCTGGACTTCCTCTACTCAACATGATTACCCATAATAATTCTTAATATAGCAGATGTAGGATTTCAGTATTTCAGGTTATATACGTCTTACTGAAAAGGGGAAAAGGAACCTGGTACTTTATATATGTCTAATAATATATGTAATAATTAGGGAAACAGACAACCAGAGGAAACTGTTGCCTTGCTCAAGTGCCCTTGAGAAAAATACTGCCTCCTTGCCTTTTTTTAAGAAATGTCGTGCTGTAGTGGTAGAAGGCATCCAAAGGAGCACATTATCCACTGAAATTTAAGTAAATATAACAAGATAGATTGATAGGTAACAAGTTGTCAGAGAGTAAGACACATGTGCTTTGCGAAGAAAGATATTGAAGAGAAAATCCAGAATTTAAAAAGTGTTAAATGTCATAATGTATACCATTGTCATGTTTATTTGTTGATTGTTGCCTTCTGTATCCAGCTGCATCAGAAGGAATTTGAGTTGATGGGGAAAAGAGCTCAGCAAAAACTTGAACAGGAGTTGCTGCTGCAACAGGTACAGTATGCCTGAATCCTCTAGTTGCAGTTTTCAGCAGATATTCAACCTGTAGAGATACCACTGGGTGTAGGCACTCTCCCGGGTTAATGCCTTAAATACGGACATTGACTTAGTTAACCCTTGTGTTGTCTTCCCGTCGACCATGACCTTGTTGTGCTTCCGGGTCAAAATTGAAAATGATTCATGGTCAATAAACCTAATTGAAATGACATTGTAGCTTATTTTTGAGTTAAAGAAAAGCAGAAATTATGAATTATTTTGACTAGTAGTTAATATCGGAGGATGTTGAGTGAATCACAGACTGTAGTCAGGATGCTGTTTTAAAACCATTTACAATTTTTTTCAAATGCTATGATATCAAATAAAACTCCCCAAATTCAATGGAAGTAATCATACATTTTTTACCCGCGAAGAACATTGTATGGAACCCATGCATTCATGTTATTTTTGGGCAATTTGGTTGTAAGAAACTCATATGAAAACGGGTCAAATTTGACCCGAGGACAACAAAAGGGTTAACAATCTTACATCATCGTTATTTCAACAACTGTGAGATTATGTGGAAAATCGTGGTCTCTTTTGGGGGGGGATGTTTAACTTCTCAAATCAAAAGTTCACTGACCTCAAATAAAATCTACACTTAGAGGTCTGTTAGCAATTCATATGTGGACTGTTTTATGTAGTTTCAATGAAATGGGACAACTGTCTTTGTTGTAACTGTAGTGTTTCTCTTGACCAATTAGGAACTGATCAGCAACTTACAGAGACGAGTGGAGGAAGAGAGGAGGACGAGGGAAGAGGAGCAGAGGAGGATAAAGGAGGAGGAGGACAAGAGGAAAAGAAAAGAGGAGAAAATCAAGATAGAGGCAGAGAGGAAAAGAATGGAGGAAGAGACAAGGAGGAAGAAAGAGGAAGAGAGAAAAATAGATGAGATAACACTTAAAAAAGAAGAGGAGAGGAAACATAAGGAAGAGGAAAAGAAGAGAATGGAGAGGGAGGAAAAGAGGAAGAGAGAAGAGGAAAGAATGGAGATCGATTTGGAAAAGAAGAATCTAGAGGATGGGCTGAGAATGACAAAGGAGAAAGAAGAGAGGAAAAGGGAGGAAGAGAAGAGGAAAAAGGAGAAGGAAAGAAAAGAGACAGAAGAGGCAAGGGAAAAGATGGAGAAAGAGAAGAGAAAAATGGAGGAAGAAATGAGCCTGAAGAAGGAGGAGGAGGAGAGCAAAAAGAGCAATAAAGAAAACATGAGAATACAGGAGGAGGTGAGAACTATGGAGCTTGAGGAGAGAAAGAAGCAGGATGAGATGAGGACAAATAACGAAGAGCAGGAGGCTGATGATGGAAAAAAGATGGCTCAGGAAAAGCTTAATGAAGAGATGAGGAGGAGGGGTAAAAGTAAACATGGAAATGCAGATGAAGAAATTAAATTTGTGGAGAGGAAAAAGAAGGACGGGGGAAAGATGGAGGAGAAGAGGGAGGTGAAGGAAATGGTAAGAGAACAGGAAGGGAAAAAAAGAAAACATAAAGAAGAACTTGGACCCATTGAAGAGGATGAGGAGAGGAAAACGGACTATGAAAAGAAAACAAAAGAGGAAGAACAGAAGAGGAAGCAGAGGGATGAAGTGTATTCCAGAATAAGGCTTAAAGAGGATCAGGAGGGGTGTAAAGGCTCTGATTTGTACAACAGAAAGTTGGAACACGAGAGCAAAACAAAAGAAAAGAAACAGGATGAGACGAGCAAAAGGGAGGAGGAGATAAAAAATGTGGAGGGAGAGAAGCAGCTGAAGGGAAAATTTATGGGAGAAACCAAGAAAGAGGTGCCCGAAAAAACAGAAGAAGAAATTAGACTCAAAGTAAAGGAGGGGAGCCAAAAGAGAGTGGTGCAAGACAGGGAAAAGGACGTAAGAGCAAATGAGCTGCAAGAGAAAAGAGAAAATAACAGCATGAATAAAGATGAAACAGAAAACTCCCTAGTCTCACAACTACAAGACAGCACCACCTGGACTTCCTCAAGCCCTGGTCCTTCACACAGTGAGTCTACAGTCAGGCCCACCAGTACTGAAACCGTACCACAACAACATGACCCAGAAGAGACCATCAGTCAGACCTCCATAGATAAAACTGTGGACTGCGAAAATCAAGCAGCAAGGCCTTCCCCTGTGTTTTTGCCCGTGTGCCTCCCGGTGCACACAGAGAACAAGAGGCTGTCATGGATGAAAGACTGCATCCCCTGGTCCAAACTCTCCCTCCAGAACAAGAGGAAGCAGAAAGGATCCGTTCGGAGTCGGAGGGGGCTGAGAGGCGCTGCCGAGGCCGGCAGTCTGCCACCTCTCTGCCCAGACACTTTGCTTCAGTTCACAGGCAGGAAATCCCTGCAAGTGGTAAGATGTGTATGAATGCTCAGCCATGATACAGACACCTTGACAATACCATTTGTGAAAGATGAAGTTGTTTAAAGGTCCCATGGCATGAAAATTTCACTTTATGAGGTTTTTTAACATTAATATGAGTTCCCCCAGCCTGCCTATGGTCCCCCAGTGGCTAGAAATGGTGATAGATGTAAACCGAGCCCTGGGTATCCTGCTCTGCCTTTGAGAAAATGAAAGCTCAGATGGGCCTATCTGGAAACTTCTCCTTATGAGGTCATAAGGAGCAAGGTTACCTCCCCTTTCTCTGCTTTGCCCGCCCAGAGAATTTGGCCCACTCATGAGAGAGAGAGAGACATCATGGCTTTCAAACGAGCAAAGTGGCAGTTGGTCAAGGCCACACCCCCACCCTCCACCTTGCCCCCCCTCTCTCCTCCTCAATAGCTACAGACACAGAAATGGCACATACCAAGGAAAGCTCATTGTGGGACTGGCTCTAGTGGCTGTAATTCTGCACCAAGGCTGAATTTCAGGAAAGAGACTTCAGATACAGTATTAGAGGACCACTAAGGTCTATATAAAAGAGACTTCAGATACAGTATTAGGGGACCACTAAGGTCTATATAAAAGAGACTTCAGATACAGTATTAGGGGACCACTAAGGTCTATATAAAAGAGACTTCAGATACAGTATTAGGGGACCACTAAGGTCTATATAAAAGAGACTTCAGATACAGTATTAGGGGACCACTAAGGTCTATATAAAAGAGACTTCAGATACAGTATTAGGGGACCACTAAGGTCTATATAAAAGAGACTTCAGATACAGTATTAGGGGACCACTAAGGTCTATATAAAAGAGACTTCAGATAAAGTATTAGGGGACCACTAAGGTCTATATAAAAGCATCCAAAGAGCACCATGTCATGGGACCTTTAAACACTGATATGCAAGTCTGTGGGATTTGGCCTGAAGTGCTTATACTTAGTTTTCTCAGAACTACATTTTTGGTCACTGTAAACGGTACTGACACATGGAACTCTCAACTCCCCTTTGAAACTCATCCTTTTGCGTTAGTAGACGTTCACCCACCAGAGCTATCTAGTAGCATGCAAATGAGACCTGTTATGACTTTGTATTAAAAAGACAATGTTGAATTAACCAAATGGATGCTCTGTATTAGGGCTGGGCAATATATCGATATTGTGATATGAGACTAGATATCGTCGTGGCTTTTGGATATTGTAATATTGTAATATGGCTTAAGTTTTGTCTTCTCCTGGTTTTAAAGGCTGCATTACAGCAAAGTGATCTAGATGTTCTATTATTTGCTTTTAACCAATTAATCATTATATCCATATTATTGATGATTATTTAAAAATCTAATTGTTGAGGTATTAGGTCAAGAATATCGTGATATCTGATTCTCTCCATATCGCCCAGCCCTACTCCGTATTAGCAGTGACCCTTTTCTTTTTAAAGATTATTTTTTGGGGCATTTTAGGCCTTTAATTCCACAGGACAGATGAAGACATGAAAGGGGAGAGAGAGGGGGAATGACATGCAGCAAAAGGCCGCAGGTTGGAGTCAAACCCGCGGCCGCTGCGTCGAGGAGTAAACCTCTACATATATGCGCCCGCTCTACCAACTGAGATAACCCGGCCACCTCAGTGACCCTTTTCTGACTAATGCATATTTGATATAATATATGACATATCCCTGTGCCATGTCACACATGCCAACTTTAGAAGAACCTTTATTTATTCAGGGAGGGCCATTGAGAGCAATCCCTCTTTTCCAATGACGCCCTGATTACAGCACAAATAAAAAGAAAAAGAAGATCTAAAAAATGACAATACAAATAATCAGATCATAAAAATATTCAGATCATAAAACAATACCCAAATAACAATGTGTAAAAAAATTAATGAAGGAGCAATTACAAAATGACAGTACATATAAACAATAAAATCAGATGTGAATCACTGATGTAGGCGAATAAGAGGGCTCTTAAAAACAAAAGCAGTCCCTATGTAACACATTTCCAAGCATGATCTTGAACGTCCCGATGGAAACCAGTTGTTCTCATTTGAGAGAATCCTGAAGCCAGTTCCATCTGTCAGAAGCGGGAACGTTTAAAGCACTCTTTCCTAATTTACAATTGATGCGTGGCGTGATAAGTCTAATGTGTGTCTGAGAGCGTGTCTGATATGTTGCGTTAGTAAAATTCAAGCAGCGAAGACAGATACACTATATACTTAACCGTTGGAAATCCAGAAAGCCCTTCTGAACTTTAAAGCATCTTTGCCTATCTTTCAGATGACTACAGTGACCCTGGAGGACTTGCCTGGCTGTAGCTTAACCACTCTCGCTCAGTGTACTCAACTTCAGTCCCTCACCCTCAGACGCTGTGGCCTCAAATCCCTGGAAGGCATCAACCAGATACCACAGCTCTGCTACATCGATGTACAGGTGGGTATTCAGTCAATAGATAATGAGTTCACTGTCTTAAATGCCACTTTTTCAAGGGACATTAAGTAATCCAAGATCTTTACTTACCTCTATTTTGTGCTTTTGGACAGTGCAGATCTTGGTTATTGTCAGTTACATATCATTATCTTTGTATTCTGAAAGTAAAAAAAATCATATTTTGTTCTGTCCTAAGATCTTTATTTGTTTTGTTACAGGAAAACGACATCTCATTTGTCAACTGTGAAAATATGACTAGTTTACGAGTTCTTCAACTCGGTCACAACAAGCTGACGTCCATCCATGGTTTAACTGGTGCTGAAAATTTGGATGTTCTAGACCTTTCACACAACTCCATCACCCGCATTGGTGAGAACTGGAAAAATCATGATATACCTAATGGAACATTAACTTGGATGTTTATTTTGAGTATATTTGTTGTAAAGAAACAAATAACATGCAACAGATTGTTGTCATTGTAATGTGTGATTGTGTCACACATTACAATGGTTACAAATTACATTACAAAGGTCTTTAATTTTAGTTTTGTAGCACAAGTCTGCAGTACTCCACCAGAGGGCAGCATCTCTCTTCTTTTCAGCCCTGGGCTTCATTCACTTCAACTACAATATGCATTGAAAAGTGATTTATTTACTGAAGTGAACTGGAGCCCTGAGGCTAAAGTCATAAATAGATATTGGCCAGGCAAAAGGTTAACACATTGAATTGTATATTCAGCTACTGTAACATCGTGACTCACCTCTAAAACTGAATTTTTATAGTAGAGGGCTTTTGGACGGTCTCATTTCAAATTATGTTTTTTCAGACATGCTTACACTTTCTTTAACTGCTTATATGCAGACTCACCCTGTGCTTTTTAGCCATCTAAATAAGTGTCTTCTGATTGTCCCTCTCATTCCTAGCTGGTTTGGAGTCTATGAGGAGACTGCAGAGGTTGTCATTGGATCACAACCAGCTGATCAGCACCAAAGGACTGAGGGACGTGTTCACTCTCCTGCACCTGAACTGCTCACACAACCACCTGGCAAGCGTGGAAGGTCTGGAGAACAGCGCTCTGCTCAACACACTGGACCTGAGAGCCAACAGCCTCACTGAGGTAAGAAGAAAAACTGAAAGCATTGTTCTTGGGTGTCACTGTTCAGGGTTGCAGTTTTGTGTGAGATCTTTATAGAAACTGATTTGGATGTTTGAGGGTGATGAGGAGCTTTAACTCAACAGGTTGTATTGAATTAGGCTAACATCATTCTGTTTTTGATCTGGTAGTGATGTAAATAATTTGTATTTAGGGATGTAGGGATTTTCCATAGAAAATCAGCATAAAAAGCCAATAAAAAAAAAAAGTATATGCAGAAAACAAAAGATGAAAAACCTTTGCTTTCTGCATATAACTAGACGCAGATGCAGAGAGAAAAATATAACACAATATTTCCTTTATTGGTTTTAAAATCACAAACCCCACATTAGAATTCTGACAGGGATCGGTGTGTAGTGCTAGTCAAAATGATAAAAACCATCTGATTTGTGTGTGTCAAACCTTCAAAATAAAATCTCGACTCCTGAGAGGAAGCAAATTTGGGGGCTCACATTATCACCTTAAACAGATCATGGTTGAACAGATTATCTTGTCAAAACCACAGGCTGGGGAAATCAAAATTTCCCTTTGACTACAACTTAATGTCATGGCCTCATATGGAATATTTTCAAAGTTTACCCCATCTGTGAAAAAAAAAACTAAACAAAAATCTAAAATTCAAAAATATATTGAAAATCTGTCACATGTCTGTCTGTAACCCTGAACAGGATTAAGGGTTTAAATGGATGGATCAACTGAAGGTACATAATATTTTCCTTCAGTCCAACAAAATTGCCCATTGAACTAAAAAAGGATGCAACGTAACAAGCTCAGTGTAAGTGATCTGAAAGTGGTGGTGCTCAGTGTAATATTTTACGAAAAACGGGGATGGCACACTCCATTTTCCCACATACGATACACTAACCGAACACTTCTATTTGCAGACAGCAAAGATGAACTTCGACCTGAAAGTAAAGCATGAAGCGCATTCTTGAATTCATCAGTCGCATAGGCTTTATTTGAACTAAAAGAGAGATGCAAGAGAGTCCGAATGCCCAATACCAGGGCCCTGCCACTGGCTTACCTTAATGAAAGGTACTGATTGATGTTATAAGTTACATTACAGTTACATTAGTTCAAATATCTTCCGTGACAATGCTCCATAAGCAACAATTGGAGAGAGAATATCCAATCACCTACCTTCACTGGTAATTACTTGATCAGGCGATCAAGTTGAGAAAAAGAAAAGCAGGCAAAGTAATGGTACATACAAACAATAGTTATAAGCATGATCATTTATATACCTTCAAGAGTTTCTTTTTTTGTGATCAAATGTTTTATTTTAATTTTTTTCTTACAGAGAGCAAGAAAAACACACACATGCAATATACAGATGCATATATATATATATATATATATATATATATATATATATATATATATATTAGTTGACCTCAAGACCTCAGGATAAGTTATAGCAAAATAGCATCATACATTACTTGCATCAAGCATAGACAGAAAACAAACAACATCCTCATTTCACTAGCTCCTTTATCTTATCATAAGCACCAGCCCACTGTGAAATAGTTCTCTCACTCGCGCCATGCATTCTAGCCACTGAAAGCTCTATGGTGATTACATCACCTTTAGTATTTTCTAAAACACCCCTTAGGTCGCAGCTGAGCTTAACTTGCGGCCGACACTGATGACTGTAAACACAGCAGGACTAAAACAACTGACGTTGATGGACGGGGTCATTTAGGCATCGCTGGACCAGCAGCAGCAGCAGCAGCAACAACAGAAAGTTAGTCTAACCCCAAAGTGTGACCAGTGGTAACTGACAACTTCACCCAGTTTTTTTTCCCCATCAGCCCCCCAGTCTGAACAACCAGGTCCTCCTCAGAGAGCTGCATCTAGACGACAACAGCATCTCCTTCCTGCAGGGCCTCACTGCTTGCTGGCTCCCTCTCATGCAACATCTCTCTGTGGCCCAAAACCGGTATATTCCTCCAGTCATACTTGATATCTGTCTTTGAATTATGTCTGTATGTGATAGTAGCACATTTTTCGATTTTGTTTTTATAATTTGATATCAAAAATGAAAAGTGAAAGCTGTTAAACTGTGTTTAACAGCAGTATAATGTTAATTTATAGTGTATTGACGCTTTCAAAAGGGGTTATAATTTGTCTCTGTGTGTCCTAGAATTACCCAGCTGCCCTCCATGACTGATTCTGTGTCCCTTGCGAATCTGGATCTTCGATTTAACTGCATGTCAGGTAACAGGCTGTCTTGATTAATCACACTATATAAATCCCATTTTCTCATCATAAAAGCTTTACTTTATCTTTCCCAATCCCTTACTCCCACTCAGCCACAGATTGATTTTACTTAACAAAAGAATTTACAATAGCTATAAATTGACAAACCTTTGGGCATAAACACTTTGCATGACAATGCTGCGTTAATATTGGCTCTATGCTCTGCTGTCCAAGTACAGTATATGACTCCATGGAAAAAAAGATGCATAAGTTCTGAAACACATCTCTGTTTATTTCGTTCAGTCGATGTAGTGCTGCATAACTAGATGAGACACTAATGCGAGGGAAGAATAGAAGGAAAATTAGACACTGACAAGGCAAAGATGTTTTTCCACCTCTCTCTCAGAGCTCCAGAACGTGTGTTACAGTCTGGAGGGATGTCCATCCCTGCGAGAGGTCCACCTCACAGGGAATCCTCTTCAGCAGGAGAGTGGCTGGAGGTAAGGCGAGGGCTGGATGGAGGAGTTAGGCTACTGTTTTTTTATGATCTAAAACAGAGATCTTCAACAAGGGGGTCTTCAGAGTTAGTGCAGGGGGGCGCCAAATTATGTAAAAAATAATTTTCTTTTTTCAAAAATTAAAATAAGTCTGAAAATATACATTAATATAAATGCAACATTTTAATAGCAAAGATAAATTTGCCTATTTGTAAAAACAAAACATTTTAATAAAAAAAAAAAAACATATACACATTGAAGATAAGCTTACTATAGGTAACTGTGGCAGCCATACAGTTAAGCTTAAGTTGTCACTGTGCCTTCCGGATGTATGTATGTATTTTAACATTAAAACATGATGCATAAATCATTTCTTTTCATCCATTCTGCCCAGTTTAATGTGCAACTCAATTGTATACAATATATGCGGTAGGTGGTCCCTACTCAGTTTCTCTTTTAGCTAAGGGGTCCCTGGCATAAAAGACCCCTGATCTAAGGTCATTGTTTTCTAATGTGGATGCTTGTAAGACGCATCAGGCAGTGCTACTGTGCAGTGCTACTAAGTTGATTTTAATGTGCCCTGTACTCTCTAATCTTCTGGATGCTTGTTCTGTTCACCTCTAACTTTAGCGCCTTCTCCTCTGCAGTACCTGCCACACAGACAACATAGTGTAATTAGAAATTTCCGCCGTTCTTTCCGGAAATTCTTTGGACAAAAGGTTGAGTTACAATTTCCTTTGCTCTGAAATATCACTCGCCGGGACGACCGTTCAAAGGAACATACCAGTGAAAATCTATAGCTGTGTTCGAAACCGCTCCCTCATTCACTCACTCACTATTCCCTTTATAGTGTTTAATAAATAGTGAACTATATATGGAACGACGATATGAGATTTTGGACACTCACTGAAAACACATTGTTGCGTGACTTGTGTCAGGAGATGCGCCCGTTGTTTGTGTGACGGAGGCGGACGCAATCATCATGTAAACAAACCAAAACTAAAATAATTTAGTCCCTGAAACAAAGTGAGCACACAGGAGGAGAATAAAAGGTTGTTTATATGTTGCATGTTACATTTCCGCTGTTTAGACACGAAAGTCCGCTCCAGTTTTCCTTTTCAGTTTTCGCGGTGATTTCTGCTTCTTCTTCTCCTTTGGGAAAACACGGCCACGTTGCATTGTGGTATACGGGAGTAAAATGTAGGGTACATCGTATGTACAATCAAATCAGCTGTGCATTGTGGGTATTTTACAGTGGATTATATAGTGATTGAAATTAACCACGGAGAATTCGAACACCACTACAAAAAGGCAAACACACTATGTAGTGCACTATTAGTGCTATTAGACGGGACGGTTTAGAACACAGCTTATTTCTTTATCAGAAATTTCGGTCTACTGGCTCAGATAGTCTAAACATTCCAGCAGAACACAGGCCTTCCTGTCCACTTCCCAGGATTAGCACTGTGATCCGCGTCCGCTATTAGATTACTGCGACGTGCCACCGACATCTGTGCTTACGTACGCCACACTAAGTGCTCGTAATTCCCAAAATATTGGTACAACAGAAAAATTCTCATTTCAGTGTCAATTTGCTCATTCACTTATCATGCCTAAATATTTTTCCCGAGTTAAGACAGTTGCAGTGAGTTTATATAAAAAATATGCAAGACCGCTCATATTCTTAATGCGTCATGAGCAATGATGTCAATTGTTACAGGTTCGCAAAGTTGTTTGGCTCCTCAAAGCTACTCACACCCATTTAGTAACACCAAAATATGAAAACCTATACTTCTCTTGCCCCTTTCAAATAGCCCTGAATGTTTCAGAAAAATTATCTATTTATTTATCTTTTCAGAGAAATTATTTTATGATGTCTTAACTGCGAAGAGTTGAATGTCAGTTGCACACGTAAAACATTCCTCCTTTTGTACCACTGGCCAGTTGGTTTAATAATGTGGACATTTTGAATATAACATTTCCGTTTTTTAATTTGTAGTGTTTCTTGCTTAGTGGGTTATTCACTGTCCAAAAGACATCCTAAAAACATGGGTTTCTTGTGAACGTTTTTCCCGTCGCAAGCCTTAACTGAAACATTACCTTAATATTTCCTTGAACTTTACCTAACCTCCAGTGCCAACAGTGGAATTAACCCTCTGTATTTCCACACTCATGCCCTGGCCCTTTCATCCAGAGCCAGTGATAACACTGGCTAAATTAAAGCAGCAAAAGGCAAGCGCTAAGAATTACACTCCCTGTAGGCAGCCCCTGATCCAGGAGACCTGGAAGAAGAAAATATTGGGCCTGATTAATCAGGGCCACTTTAAGAGCATGTGGTTTGGAGGAAGTCTTCACTAAATGAAATACGGACTTGTGCCCGTACGGGCTGGAGTAGGAGGATAAAGGAATGTGAGCCAAGAACAGCGTTTCCCTCAGAAAGGAGGAGGAAATTTATATTAATTTAGGGAACGTTCAGGTTGAAGTCCAAGTATAGTCACTGTAGATATAGCTGTAAGGAGAGAAATAGATTCATCTAAATTGTGAAGCTCCTACTTTCTTTAAAATGAAATATAATTTAAATTTATTATTTCAGTCTTTACAAATACACACATTGCTCCAACAGAAAAATGCTTCATGCTTCAAAAAGACAATGAGACTGCATGTAGTGCAGAGGTTATCACAGTACAGAGGGAGGTGTCTTTCTGAAACCAGCAAAACTCCCCAGTTAATGAGAATCAGCCATTGTAAACATCCATAACTGATGGCATCCAATTATTTTTACATAGGTCTATTTTGCATTCTCCCAAGTGTGTCCAAATGGCGTCCATTCCTTAATTGAATTACATTACATTGCCCACCTCAATGAGCTCATGTAACCGTCAAAATGTCCTATTTGGGTTTGGAGCTTCATTTGAAGACAGCCAGCCAGATAACATGCCCGAAGGGTTGAAATCTAATCTGGATCTGTTTCGGAGAGACCAAGTGGGCCACATCAAAACCATATCCCTCTGACAGTACACAGATCCCGTGCTTTGTGGTCACGTCTTTGTCTCAGGGTGGCAGTAGGGACCTCCGATCAGAATACAGTATGAACCCTTTATACGGGGTCAAATTGTTTGCAAGAAAAGGGTTCATGATCTATACCTGAATCAGAATAAACCACCTGAGGCACCATCGTTAGCTTTTTTTCTGACTGGAATACTTTGCTCTCTGCTTCATCTTTATTAGTTGTGAGGTCAGTAGGTACATCAACTGGATTATAACAGTAAAATGGAGCTGTGTTTTAAAGAATCCAGTAGGATCTGCTATTTAAAAAATCTATAGCCATGGATTTTTTAAAAACATCTTGAGATATCCATGTAAGAGTATGAAATGCTCAAATTTTCACAAAAACACACATTGTGAGCTGGTGAAATTAAAGGTTTACCCTCAGCACATGTTTTATCCTCCTCTGGTGACATAGTAGACATGATTTAAGAGCATATGGTGCTCTTGGAATCAATTTTGAAAAACCCAGTTCTTCAAAATGTTTTAAAAAAAAACAGACTTTGTAGCCTGAAGGCTTGCATTTTTTACGGGTTTTATTGTTGCTGTTCCCAAGTGTCCTGTAGAGTTTCTAGCTCCACATTTTCCCACTGAACACAGACCACATTTGGCCTCCACTAGTAGATGCTCTGAGTCTGTTTCTCTGGCAGATAGTTGGGATTCCTCTGCTTGTACATCCTTAGCCTCAGGCAGCAGTTACCGCTCCCCCAGACTCACAGTCACTCAGGGCTCCCCCCCAAGTTTGTAGGCTGATACTACCTAACATATGCCCTGGTTAGAGTTCTTATCTAAAGTGCCTGCGTAACTACACTGTGAGAAAACAATATAGTTAAGTTGACAATTACATTACCTGTCTTAAAATGTAATCACTGTAAATAGATTAGTCCAGAACACAAAATGTACAGTGAACTCAGCATAGAGAACAGCATGTACTATGAGTGGCCTCAGTGGGACCTGAAACAGTCTTCTCAAACTCTTAGTTGTCAAACTAAACAGAGAATGGCTGCTTTAACCCTTCAGTATTACAGATACCTTTTTACCAATTGAGATATACAGATAGAACTATGGTTTTACAAGTATACCCCTTGGTAAAAGCTCTTTGTCTTATTTTTTTTCTCGTCGACAGAAGCTCTCTCTCTAACTTGAGCATCATTTTGAAAATCCTCAGCGGAAATCTCAGCATTTTTTTTTTTAGTTCTATTCAAACCACAATCAAAAGCCTTCATCGTCTTTGAATACTTTATTGTTTATACCAACTGTAGGACTCACCAAAGTGTTTGTATTCACTGCAGTGGTCAAAGAGGGCTTTCAAAATGCTGTACTATAATGTAGAACAATAGCAGCAATAGTATAGGTATTTAAAAAGACTGAAATGTGATGTGAATGTGTCTGCTAAGAAGGTCTTAGTAGATAAAAAATAGAAATATAATACTTTATTACTATACTTTTGTCATCTAAATTTTCAAATAAATGCAGTGTTGTTGTTCAGTGCTGCTGCCAATATTATAGCTGATATCATGGTTTTATTTTGTATTATATGTATTCTATTCTATTGTATATTCTATCTCCACATTGGTTGTTTGTTGTTTAAATACAATACTCCTTAAAGAAATATCCCCAAAACTGTTTTCCATTTAAGTACGCTGCTTATACTATTAGACGTTTTATTGATATTACAGGAACTAAAAAATAACTGTAACTAAAAAAATAACAGTAACTAAAAAATGAAGGCCATTAAAAGGTGGCCTTAATGACCCTTGATATTTTATCCAGCTTGCTCTCCTTTTAAGATCCACTCTGCAGAAAGCAGTGCCTGGGCTGAGGGCCATCGATGACCAGGACACAGACTCTTTTCTACCGCCCCGTGCTGTTCAACAGGTCAGCTTGGCTCCGGGCAGCTTCCTAGCGTTCTGCCAGGCTCAGCTTCAGCAGACTGGTGATTTACAGCAGCAGCACAGCAGGGAGCTCAGGTAAGAGACTGACTGCTTGTGTGGATGGACTGTCAGTGCGCTGTGCGGTTAAACCTTTCTAGAGCTGTCACTAACTCATCAAGTACAAAGAAAATCTGTAATCGGAGGTGCTTATCGATAACCACATTTTATCATGATCATTTTCTCTAATACTGGCACCAGGGATGTTCAGAGAGTTTCCGCTTAGTTATATAATAATAAAGGCACACAAGTTAGTGGAGTGGTAAATGAGACTGACTACTACTCGATTATTATCCGTGTGCATGGGTTCAAATCCCATCCTTGTCAAACAGAGTGCCATGTTCTGCTAAAGCTACATGTCAGCAATATAACTGACTGCAATCAAATTGTAGTTCTATAATAATAATAACTTTATTCGCATAGCACCTTTAAAAACAAATTTTACAAAGTGCTTTGACAGACAAGCAAGGCAGATGAGGTCAGTAAAAATAACAGGCAGCCTAACAGTAGGGCCGACATCACAAACTGATCCTGCGAGCCTTATGTCCTCGGGCAGATTGTTCCAAAGTCGAGGGGCCCTGATGGCAAAAGCACGGTCACCCTTAGTTTTCAGCCTTGACTCTGGAACAGCTAAAAGGGCCCTGCCCGAGGATCTAAGGCTACGAACTGGCTCATATGGGGACAACATCTCTGCTTTGTACTGTAGCTAGGAGCCAGACTCATACAGGCTTTAAAAGTGATTAGGAAAATCTTAAAATCAATTCTAAAACAAACAGGGAGCGAATGGAGACACGCCAGGATTGGGGTAATATGAGTGTCTGTTAAAACCAATGAGAAGCCTAGCTTCTGCGTTTTGAACCAATTGGAGGCGAGAGAGTGACCTTTGGCTGATGCTGGAGAGGAAGGAGTTACAATAGTCGAGTCTGGAGATGATAAATACACAGAGGTGTCAAAAGTATTCACATTCATTACTCAAGTAGAAGTATAGATACTAGGGTTTGAAAAGACTTTTGTAGAAGTTGAAGTATCAACTCAAGCTTTTTACTTAAGTAAAAGTGTAAAAGTACTGGTTTCAAAACTACTTAAAGTATAAAAGTAAAAGTAATGTAAGGCAGAGATCTTCAACAGGGGGTCCTCAGAGTCATTGCAGGGGGGCCTCCGAATTATTGTACATTTTTGAGTCTTTAAAAAAAATAAAAAATAAAATTCCTTAACATAATTCCAACATATTATTAGCAAATATAAATTCCCACTGATGATAGGCTTACTGGCCTATAGGTAAGGTAGTCACTAAGATATCAGCCCACAGATACAGTTAATCCTAGATTTACTGTGCCACATACAGTATGTCACATACAGTATGTAACATTAAAATATGATTTATAAAATCATGCCAACAATTATTATTTTAATAGCTTATGAAAAAGGTATGTAAGAAGGCTTTAGGTTACCCTAACAGTTATTGTAGGCCCAGTTTAATATGCAACTTAATTTCATACAATATGTAGGGGGTCCCTGCTACATCTCACTTTAAGTTAAGGGATCCTTGGCTTGAAAAACGTTCAAGACCCCTGATCAAGTGGGGGAAATACCATTAAGGACAACAGCTTAACTCTAAAACGCGGGGACAAAATCATATGACTATAATAATGTTACAGTATATTAAAATAATACCTGCAAACTCAGAAGGGCTGAAAAAGGTGACACGTAGGCTACATCTCTTCTGTGTTTTTCAGACAACGGCAGCTACAGTCTGGTGTCAGACTCCTCTCCAGTGAAATATAGACACACTTCTCAGCATTTTATCATGTTTACTCCATCTTCTAGCTAACGCTAGGCTAACCTGCTTCCAACTGTAGTGTTGACTAGCGTCCCGTGCGGCGATGTTCAGTTCCCTCTAACGTCCGTTTTCGGAGCATCGCGCAGGCACCTAAGGCACCGAAATCCGTGTTGCTATTCGGTCCGGTAGATAACGGTCGTTAAGGCACCGGTGGCGTATTAGCACCGGGTCTGTACAGGTGTTATGGATCGCGTACAAACCAATAGGGTGTCGGAATAGCTATGTTTATACTTATCATCCAACCAGAATCAAATTCACTCTCTCCGGATGGAGCGATTTGGATAGGTTTTTTGTGTGTGTGTTTTTTTGAACGATGACTGACGAGCTGGAATGAAAACAAGCCGAACTGAAATATGAGTAACGAGGCTATTTTTAAAATGTAGGGAGTAGAAAGTACAGATAATTGCGTGAAAATGTAAGGAGTAGAAGTAAAAAGTATGCTGTAAAATAATTACTCCAGTAAAGTATAGATACCCAAAATTTCTACTTAAGTAAGGTAACAAAGTATTTGTACTTCGTTACTTGACACCTCTGTAAATACATGAATTAGTTTTTCCAGGTCAGAGTGGGAGAGCATGGATTTTATTCTGGAGATGGTTCGTAATTGAAGGAAAAAGGACTGGACGACCTTCTTGATGTGGGGATAGAATGTTAAATTTGAGTCAAATAAAACTCCCAAATTTCTGGCGGTTTGCTTCATATTGGCAGACAGGGGACCAAGGTTACTCTCAATGAGACTTGCAGGATTTGGGGGATTGAACAGTATGATTTCTGATTTTGAGTTATTGAGTTGAAGAAAGTTTTGTGACATCCAACAGTTAACATCATTAAGACAGTTTAAAACAGCAGCTAGGCTTTCTGGGTCGTCCGGTCTCAAAGGAAGGTATATCTGTGTGTCATCCACGTAACAGTGAAAAGAGACGTTGTGACGCTGGAGGATATGGCCTAGCTGAAGCATGTAGATTGAAAATAAAATTGGGCCTAAAGTCGAACCCTGCGCTACACCACAGGTAATGTTTGCTGTAGATGATGAGTAATCACCTATGGAGACCGATTAGGTTCTTTCTAAAAGGTACGAATAAAACCAGCTTAGTGCAGTATCCTTGATGCGATTGGTTATGGCAGATCCAAAGTGGCTCTGGGCAGATCCAATAGTTTTAAACTTCAACAGAGTACCTGCCTTTAAGGAAGTTAACACTGGTCAATGGAGAGTGGCCAGACTCTCTGTACAAATGAAATGTATGAGAGTCTGGTAGGACCAGGCTAAGGAAATTAAAATAGTATGGTCTACTGTATTGAAGGCTGCACTTAGGTCTAAAAGAATTAAAATTGATAAATATAACAGTCTTACATCATCTGTGTTGGTAAATTGAAATGTCTAGAGGACTGATTTCTGCTTGGAAGCAGCTAATGGGAAGGGAGGAGGGAATTGCTCAGCTCATATTTGTTCATTCAAATTTGGCTTTGAGGTGTCCAAAAAAAAAAAAAAAAAAGGTTAATGTACTGTACTGTTGTTCCAGTGTCACGGAAACATGCTCTTTCCCACTTTTTAAGAATTTAATGATTCCACATCATATTAATAATTTCTTTTTTTTTTAACTTTTTTTTTTTAGATTATTTTGTGGGCATTTTAGGCCTTTATTTATAGAGGACAGCTGAAGACATAAAGGGGAGGAGAGAGGGGGAATGACATGCAGCAAAGGCGCAGCGGCCGCAGGTTCGACTCCGACCTGCGGCCACTGCGTCGAAGAGTACACCTCTATACATGGGCGAGCTGCTGAGGTGTAGGGCAGCCTGGGGTGAGCTGCCCAGGCACCTAACATCACATTATTATTATTATTATTATATATATATATATATATATATATATATTACTTTTAAGGAAAAGAGAGTAAAAAGAACTAAAAGGTGAAACCCTAAAGGGATTATAACACACTTGAAAAGAAAGAAAATAGAATCAAATGGCAAACCAGAGTAAAACAAATTAGGATAAGACTATATAAATTACTGCAAACCTATCTACAAGAGGCCGTACTACACATTTCATCTTGTGCTGATCAGCCTGTCAGACAGACAGACATGAAGCAGTCAGGAATGTTAGCTATCCTCTTGTTATGTCTGATACATAGGGCGTAGTGAGCCTAAAGACAACGTCTATCTATTTTCACAAGTCCTTCGATGTCACTGGCCTCTGCACACATTGACGCTCCTCTGCGAGACGGACCACCAACACTTAAAACAGTGGTCAACTTTCTGCTTGTCTTCATGACCCTTCCAAATTACACAGCACAAAAGATGAAACGTGGCTGTGGCTACCCATGCGGGTCACACCGAGGACTCCTATGGCTTGGGGGGGTAGCATGGTGCTCTCTTTGCTTCACCCCTCACTGTTTGCCCTCTTACCCCCCTGGCCTCTGGACAATGAGCCATTCTGCGGGCTTTGCAAGGACCAACACAGCCATTTAACCCCTGGCCTGACCTTGTGTCTGACTCAGGTTTAGAAGAGGTGAGAAGAGTGCCACACGTCGGTCCACTGACGACGTAAGGTGGGGAACCATGGGGTTTATCAGGGGTATGGTTTCACAACTGTTCTCTACAGGGTGTAGAGTGGAGGCTGAATCATCTGTTCCTTACAAAATGCCTCTATTTCATACCTACAATGTGCTTCTTATGGATTTTGGTGAGCAACTTAAATCTTTCTTTTTTTTTTGTGGAAAATAAATCTTGCTGCTTCTTACTACTTCTTCCCCTGGCTATGTTCTGTGTTCTCGTTGCATTTTTCCCTTGTTACCAAACACCTAAAATGTCTCTCAGAGACAAGCTGAAGGGTTAATGCAGTAGAATAGAATACATTTTTTAGGTTCTCTTCAATATCACAGAGACAGTGCATATGGCCATGGTTTAGAGACACAAGAATAATTCAATTTAAGCTGGATTTTTTTCATAAATGTTGGATATGTCAGATGCGGTACACACCCACCCCAACCTCCCCGCCCTTACTTTCCACCTTGCTATAGGGCGCCCACTGAACATTGACACGGCATGTAATTTGTGTGCTGCAAATCAATTCAATATGAATGTACTCCTTAGGAAAACTGGGCTGCTTTAAGGATAGTTTTAATTCTTTTCATGTCTATCTTAAAACAATACTCACATGCTCACATGATTACAATGTAAGAGATCGGGATCAAAGTTCAAAGGCCCTGTGCTGTGTAACGATGCATTTCAAAGTTCAGCTGAAACTAATATGTGACTCAGCAGTCTGAGTCAAAAATATCGAGTCAGTGAGTAAGCTACGATCTTGCATATTTTTGCGTTTTTCGTCTATCCTGAGGTTGATATAAACTGCATCTGTATAGCTACTGCTGTAGAAGCAGATCCAATCTGCAATAAATGACACACTAAATACATAATACTTTGGCACAGGCTTTGTCTTGACCTTTGCTGCTCTTCAGTTTCTTGCAGCAGTTATTGCAGCTATGACTTCTGCTGGGAGCATCGATATGACACAGCCACAGCAAATGTCTCCAAATGTCCTGAAATATAATTGAACAATGGGGATTTTTGTGTTGTCTTTGTGTCTTGTAGTAATTACCTCCCTGTCAAAAACATTTTTATATTGCAGCTTTTGCGTTACAAAACGTGTTTTTGATCATTCCTGCTCTCTTATATCAGTGGTATACATGTTGATGGTGACCCTGGAGTGAACCAGCAGGTACGGGGGTGACGGGGTCAGTGGGGTCACAATCCTTTTGGACCTCCCGACTGCCCTCTCACTTGTCCCACTGAGAACGAAGAGCTAGGTCTTTGTAGCGAAGAAGCTCTACTACCTAAGGCTACTGGCTCTCCAGACTGGCTGGGCACTGAAGCGCCTCTGCCCCCTCAGGGTTGAAGACAGGGAGGGGAGCAGAGCCAAGCACTGCTAATAGATTAATTAAGTTTCCATTGAGGTGGCTTTGTAGTCAGTTTATCCCCTCAATGAAAGAGACATTATATGGTATTAGGGCGCACACAGAGCAGACAGGCACCTCTCTCTCTCTCTCTCTCTCTCTCTCTCTCAGACACCCACACATTTAATACTATATACTAATACTATGTCATAACAGTATGCTCCAAACTAAATTACTCTCAGCATCATGTGTTTTTTGAATGTTTATATTCATAAGCAAATATAATGCCAGTGTGGTTTCTTGACCATAGCTAGGACTTTCTTTAAAATGTGGAAATACAGTGTATGTTTTAGAAAACCCAACATTTTTCTTAGTACTGTAGGTAGGGTTATTACATCTGAACTGTACAGAATCCACCTCACACAGGTTGTGACTAGTCCGTCTCCCAGAACAAATGGTCCACAGATCTTAGACGATTTACTAATATTATTGCTCTTCCTGATGAATTTGCCAGTGTCAAACTAATCGCATCACGACAGAAATCAAGTCAAAATCTAATTAAAACGAACATGCACATCCTTAGCTTTAAAACTGGAAAATTGCTGCTCCTACTGTTATGTTTATGCAGTATTGGTAAAATCATCACGTTTATTACACTAAGGTTTAATCAGTGCTACCATTGTAAAGACATTCTGAAAAGAGCAAGCATCCAGACCTTAAACAATGGGTTTTTGTGTTCATTTGTTCACAGTAATGCCTCATCTTCCCTGGATGCTGTAAAGACCTCCTGCCGACACTTCGCTGAGGCTCTGCAGCTGGCTATGGACCAGAGATTTGCCCATGAATATGGTGACACCACTGTGGCTACCAAACACAGGGCTGCAAGCCAACCAAAACCTGAGGAAAGACTTGGACACATGGACAGCACCAATGCTGAGAAGTGTACTAAGTGCCCAGAAATGGAGTCCACTGAAAAAGTCCAACCAGTTCTTTCAAACAAGGACAATATCAGATACAAATACTGGACTTTTGAGGAGAAGTTAGCTGCAGAGAGTCGGCATTACTCATTTGAGACTGTTGCAAGAGGTCCAAAGACAGAGCCAACAATTTGCAGAGCTTACTCTGGCAGTGTTCACTCCTCTGCAACAAAGGGAAAACCAACTTCTTCCAATAACAAAATGGCACCTGTGTCCAACCATCAAGACCTGGACCTCCAAAAGTAATTCACCAAATGTTCTGAGTCAGTAGTGTCCACTTCTGTAGTGTCCATTCCATCCAACACGAAGTTGTCAACAACAGATCAGCTGATAGTGTAGTGTGTTGTAGTGTTTGTAATGAAAGCCTCCAAATTCTTTCACAAGTGGACACTGCTGACTTAAAGCAAACACCTTCTTTTTCATATAATTCTTTTTATAGCAGATCAGCATTTTATTAGTTTCTGCTGCAGAGGATTTGTCATTATTGGAGCCTCCTCTAAGTGATTAACAGCAGATGTTGAACATCTCATTCATTTTAACACGCAGCTTCATCATTAACACTGCACTATCTTTGGGAGGACGATAGATCTTTGATATGAAGGGTGGCTCTGGACAGTCCTCTTTTTCAGATGTTTGCTCAGAAATAAATTCATGTTTTGAAAGACAGAGGTGCTATGACATCATATAAATGTGTGTGTGTGTGTGTGTGTGTGTGTGTGTGTGTGTGTTTTTTATGTGTGTGTGTTTGTCTGTGTGTGTCCTTTTCGGAGCAGCACAGCAGCAGTCGTGATTCAGCAGCTGTGGAGGAAATATAGACTGAAATGTGAGAACATCAGCAGCCTTTCCACAGCTGAGAAAGGAGGTGGAAGTGGTGGAGATGGAGGAAAGCCAGAGTCAGGACCTGGGAGCATTGTTGGCCAAGATTACGCAGCAACTGTCATCCAGGTAAAACTTCTGGAATTTTGTCAGACATTCTGAACTTTTTGTTTGACTTACTACAACAAGTGGAGTCAGGCTATAAATAAGGTGCAACTATTGAATGTCTTTGTTGCCTTTGTTACATAGAAAACATACCCACGTGGCTTACATGTTTTGTCTTTTGCCCATTTTTGCAACATCGACTGCCAGCCCAGATTGGTTTCAGCAATACAATTCAGAACATTTTCTTTCCCCCAACACTGCAGTAACAGGACCTTTGTCCCGAGCTTGTACAGTGCTGGAGACAATGGTATAGCTAAGTGTGAATGCATAACTTGAATATCTCAAATTAATCAATCAACCTGTTTGATTTTTTTCTAATAGTTATGTATTCAGGGTTTTCGCAAGGTCTTTAAAAGTCTTAAAAAGTCTAAAATAAAAAAATAAAAATTGTAGGCCTTAAAAAGTCTTAAATTGGCAGAAGTATTGTGTTCTAGGTCTTACACAATTTTAAACCGGTCTTAATTTTCCCACGTCCATGCAATGCTACCTCTAATGCTCAGTTTTTTTAAATTCCATGGTGTTGTAATTCTTTCTTTCGCTAGTCCAAATATAATTTTGCTGTATTACTACAAATGTAGTCTATATCCGTTTATCGGTGTTTTTTGCCCCCAACGGTGCCTTTCAGGCAGCGCTGCCTGGAAGGTGCCGTTGGGAATCACTGGTTATTGTTAGGGTTAGGGTTAGGGTTAAGGTTAACGACCGTCCACTTCCGGGATTGCCCTGTTGCCGCCGGGAATTCCGCCATATGTCCTTTTTTTTTGACCGGATTTCCGTTACCTTAAGCTTCCTTTGTGTTGGAATTCTAAACTCCAGTGGATTTCTGAGGACTATGGTTAACTGCTCCTCAGATCTCTGCAGGGTATATCCAAACAGCTAGCTAGACTATCTGTCCAATCTGAGTTTTCTGTTGCACGACTAAAACAACTTTTGAACGTACACGTTCCACCGAAACAAGTTCCTTCCCGAGGCTATTTTCCAGTGCCAGCGGGGCTCTGTGCAGCCCTTAGCGCCGCCCATGACGATTTTGATTGGTTTAAAGAAATGCCAAAAAACCAGAGCACGTTTTTCTCCCATCCTGGAATGCTATTTGGACTAGCCAGACCCTCCTCCGCATCTCCGCAGTGTTGTGGAGGACGTGTAACATATATTGCAGCCAATCAGCTTTTCGTGTTATTGGCACGAGTCTCTTTCGGAATGTACCACAGACATAAAACTGATTTTATTCTTCAGCCCTGGGGAAGTGCAAGTTTAGTGATACAGAAAAAGCTGAATTTAGGGCTTAGTTGATGTTGTGATAAAGGTCTTAAATTTTATTCAATATTGGTCTTAAAAAGTCTAAGTTAGTTAGTTCAGTCCACCCATCCGTACACACACCCAGAACACTATGTCCATTGATGCATTGCAAATGTAAGGAAATCTACATTAGAACAACTAACGATTTAGAGATATAAAAGAGCAGAAATGATCAAAAAACGTAAAAATGTGGTCATACTGGAATAATTGGTTAATTCTATTTTTGGTTAATTGATTAATCATTGAAGCTATAAAATGTCAGAAAATAAGAACAAATACCCATTACAGTTTCCCATAGTTTAAGGTGATGTTTTCCGATTGCTTGTTTTGTCTACCCAACAGTCAAAAACACAAAGATATTTCATTTACAATGATGTTAAACCGAGAAAAGCAGCACAGACTACATTTAAGGAGATGAAATGGGCGAATGTGTTTGGCATTTTGTTGAAATAAACCTTCAATATTTAGCAGCCTAATTTAGCATAGACAACAGTCTTCTAATTCATTTCAATTCAATTTTATTCATAGTGTCAATTCGCAACAAGAGTTATCTCAGGACACTTTACATGTAGAGTAGGTCTAGACCACACTCTATAATTTACAAAGAACCAACAATTTCCCACAAGCAAGCATTTGGTGAGACGGTGGCGAGGAAAAACTTCCTTTTTACTGGTAGGAACCTCGGACAGACCCTGGCTGTTGGTGGGCGGCCATCTGCCGCTGCTGATTGGGACACAGAGACACGGATACAGATATACAGATATGGAGAAATATGATTCATAATAATCATAGCAGTTGGTATGATGAACAGTGGCAATTATAGTACCAATAAAGTTAACAGAGCTATGACTAGAACTAATATTAGTACTAGTGCAGGGTGTAGCTGCGCGTCGAGCAGGACCACGGCAGCAGCTGCAACCACGATCCAGGTGTCACCTCAATCCAAGGAAAACTGCGAGGCGAGAAAACATAAGGAATCCAGGGAATAAGCTCCCTGGAGCTAAGTTATTAACAAGCTATACTGGGACAAGAATGCACACATATTAACCTGTCAGTGTGTAATTAAGGACCTTACTGCTACAACTAGACTTTTTAATATTGTGGCTGAAGTAACTTTCACACAGTTATTATCTCAAAATGTCCTTTTCCACCCTTGAACATCCATCTTCAGGCCTCATACGTGCTATGGAAGCATATTCGGCTATTCTGTATATGGGTCTACAGTAAGCGGCATGTTCTAAAAAACATGCTATCCAACACTTCTCCCAAATCCCTTTTCAACACAAAAAGTGTTTGATGAGTCCTTTAGGGCTCTCTAAGGGAGAAGGTGGGGGTGGTGGAAATAGTGTGTGTCTGTTGCGGTGGGTGGTTGGGGGTACATGAGTAATTAATCAGATTCCAAAGAAGTGCGGTAGTAAGAGTTCTAGGATTCCTGCTCGGCTCAACTTGAAGTGAAGTGTGCCCCCCGCAGCCCATTGGGAATTGGAGGATTTAGAGGCACACTGGAGCTCCATTTGTCTCGGAACAGCCCGGAGTCACACAGAGTTCAGACAGCAGAACACTCAGCAATTAAAACAAGGTTAACATGTTTTATCTCCCTAATGGGATAACACACAATATTTACGTTTGCCTTGTGATTCATGGAGGGTTTTCTACCATTTTCTTCTTTGGGTACCTCCAGGCGTTTTGGAGGGGCTTCACTCTGAGGAGGAGGCTCGCATCTGCTCTGGCTGCTGTCACATGCCCCGACACCGGAGAGGACGACACCTTTGAGGAGGTGGACATGGATGAATGTGTTTTTGATGAGGTAAGCGAAAACGTTTGTGTGTTCCTCACGTTCATGGTTCAGTAATTCTTTACCCCACACCCTATCGATACACAAACCTGCACAATGGACAATACAAAATGCACAAATGTATATACTTACCCAACACACTCTCTCCACACACACACACACACACGCACACACACACACACACACACACACACACACACACACACACACACACACACACACACACACACACAAACAAACAATCCTGCACACATTCAGATCTGCAAAAATACATACAAAGACACAAAAACATGCACACACATACACAAAACCCTGTTAAAAAAGACACAAAAACATACAGGTACACCCACAGACATGTAAATTTAGACACGCCTTCGGGTCAAATTGACCCGTTTTCAATTTTTGTTTTATATCAGAAAATATGGGACGTAGAAATAAGCGCTGAAAATGTGTAGAAGAAAAATTTAACAATGTGACAAACTGTGAAAAAAAGGAGTCAAAAACATCGAAAAAAGTGTTTTTTTCAAGGTTGACAGGAAGACAACACAAGGGTTAAAACCTACTACACATTTATGAGCTATCAATTTAAAGCTATAGTGCGTAGTTTCTGTCGCCCCCATGAGGAATTCTAAGTAATGACAACAACACTGTTGGCGCATCCACATGATACAAGCCTTCCGTGATCGCCCACAGCCCCAACCCCTCCTCCACGCAGTTGTTAGTAGCCAAGGAGACACGGAGAATTAAAAAAACATGATGGACTCTTTAGAAGAGGTCATTATCTTCACTCGAGTTTCTGCGCGTGAAAGTTGCCGGACGACACTAGTTTCTGGAACATAGCCATACTGAGAGACAAAGAGAGAGTTGTGTGGAGCTGATGGTCTTAATTAGCTTTGCAGCAACTCATTTGGCAATGACTTGAATGTAACGGACGTTTGTTGATATCAAAAAGTGACTCACTAAAGCTTTAACCTGTTCGTGACTCTAGAGCTCCCTTCACTATTGTATATTATATACACTATAATAATATATATTATATGCAGTATTATATGTTAGGTTCTGAAGACACTTTTCTTTGTTGTCCCTTACCTGTTGCTGTCTAGAAAACAAATTATATTTTTTTATTTTCAAAAAGGCAGCGCTGGAGATTGACTGGACATTGTCGCTAACTGAGGACCCACCTCCTAGACGTTACCCTGTGTCTGAGCAGCCACTGTCTCTGAAGGTAAAGCAACTGTCCTGGGACATTCTGTAATATTTTTAAAACCTGGTGGGCTGGTATTCTAGTGAAAGTGGCCAGTGAATTTTGGAAACCAGCCCCTGTGTGATGTCAATGGAAGAGTTATTTTCTTGCCCTGTCCCTTTCTCATCTTGGTTATCGCGCCCTGCAGGATTTGTCTCACTCTTCCTGATTGATCTTTAAATTTACTCTCTTGAAAAAATTTCCTGGAGGGCTGTAAGGTTGCTCTGCACCAGCAGATGTCATTTTTCACGCTGGCGGACTGTCGTCCAGTTTTTTCCCCCTTCATTTACCTCTCGTTGGATCTTTTCTTTGGAGCATGCTCAGCACTATACATCATGGTGGCCGCTTTAGGCCAGCTGATGCGGTGCAGCTGCCGTCATGGCCGGCCTCAATGTGTTGACACTGAGGTACGCATCAAAGGCAGGGATGAACAATTTAGTGCTTCCACAAAGAGAAAATGGGATCTGGAGAGTAATTAAGCTGTTAGTTTGACTTACATATGAGCATTCCTTGAGTGTGAAAACTGTCAGCGAAATACCTCAAAAGAAAACATTCACTTGAGTTTAATGTTAGTGGACAGTCTTATATGTACATTTTATTTTCCAATACAGTATATTCAACATATACCGAGGACTGTATGTTTTCTAGACAGAGCTCAAACTCTATTTTTCCATTTAGAGTTCCAGCTTCACAACCTTCTGAACACACCTGAAATGAGGATTCAGTTTTTTCCCTGGCAGAAGTTTCCTCAGTTGAATTAAATGTAAAGAACTGCTCCAGTAAATGAAAACTTCTTGAAGATAATATAAAGATTTGCTGCTGTGTATACTAAAATCTACTCAAGTAAAGTCATAGGAGCTGTACATTATGGCTGACAATGATTGATTTATGTATTTCAGCCTCCTGGGCACTTTCCTGAACCTTCCCAGTACATACTCCCACCACCGCTTGTATTGAGGCCAAAGCAGGCCTGGGTGCCCGAAGAAAAGGTGGACTCTGCTGGACAGAGGCTTTCCCCAGAGAGCCCCATCAGGTAGAACAACCCACAGCCGTCATTTGACTGCATTTGATACAGAGAAAGAAAAAAGAATACAAGTAGTTATAGTAAGTAGAGTGTTTTGTTATCACAATAATGCTGTAGGAGTCTGTACACAGTAGAAACACACAGTCACATTAAGCTGTAGGTGTTAGCCAGGCATCCTAACTGGGCTCGTTTCAATAAACTGTACCTGGATTACTCTAACATTCATACGACACTGATATTGTAACATTCATATGTATTCAACCCAAAGCAAGTTACTAAGAACGGCATTAGATTCAAGATTGTTTATTGTCCTTCCTCAGTACACTTATGTACTGTGTATGTACTTGTGTATAGGACCTAAAAGTATGTATTAAAGTGCAATAAAAAACAATTAAACAACATGAATAACACACAGACAATATTGAATAAGCAATAGACAAAATCAACCATGATACAATTATGTTGAAATGATATTTAAATTGATTTTCTTACAATGAAAATCATGACGACTCTTGTCTAAATTATGTCCATATTCAACATACTAGTGTGTCATATTTAGATCAACATTGTCTACATTTCAAACTTAAGTAATGTAGCCTTTAGGCAAAACACTCAAGCTTTACTGTACCACTGGACCTCAGCCAAGTGGCTTCAATAGCCAACTGTTTTTTGCTGTGGTGATCTCTTTTGATCATACACACAACCGGCGCAACGTCATAGAATGTCTCTGAACAGATTCACGCCCACTTTTAGGGGAAAACAATCCCGCGTTCCCCATAGACGACAACAGCGTAATGACAGAGGAAATGTAAATTGCTCCAAACTTTTACTTTAAACAAACCATTTTGAATTAATAAACTATGCCGAAAGGTTGCTGAGTAGTTTTTTGCACCAACAATACATCCAAAAACCCCGCTCTTCGATTTGTCCTCTTGCCATGTCCTAAAATAGGTCCTGATAGATGGGCTTTGGCTCCAGGCTATAGACCAGACCAGCGGCGATCAAACTTAGTTTATTAAGGTATCGTGAATGCTCAGGTTCAGGCAAGGTCACAATATAAACATTAGACATGTGTATAAAACAAACCATTTGTTTAACAAGAAAAAAATCCACACACATTTGTCAAAATTATGATCCAAACACACGTCAAATTGCATTGACTTCTATGGGACCGTCTGTTTTCTATCCCCCAAAAGGGGGCGCGGCCTTGAGTTTTAGCGAAGTACTCGTATGTGCCGGTTGTGCGTATAAGCGGACATTGTCGATAACATGCTAATACTAGTTGTGTTGTTTTAATATATTTAAATATGTGTGATCATATTATAAAATATGAATTTGTATATTCCTGCATGTCAATCGTTTTTATGATTTCAGAGGCAAATCCCCTGCTTCAACCTCAATGCTCAGCAGTCTCTCTGAAAGATCAGAAAAGATTCTGGAAGAATGGTAAATCATTGTCTTATCATACATTCTGTCGATGTCAGCGTGTCTTTTTGTTATTTCATTGGATGGGATTTTGTGTGTGACACGTCTGTCCTTGTTGTCTCTAGGGGCTTCACCGACAGCCACACAGCCCTTCTGATGCTCAAGAGAGCCCAGAAGATGAAATCAACGAAGCAACAGCAGAAGAAACGTAGAGGTGAGTGAGTGTAGAATAGAATGGTTTAAAAATATACACTCAGTTGCCAGTGGCACCTGAACAATCCTGGAAGTGGAACGTCGTCGATATAGACTAAGTTTTTGCTAACAGTGTTTTAGAGAGGTGTTGATATAACTGTGTGGTCATTGTGTTATACTCACAGGTGTGACTCACAGGTTTCTATTATTTTGTCCATCCCATTTATATCAATAAGGGTAGGCTTAATAACAGAAACACCTTTGTATTAAGTGTATGTACCTTTTTTCTGGTGTGTGTGCTTATGTGTGTAATATTTCAAGTTTAACAGAATTATTTTCATGTATTATTAGCAAAATACTAAATGAAATATGAAGATTATTACCCTGATCAGAAGCTCTCATGTTTTTGTTCTTAAATCGATTCAAATACGTGTCCTTTGTTCGGTAATCCTTACACCTGCTAGAGTGCCGTAGGAAGTTCCGTCGAATGTCCTTCTTTTGAGCTGGATGTCCGTTACGTTTCCCTTTCTTTGTGTTGGAATTTTAAACTGGATCAATGAGGACTATGGTTAACTGCTCCTCAGATCTCTGCAGGCTAAATCCAGACAGCTATCTAGACTATCTGTCCAATCCAGGGGCGATTCTAGGATGAGAACTTTAGAGGGGCTCAGCCCCTAATGAGAATGTGACAGGGATACAGTGCCTTGCAAAAGTGTTAACCCCGCCCCCCCTGCTAAATCAGTGATTTCACTGGATAACAATGAATATATGTATTTATTATTATAACAGAGGATAAATGCAAAATATTGAACATATGAAAAAACTACGAAAGTCCCACGAAATGATATTGAGGTGTAAACAATAAATAAACTTTCCTTGACTGAGTAACAGGTGCATAGCATTGGCGACAGTGACACAGGATATTAAACCTATTTCTTTGCACCTGTAATTGTTTGCCCTCTGTCACGAACAGACACATTTGCAAACTCTAACTTGAAGCACTAAAATTGATAAAAAAAATTGTATTTATTATTATTATAATTTTTAGGGGGTCTGAGATGAAATTTAAGAGGGCTTGAGCCCCCATAAAAAGGGTCTAAAATCGGCACTGATCCTATCTGAGTTTTCTGTTGCACGACTAAAGCAACTTTTGAAGGTACACACGTTCCACCAAAACAAGTTCCTTCCCGAGGCTTTTTTGCAGCGGCACCGTGGCTCTGTCCGGTGCTTATCGCCGCCCAAGATGATTGTGATTGGTTTAAAGAAATGGCAATAAACCATAGCACTTTTTTTCTCCTGCTGTGGAGAAAGGTCTGGCAAAGGGAGACTAGGGCTGCAACTAACGATTTGTTTCACTGTTGTTGATTATTTTCTTGATTAATTGATTAGTTGGTTAGTTATGAAAAATGTCGATCAGTGTTTTCCAAAGCCCAAGATGATGTCCTCAAATGTCTTGTTTTGTCCACAACTCAAAGATATTCATTTTGCTGTCACAGAGGAGAAAAGAAACCAGAAAATATTCACATTTAAAAAGCTGGAATAAAAAATTACTCAAACCGATTAATCGATTATCAAAATAGTTGGTGTTTAATTTAATAGTTGACAACTAATCGATTCATCTTTGCAGCTCTACTCACAACGTGGAAGGAACTGCTGTTCCAATCCATTTTATAAAAGTGAAAAAAATCCACACTCATTTTTGCCTCTTTTCATTCTCGTCTTTGTTCCTTCTAACGTGCTTCAGCAGCAAACCTTTCCATCCCGTGTATGTTAACGAGCCATAACAGACAGCAGAAGCCAGAACCTGTCGCCTCTTATTGGGCCTTTTTTGAGAGCCTGCAAAGGAAATGATTGCCGAGAAACCTCTTGACGAGTCATCCCGTGATGACTTTCTTTCCGATTCATTGTAGTGGTTGAGCGCGGCTGCAGTGAAAGGTGACCTCACCTCCGCTCTGCACCAAGAAACAGTAGTCCTGCCGCGATTATCATACCACAGTCATGTAGAGGGAGGCTGCTCTTTGATCAGAATGGCAATTGCACGATTCCAATAGCAGGGCTCTTGTCATCTTGCTCCACTGACACACAGGTCAATGTCTGCACTAACTCCTAATGGCATCTGCCTCAGTGGAACCAGAACACTGTTCTAAAAGTTTCCGAATGTTAGGTACTGGTTTTCTGCTTCTGGTTTTAGGCCTGCCTTGTCCTTCTTTGACCCTCTTTCTCTCTCTCTCTCACTATCCTAGATCCATCTGTCCGTCTTGCCTTGTTCAGAAACTGCAGTCCCCAACTTGGTCCAGTGGAGGCACGAAACATGCCAGCACAACACAACAGGAATTATTTAAGAGGTAGGAATTGAGACCTGCTAGAGATTTTGGAAGCCTGCAGTAAAATACAGCTTGTTTCCCCCCTGAAGAGTCTTACTTACAGGGTTCATACGTTTTGAAAAAACCTGGAAAAGTTATGGAATTTGAAAAATGCAAATTCCAGGCCTGGAAAGGTTTTGGAAACATAAAAAGACCCAAAAAGTTTTGGAAAAGTCATGGAATTTTTTGGAACTCAGCATAATAATATGTCATTAATAAATGTATTTTCACGTCGTCTTAACCTCAACATTCTATTCGGGGAGCGATATCATGAATCCCAGTATGAACCACATAAATTGTCATTAATTTTATAGTTAAACCTCTGAGGGAAAACTTTAACACAGATTTGTATTCGTTTTGTATAATGTCAGCTGACATTTTCAGGAAAACATAGTCATGGAAATTTGCCAAAAAGTCATTTCAAAGTATTGGTTGAAATGTGTATGAACCCTGTACTTAGTCCTACATTAACATCGATACAGACCTGAGCTTTAGACTTGACACTGGAGACTTGATTCAGACTAAGGAAAATACAGATTTATTATAACTTTATCATTATTATTTTCATAGTTTTGGCAATAGTTTCTATCAGTTAGAATGACATGGAATTACTAAAGTTGTTGAGATCTGGCAACTCACTGAGACGAAGTCTGAAAGTCTGTCATGTTTCTGAACAAGCAGCATTAGCAATGAGCGACCACAGATTTGTCTTTATTATCAAGACAAATTATTGACAAAAACAGCACATACTGTAGGACAATGAGACCCAGGTTGGATGAAACCGGAATTTCTCTTTAAGTGTAGGTGAGGCTACAGGTACTGCTTCACTGTTGTTGTTTTGTTTAACTCAACCGTGTGCCTGTGTGTTTCTGAAGTGGTCTAAGTGGTTTTACATAGCCAAACTTGAACTTGAACACAAAATGCATTCTTTTTTTTCTTTAGACTTAATTCCTATCGTTATGGAAAGTAAAAAACAATCTTGAAAAGAGCTTACAGGTTGACCGTGGTGTAAAGTAGTTTGCTATTCAGAGAAGAGGCAAACGTCTCCTTCCATCTTTCCTGCTGTGGCCTCTTGCCCTGCCCTGAGGTGGAGAGATGATTTGGCATTGTGACATCCACAGCCAGACTTAAAAGGGAGGGAAGAGCTGGAGGAAGGGCAGGAGGGAGGACAAGGGGCGAGAGGGTGTGGGGGGGGGGGAAGTTGGCTTTTAGCATGCCTGTCTCCATCTTTCCTCTGCACCCCACCCCCACCCCCACCCACCAGGGCCAAGGCCTCACATCCAGAGAGCACGATGCTCGCGGTCATCCAGCAGTCAGAGGGACGCTGTAACAACGGCGTTTGCCAACAAGCAGTGAAGTGACTGGCCCAAGTCCAATGCTGCCATAAGCATGAAATACCCCTTAATTAGCTGTGGAGAAATACAGTATGTTTGCTTGTCATTTCATGTTACACTTAAAAAAAAAAAAGAGGGAACAAACTTGGGATGTTTTTCGTTCCACTTTATCGCTGTTGGGTGGATCGCTTTAGTAATTTGTTTGTAGAATAGTTGTGAAGGAGTCGCCTTCTTTCCCTTGAAACTAATCCATTGCGGTGCAGCCAAAGATCAAGCAACAACTTATTTCAATGTTTTCAAAGATTCATTAATATCTTAAAAAAAATTGTCAGCAGCCAGCAAATTGCTAAACTCAAAAGGCATTTTCATCAGACAATGATGGATAAACTTATCTTTAGTATTTGACAGTGATAAAGTGTTGATTTTTTTTTAACACTAATAACGTTTTGTCCAATCATTATCACATGTTTTCTTTTTAACTGCAGGTGTATTACTTCAAGTTTCCAACATTGTGATTACAGACACTGAAATTGTGTCCGAGCACAGTGTAGCTGTGGATAAGCTCTCAGCCAACTCGCAGTCAAGAACTGGTTCCATCTAAATGACCTATTACATAACAACAATATTTCCAGTTTGGTTTCTTTCCAATGTCCTTATCTCTCCTCTCCACCCTTGTCTTAATAATTCATCAAACAGGACTGGTGTTCTTCTCGGGCAATGAAATGAAGCCGCTACATCATCTGATAAAGTAACGGGGGTCACTGGTTAGAACATCACCCTTCATTCTCTGCTTAGTACCCCCGTGTCCTCAGTTCGATTTTCTTATTCAACTGAGAGGGATCCTGTAAAATGCGTAACTCTAATCAGCAATCGGTTCTGGAGGAGACGACTCCTGCTGCCTTTTTTACAGGCTGACCGTGAGGCAGCGGCGACAAATGGCGGCAGAGGTGGTGTGTTGCGGGTCTCTGTAAACGGGCCCAAGCCGGCCTCCCCTCTTGCTCCCCTGGTCCTGACCTGTGGGAGGCGCCCCCTCCTCTGGATCCATCCCCAGTGCCCGGGGACTAGCCAGCTCAGCCCGGCCCAGCCAGCGCTCCCCGACAGGGGCTAACGTTTCAGGCTTTGAGTCAAGCCCCTTCTGGAGGTGATTAGCCCCAAACCCATGACAGATTCTTTCCAAGATATCCGGCGCGGCGTGTTTATTTTATCCGGGCTCTTTGTGTGGATGTGCTGGACATGAGTAACCCACTTGAAATGGGTATCAGCTTACATGCCCAGAGAGGGAGATAGAGAGGGAGAGAATGGAGCAAAGCCAGAAAACATTTTCATTTAGAGGCAAAAAATATAGAAATACACTTTCCTTTTTTTTTTTTTTTTTTTAGATGGTTTGTATCATCAAGTGTCTGGGTGCTGCAGATGTTGAAGATGTTGTGTGCCTCCGAGCTTTTCTCTCTTGTTTCTCTTCTTACTTTTCACCAACGCCTTCCACTCAACCCCCCCAGGCACACACAGCCCCGTCCAAGCCTCCTTCCTTCATCCAAACTGCGATCCAACCCCACCAAACATCCGTCCTCATGTCAGAGGGACACAAGTTTTATTTGAGCCTGGAACCACTACCTCATGAGCACTTAACTCGATTTCACACTTCAAGTCATCTACAAAGTCCAACTGAAACACAATCATCTTGTTTATCATCCATCATCCAAAATATGCTAATGTCAGACTATTTACCACCATTCATATGCATTCAATTTTGCCCCCGTAATCTCAGTGCTTCTATTTATCTCAGGCAGCGGAGCGCTCGCCTCATAGTATATGTTTGAGAAGCACTGGCACAGTTAAGGAAGAAACATGCAGAGCCAAGGGACATTTGGGCCACAGTCAGAGTCAGTCACAGAAACCGACAGTTAGGCATCTTAAATTTCAGACACGCTCCGATTCTTCTTCGATTCCGCAAATGTCATGAAAACGGGGCTCTCAAAACGGTTTTCATGATGCAATACAAAACAAGGTAAGGGTTAGCCGTAGCTTAGCTGTTTTAAAGTCGTACGGGGCAAGTTTCAAGTCTGTCGAAGTAAGTCTAAAGTCAAGTTGTACGCTCTTTAGGGCAGGTTTATTACAAGACTTTATAAACAAATAGCTGGCCAAGGTGCAAGTCTGTCAAGTCTCTAAATGCTGACCATTAACATGAGACAGCATTTGAACATGTTCTTTTCAAAGCTGTGCTGGTATTTAGTAGTAGTTAATACATAGTTGACAAATGTCATTATAATGCCTAGGTCTAATGATAAAAGGATCATTTCAGTGTATTAAAACTTGGTTATATTTTGGGTTTTATGCTTGTAGTTTAAACAAACCAAAAGCTTAGCAAAACTTATTTAGAAGATAAAGCAAATGTTCTTTACCCCTTTAAAGGCCTCAGTATGCATCAAAGTAAGATCCTATTGGGCTGTTTGTAGAATACTTTACAGTTTATAGAATAGTAATCTAACAGGGTATTAAACCCTCTTTTGAGACAACAAAATTGGAGGGTGTCCAATTGTTTTTTTTTTTACTTAGACAATCCAACAATCGCACCTCATTTGAGATGATTGGCTGGCCAGGTGCACAGAGGTGAGACAGTAGGCAGGGTTTGAATTTCTCTCTCAAGCTCCCTTTTTTCACTCTTCACACAACTACTTCCGTCTTTTTTTGTTTGTAGACTGTAACACTATGTATGCTTTTTAAGGAGACATTGGCCCTGTTACGTTAAGACCAGGTGAAAATGGGGACATTGACCAATCCAATAACGTTACCCCCATTTTCAGGATTTCTTGCGTCTCCCCTCTTTCTATGACGGCAACATTTGGCAAACCCTTTTGCTCTTTAGACGTAGTTAGAGCACACGTCACGCTGGTTTGTTTTAAGAATACTGAGACAACATCTGCTGATTTACCATACTGGCTGGAGATGTGTATGTACACAGTCTTACTGTGCGATGCAGAAATATTACCAGCATTACAGGTTTTCGCACTCTCACTTTGCTCATAAATAAAGGGGTTTGGATAATCTGGCTCAACCTTTGGCTTGTCAACAAGTCAACTTTATTGTCAATTCTGTAATCTGTGCCAGAAATACAGAGCAATTGAAAATTTGTTTCTCTCCAACCCACGGTGCAATAAGGACACGTACAACAAGTATAATATAAAAGATAAGAAATAAATACAAATAAAGATAAAAAAAATAAGTTATACTGTATATACAATTAAATAAGATAAGTAATATGTACAATACAGTAATACATTATAAATAGTGCAAATGTAAGGCAAAACCAAACAGTATAGAAAACTAAAGTTATTGAAAGTGTGCAATATAAAAGGAAGAGTTCCTGAGTGTCTTACAGTCTGGCTGTCTGACCTCTTGTTCCCACCTCTCAGCTCACGTCGACTAGAACTGTTCAGAATGCTCAGGTCATCAACTCATTCATGGCACCATTTTTTTCTTTTCTTATTAGGGTCTCCTGATCTACTGCCTGACCCTGTGCTTATTTTCTGCAGTGAAGTTGGAGGGGAGGAGGCTCCGAAATGCCAGCATTGTGTCTGCTTCAGCTCTGGTTTGCTGTGGGGGCCAAAGCCTCCACCCGCCTCCCTCCTCCCCAACCCTCTGATATTAAGTCAGCGCTCTCCCCTCCTCAGTAGAGACGAAATCACTTAATGTGCTTAAGAGCCCCTCTTAACAGGCGTGACTCCTACAGGGCCCCTCCTGATGTCCTGAAGGAGTACTGGAGGGGGATCCAGGAGGTTGGAAGGGGTCAGGAGGGGGCTTTAGTGGAGGGTTCAGAGGGGAAAAGGGAGAGGAGAGTTTCTCTGTGCTACTGGAGTGCAACAGAAATGTAAACTTTTTTCATGGTGCTCACCTTGTATCACCATGTACACACTGACTGCTTCATTCCACAATTCATGCATTTACCTTTTGGGGATTTCAGATGTATCGTCTGTCTTCCATGCAACTTTGGATCTAACCACATAGGATCCCATGCTAATGACATGAACAGGCAGTACAGAACCCTTGTTTGGAGTGCTATCATAAGTACATATATACAGTACATATATGAGCAAGTTTCTGTTTAAAAAAAACATATTTTGCTGTGTGTTGGACTGCCTGTTCCCCGTCTCTCTGTGTATTTTTAGCATTGGGAAGTGCAAGACTGCGAGTAGCCATTTCCTGGCCTTTGTTGCCCCGGGGGGAAGCATCTATCACTTGACATTTTTAGTGGGGCTTCTCAATTAACCCATGAAAACTGTAAAGCGTTTCTCTCCTTTTTAATAGCTCAGCAAAAGCAAGTAAATGTCTTAAATAAATGCATAATTAGTTCCAGCATTGGGCTGTCAAAATTCATTATCAGTTTACACCCATCTAAGCTAGCATTACTGTCAGGGCAACATAAATGTTTACTTATGTATTACGACCTTATTACGGGATTTCAGCATAACTCGTAAATCAGCAGCCTTTCAGATTTCTTTCTTTAACAAACTGTTGGAACATTGCTTGGATTACATTTTTACAAAGAACCACAAGTTCCAACAATTGTTGAAAAAAGCAGATCCTCTCCTGTTGCATCTTTCAGTAACTTTAAATGTATTGTAGTAATGCCCCTGAGTCCTCCGAACAAATAGACCACTTTAAGCCCAAACATAAACGCTGGGAGCTTTGACCACTGATCTCTCCCAGTGCTGGGAACCCTGGCCGCCTGTAATTACAGTGAAACATGTCAAACATCGCTACGGACCAGGCCCATGAGCTGTTTATTTGTTAAACTCGTACTTTGGAGAGCATCTGTTAACACAGCTCCTTCACTGCAGTATTGATTACGCCTCTTGTCATTTAGAAACATGCCACCTTCACCGCAACCTTCGCTGATTAGGCAGCGCCCTCATTCTTTGAGCTTTCATTGTCATCAAGAATGTTACTTAACTGACAAGAGGAGTTGGAGGAAAAAAAGAAATTGCCTTTGACGTTTATTTGATGTTTTCTGTCGAGTGCAGTTGGTGTGGCTGAGCTGGGCCTTCAGCAGGCAGAGATGGTGGAGCGAGTGACGCAGGAGCGGGCTGAGCAGTGGCTGCGCACCCAGGCTGCTCACTCTGACAGGGACTCGGAGAGGTGAGGCACTTCACGTGGGTCATAAGAGGGTGTAGGCGGTGTGACGTGTAGCTAAAATTGCTTTACAGAGTTGCCTCACCAAATTACAGAAACATTTTATTTCTAATTTACCCCTGGTAATATTTAGCCATGCGCATAGTGTTTCTTTTGTGAAAAAGAAACACTTTGTTTCTTCATGTTTTGAAATATCTGTCTCTGTGATTTCACAGCGAGGTACTATATGTGGATTATGCAGCACAGCTGGGACATTGTTTCTGGAAAGACATTTTGCTTTTTTTTTTAATCAAAATTAAACCTTTTAATGCTATGAGCACCACAAATATATCTCAAAACCTGGATAAATAAAGGCCAATCTATTTTCATGGCTAGATTCTACTAGGGTTAATATGTTTTTCTTTGTTTTTTTTTTATTTGGGTAAACTGATTCTTTAATGGACTGCTATCATTATTGGAATAATTTCTTAAAGAACCCCTCCACATATGTTTTGCTTGTTCTGCTTGGAATAATAAAGTGTCTGATACGTTTTTCCCACAAGAAAGTTAAATTTCCTCTTTTAAAATGATTAAAAATACACCTTCTCCTTCTCCTTCATTGAATGATACAAAATCTATAAATATGCATATGTTTTTCATTTTGAAAGGTTAACCGCTGACACAAAGTATCTCCTACTTCATTACAAAGTCTATTTTGAAATCGAGGGTCTATCCAGATGTGTGAATAGGTATTGAGTTTCCACATCATACTGTAGGTTGCATGCTGGGCCACGATTGGCTTTAAAACTAGTTGTGACGTCACAAAATTCTGCTTACGTTTTAAAGTCTAATTTAAGGTGAGTGCAGAGAAACGTTCTCTCTCAGCAGATGAATTTGAAAAGGCTGTCTAATGTCAAACTCTGCAGCATGCAGAGTCAAAGGGAAGTAACAATAAGTAAAATACATTTGTATGTCAAGGGGGACTTTGATTTTTGACTTCTAACAGTGGTGGGTGTTATTTATTTATTCATTTATTAAAATGGCCCATGCCTATTTCTTTCACCTTAATTAGCTGGTAATTTGAAATTTGGTAAAATCAAATTATTCGTGCACTACTGTTTTTTTTTTAATGCAAAGGGCCAAAGTATCCCCAAAATGCCAAAAGAGATAGAGAGCTGACACTTCAGTATAACTTCTGTATTTTAAAAGCAGTGACTGTAACAGAGGCAGTGAGCATGTAGGCCAGTGTGACGCCTTACCTAACAAATAGACATTAGGATTATCATACATGGCATCTGTGTTTATTTTAAGATATGTCAACGGTAATTCCATAGAACTAAAGAGGGAAAACTGCTGAATTCATTCAAAATATGCAAAGCCTTTTTGTTGTTGTTGTTGTTATCTAACCCTCAGCGAGCATTTCTTACCGGAGATCAGCTCAGATATTCTCAACGGTGGCAGAGTGCAGCTTGTGGTGAGTACACTCCCCTCCTGTTCTCCCCTGCAGTTCATTAACTTTGTGGAATGACAGCGCATCTTGATTTGAATCTTTTCTAGGGGGCAGTTACATGTACATGTATGTGTAGGTATGCAGTATTTACATTTGTCAGTCATGTCCTGCGCCGTAGGTTCCCGCTCCTGGAGCCTGTCTCATCAGCTTCGATTTGAAGGAGGCATGGGGGGGGAGGGAGGGGAGGTTAGTCTGAGGTTTAGCTCCACAGTGACACTTTCAATTGGATCAACTGGCTGCAGTTTCTTCGTTTTACTTGCAGAAATCCCAGTGTCACTTTGGAGCAGTTTTCCTGGACCCGTGAACGATACTGATGCTCGTACGCTCTTTGAAGTCAGAAACTGCAGGTCTCCCTGCGCCGCTATGGAGCAGTTTAAATTATGATCACTGGCAAGAGGAGCCGCCCCCTTCCTCCTGTTTCTTAGATATGTTCAGACCGTAGAGCCGCTGCTTGTTTAATGTTTTTCTCAAAATGCTGGACTGCTTGCGTGAGACGTGTCATGTTGGGCCTCATTTATGCGTGTGTGTCTGTGTGTTTCTGTGTGGTGCGTGCAGGCTGACCCAGGATATACAGAACGTCTACATCAGGCCAATGGATTGTGGGCCAACAGCAGTTTAGCTGCCCAGCCTTGCCAAGAGAACAATTATCCTCGCAGAAACTCTTTGGGTCGTGCAAGTGAGTCCTGTTAACTTCACAGCTGTTTTTCTACCCAAAATCATTTTTAACTGAACTTAATCAGAATCCAAAAAAACATATATATCATAAAATGTCCTGAAACACAAGACTCTTATTAATTCTGTCAGTGACTCTGTTAATAACCCTCTCTCACAATAACTGGTAATCCAGAAAAATGGTAGTAAAGAAATGTATTGCCTACGCTTAATTTAAAGGTTATTTAAGTAACTTTACTAGTCAGGCATTACTGATCAGTGTTCAGAACATTGGAAGTGTAAGTGTTATATAATTTTTTACATACAAACATGCATCCATACACACATACGACGTATGATTATATAATATATCCAGTGCATATTGTGCAAATTTATTATTTATGGCACTTATTTTTAAGCTGAGCTGACATTTGGGACATGCTCAAACCTAAGAAATCATAGATTGTAATTGTATACCTATATCTCTTTGTGTGCACATGTGTGTATATACCTGTACATTAAGCACATGTGTGTACAGATGTTTCTGTGTTTACACTCCTGCACCCATGGGTCTTGGGTCTCACAGACCTGAGTGCGCCGAGCCAGGGATAAAGGCTGCTGCTTATTCAGCCTAGACTGAGTCCACCGGTCGGCTGTTTCGGGAGGGGAGGGGAGCCATAAGGTCGAGCCGGGGACAGAGTGCCGTGAATTTCTCCTCTGACAGGAAACGGGCAGAAAAAAAAAAAAAAAAAAAAAAAAGTCCTTTCAGTGAAGAATGACTGGCTCTTCTGTCAGGAGAAGTGGGGCTCAGGAGCTTGAGTGACAAAGATGCTACTGACAGGCTGACGGCAGATGACCACTTTAAACAAGTCCAGGAATCCAAGTGAAGGAGAGCCCTGTCCCCGTTAATGAAGCTAAATTGGATTCCGGTGACGATTTCAAAATGATTTTCACGAGGTGCAGCAGGAGCCGGAGCGAGTGCCGTCGTGCTAAGCAGGCAGACTGTTGTTCTCCTCAGGAGTAAGGCCAAAAGAAAGAAAGCCTCTTTGTCTGCACACCACTTATCAAAATTGTGTAGGGCAAATTGAAATATGAATGTATGTGTAAGGCAATAGCATTTCTCAAAAAGCCAATTAGATATTTTATAAACTTGGAAAGGGCATATAATGGTCTCTGGGCTACATCATCAAAAAACCATCATATCGGAGGACATGGGTTACTTGGTTAGAATCAGGGAATCAGGGAAATAGGAATGCAACTTCTTTGACAAAAATCTTTTTAAAGTCCGCCCACACAAGTCAGGAAAAGAGACTAAAAAATAATTTATCAAAATGTTGTATATCCTTTGCTTCTGAAGTGGCATGCATACATCAAAGTGAAGGTTTAAAGCGAGAAGGTTCACTTAGTTTGCCATAGCAGTAAAGACGACATAAACACTCTATAACCAACTCTATAACCTATTGCAATGCGATACTCCCCACTTGCTGGGACGGTGCCATAAAATGCGTTTCCAGGCCCACAAAATATTTTCATTACGTGTGCAGAGGAAACCACTTAAGTTGCATATCTGCTCCCTCAATTTTGTCCACTGTTCAACTCTAATAGGAGTAAAATGATCGAAAACAATTTATTTGGTCACAGCGGTTTGGTCAAATGTGTTATCTCCGTACATTTAATAGCATGACTGCACAACTTTTGTTGAAATTAGCAACATGTGTGTCAGGTTTTGCGTTCCGTTTTTGATTTAGAACAGATAATTGGACAAAAGTCTTTATTAAACTAAATTAAGCCACCAAGGCTGGCCTAATTTTTTTGAAAATAAACACAAAAGACTACATTACACAAACCAAGAGGAGAGGAAAAGCACAGCGTTACACTACGGACATGAGTAAAATCAAAAACTAGAGAGGGGCGATTAGGTATGACTTTTGAGCGGATAGATATTCTATACAGTGTGCCAGCTGTGCAGATATTTGGAGCTAGGTCAGTACACGCAGTGCGCCCCCCACCCCCTCCAGAGCCCTCCCCGCTGTTAGGCTCCCTGTGTGGGGCGGCCGTGGAGACCGTGGTCCTGGGCCCTACACGTGGAATGCATAATGCATGGTAGAAGCGCTGCCTTTGTACTGTGTGTTTGAAAGGCTTTGTACTGATCCCCAGGTGAAATGGAAGGGCCTCTGATACAGCGCACAGCGCTCCTGGCAGTCGGAGCACACAAACAACAAACTCACCTGCTCGGACTTAAGTCTTTACAGCGAGATTGAATATTGTGTTGTCTTGAGTCTCCTGAGACACAGACCAAACTACAGTCCAAAGTTTATTCATTCAAGGGCAGAAGTTGCAAATTCCTTGTTGTTAGGTTTAAGCAACAATCTCTGTGTTAGCTGCTTGACATGAACATGAAATAATGTTCTTTATACAACACCTAATGCTTTGATAAATGGCTAAATTGATTAGCTCATTAGCAGGTAATGAGAAAAACTGTAATTTTCAATTTGTTTCATTTACCACAAAGGTGTAGGGTTGGGCATTGTTTGGATTTTAACAATTCTGATTCCAATTGCGATTCTTCCTTTCGATTCTGGTTCTCATCAATTTTCTCGATTCCAATTCTCTGAGGGGTGGAGTTGAAACGGGTCACATGCTCATTTCACAAATAAGAGGAAAGTTTTATTTTGATTCAATGGTGGGTTGCAGTTTTACAGGCCTTTTCCAACGTAAAATAAAGCCACACTGGAGCGCCGCTGACTGTGCTCCAAGGCTGTAACACAACTAGCGCCTGGCCGGTACGGAAACCAAAACTTGAATTTGGGAGCCATGATCAGATTTGAAAACTAAATCCTCCAAACGATTCCAATAAAGAAACGATTCCGATGGAATTGTAATTTTTGAAACAATTCCAAGTAGGAATCGGTTCTCGATGCCCAATCCTGCAAAGGTGTTGTGGTGAATTGCACATATTGCACAAAATCAAACCTACATCGAACAGATAATGCCCTGTAGAGTCCATGAAAGACAACACAAGACTACATTTCGACTGCAGGTGTACAAGATTTGATACATTACTTTTACTGTACAAGAGCTGTAGCAACAGTTTGTTTTGGAAGGCATAGGTAGTCCTTCCTCTAGAAACCTTTTTATGATGATTATTGATAACCCATGTTATCAAGGAAGATGAAAATGGCTCAGCGGATGTATGGTCTTTTACCAGCTCCCACATTAGGCCAATGACTAGGGACCAGGGAAGAACTTGCTTGGACGCGTGTTCTGCGTGCCAATAATCAATGTCCACAATCTGTCTGCATTTTGGTGCTGTGACCCATTTATTTTCCTGACGGCCTGCTCACCGTAGCACAAGCAATACAGTCCATTAGATTTTATTTCTGGTTTGGTTCCATTCATTTTCTTTTGCACACAAATCAAACAATGACACGCGAACCTGACACGGTGAAAAGCTGTATGCTTTTCCCCCTAGCCACACACCTGTGTGTCCCTGGCTGTTAATTAGCTATATGCCTTCCCAAAGGCAATGGTCCACCCAGTGCTCAAAACATAAACCTGCGGATTAATTAGCATCACCAACGTGGTATATAAACAAAACAAAACAAAGTTGTATAATGGCTCCTACAGGATAAAAAGCTCAGAGCTGGTCAGCAAAAATACAGTAATATCATGATTGACGCAGAGTACAAAATGAGGGCTTAACATCAAATATATAATTTTTTTAGCCGGATTGTACTATGATGGACTGATTTCACACTGCTCGATTTACATGTGAGATAGTGACGCATTTTCCTTCTATGTCTCCAGGAAAAGAGGTTCCATCTCCTCAGCGAGTCACATCAGCTCCGTCAAAAAAGGAGCGCATCTCCTACCGAGACAACCCTGTCCAGTTGAGCGGCGGCTGGGGAGGGGGCAAGAAGAGGGACAAAGTGTACAAGTAAAACACAAACTCTTCTGCTACCACGTCACTTTCTTTTGCTGGCCTCATCCAACACCCAGAGCAACTTAAAGACAGATACAGTTGGTATTTGTCCCTCTTCTAATACATATCTGTAAAAAAAAAAAAAAATGCAGCATTTTCAAAACTACGTATATGTGTATTTAGTTCAGGAAAGCATGTTTATGCAACATTTGAATGCAACGTAATGCTAACAACAACTGTGTTGTGGTATGAACAGGTATTTGTGCTAAAAACGCAAATGGAATGACTAGATTTAAACCAATAATTTCAGGCAATTTTTTCCTTCCACGAAGAAGACTTTCTTTATTTTTTATTTATAATGCCATTTAATCGCCTGTGCTGAATACCCCTGCAGCTGTTCTTTTTCAACTCAGCTGAAAACTCGAGCTCCCTGTCCTGAAAATTAATTAAACCCAATAGGACCTGGACCAGCCCAAATATCTTCAGGCAGTTCCATTATGTTGATTCAGCTCAAGTATCACTGCCTGAATGTGATCGCAGCCAACCAGCAACAAAACACATGGAACAAAATGCCACGCTTCATATGCAAATCATAGCAGAAAATAAGAACCAGGATCTTTTTAATACCTGTGGATTCGTGTGTCTTTGGATGCTGAACTGTTGTTTCTCTGCTGATTTACTCCCTTGACAAAAAAATATAGTAATTACAGTTTGTAGGCATGGGAAGAGACCCGCTTTTTCCACTTCTGCTGTGCTCTCTTAAGAGTAAAGTTTGATAAAGCCCAGAGATCCCCATTCTGTGGCTATATTTAGCTCCTGCTCGCCAACAGTGGCCTTGAAATTGCTGCTTTTATCAGCCGAGCACAAACATTGGTGTTAGAATTAGAACGATGTTTTCTTTATTTCCAGTCGTGGATTATAATAGCCGTGTCTGTGTATTTGAATTTGGAGAGCTAAGGCGTCCGTCCGCAAACACTGCCCTACCGGAGGCAGCGAACCTCAGGCTTGGAGGTTCCTCCTCCCTGGTCCACCGCCTGGAAATGATAACTTAATGAATGTCAAAACAAATAGCCTTAGCTGCAGAGTGGCTCCCTGGCAGGAAATGCACGTATGTATATTTATTTTTCTCCTGTCTTTTCACTTGCACATGTCTGGAAGGTGTGTTTTGACTGTACACGAGCTGATGGGGGATTTTTTTTGTCTTGGAGAGTGGCGTATGCCAGAAATGTGGCAGTCCTGCCCACTTGGGGATTGTTGTGAAACCCAAGAGCCCTGTCTTCTTCCAGGGGGAGACTGATTCTTCATCAGGCTCTCTGTGGGACATCAAGGGGCTGTTTCTGTCAACAAACTGTCATTACACAACTCTGGAGATACTGGAGAATTCAGATTTTTATTGCACAATCAACATGAAAAGACAGGTGACATAAAAGTACTTTCAGAGTTCTTCTCTACAACTATTGCTTCTGAAATGAGATTGTTAAACCATCATCCACCAGTCTTCATTAGATGTGTTTACTTTTGGGTTATGGGTAAATTATATGTAACCTTAGACATCCCAAATCCATTGCCTGGTGAAATGAGTGCTCCACCGCACATTTAGATACGCCGAAGAATGTCCCTGTCAGCCCAGACTGCTCTGCCAGCGTGACCTCAAGTCAGCAAATGTTGTCAGATGGGAGTCTGGTCAAAGTGCTTTCTTCAAATGCATTAAAGGACTGTAACTGTGTGCTTGCAGGTTTTTGCTAAAATTTTTGTATTTTGGAAATCTTTGCTGACCATTTTATGCTGTACAGTTTTAGATTTTTGGAAAACATTTTGTAAACAATTCTAGGCAGCCATGGTAATGCACTTTACGTAGAACAAAAAGGATGTAACTTTGAAAAAATTAACGCAGACGGACAGCTCAAGAAAATTTCAAGAGTGATTTTTTTTTAGCTAATTGCTGCCTGGAAAGATAAGTTAAATACAGTGTGGCTTGCAAAGGGATTAGCTGTAATGTAAAATATAAAAAAAAGGACTGAGGCATATTGTGATGAGGACTGTGCCTCTAGTACTAAAACAGCGCAGGACATACAATAGACAATCTACAGTACATGTGTCTGATTAAAAGGTTAACTAAAGTGTAGTTATATGTATTATTCAAGTGAATAGTAAACCCTCAAAAGACCAATGCAGTGCTTTGTATCGGAGGGAAACAGAACATTATAGTTATATCATTTTTCAGTGATTGATAGCTTTACTAAGTCGGAGCACTGTAAAATACTTAACTCCAAATCCCAGGAACACTTACCGATAAAGAAAAAATGACATAAGAGATAGTCTTTCCTTATTTGTTTCTGCCTCATGACACAATTAGCCAGTTCTTTAGCCAAAGTAAAGGCATAGCAAATGGATATTAACTCTGAGGAATGTGCAAGCTCTCCTGGAAACGTGAAACCAATTTATAAAGAAATTGGGAATAAACTCACACAAGCAGAAACTATTCTGAGCTGGGCCCTGGTAAAAGTCAAAGCTAATTTATTCCATGAACAGCAACCGCTGGCTTATAACATCACGTAGATGGTGCAGGGCAGTCACTCTCACAGAGGTTTGTAGAGAATTCATATTTTTGTTCAACAGAATCACTTAAATTTAGAAGATGTCAAGATATTTTTGACAAAGATGGTATTTATGGAAATAATTGCATGCATGTGTACGTGTGCATGCGTGTGTTTACAGACAGTATGTATCTCCAGACATATACATACATCATTTATACATGTTATAAAATGTACCAAATTTGAATTAACATAATGAAATGTATCATGAATTATATGTATATATACACACACACACGTATGTTTATATACACACACGTTGGGATATGTATATCTTTTTTAATGATAATCCATGCTTTCAATTTTGTTTTTATAATATAGTCCGTCCGTTATAATTGCATTATATGTATGTAATGCAGTGAGAGTTGAGATTATGGGCCTATTGTAGCTGAAGTTCTTCCAGTTTTGTGTTTAAATGATAAATAGCATTTTCTTATTGCTACTGGATTTAAAAAAAATAAAAATAAAACCCACTAATTGTTGATACTTTAACTCTTTGTTAACCCTTTAGTGTTCTAGGTACTTTCTGTTTTGTTATGTGCATCTCTTGATCAATCTTATTTTGTCTTTTAAATGAAATTAATATTAAAATGGAGGCTTCTAGCTATTTTCTATCTATGTTTTGTTTCGGCCTAAATCTGTTTCTTTATTTTAAAATGCAAAACATTAAGAAAACATTTTAACATTAGTGGTCATTTAAAATGTGATGTGTGTGCTTGCCTGGCCTTTCTTAATCACTGCTGTGTGCTCGGTTGATATTAATTCTGCAAAGCTGTTTTAACTGTTAGAGAGGTTATATGAAAAAAAACTCCTATGATTATTGTATTTTTATTCAAATTAGCTAAAGTCTTGTATCACAGCATCTGGATTTAGTCTGACCGACCTTGCTGCCGCGTTACTTCTGCTTTCAGTCATAGGTGACTTGTATAAGATGTGGACATGAACCCAGAGGACAGTCAAGTGACTGGGATCTTTGTCAGCGCTCAGGAATGCCTGACTCCTGGAAAAACAAAAGACAAACAAACAAAATGGAACCAAACTTTTAAAGCACCAATGAGCTGCTTTCCCTTTTTGGATATTCAGCCCCATGAGCCAAATGTTCTGCAGACTCAAATGACATTCAAAAGCTCCACAAAATGTGGGCTTTTGGGGGGAAAATACACTCTGGCCGTTTTTTTTGTGTGTGTGTTTCGTGGCTTGCCAAAATTTGAAGACATTTCAATAGATTGAATTAGACCCAAGCGTGGCTTTGGGCATCGTGATGTCATGTTTCTGCTTTCTGAAGTGGCACATTTTGGCCTCTGAGGCCCTGGTTTGGGTGGTGTTGGACTGTCATCAGTCACATTAAGACTGAAGTGAATGATAATTAGTTCAGTTCAATCATATTTTGACCATAGTAAATGCATGAATGTAATGTTATGACAAACAGGCAGTAGGGCTGGGCGATATGGAGAAAATCAAATATCACGGTATTTTTGACCAAATACATCGATATCAATACCGCAAGGATATTGTAGTGTTGACTATTGGTGCTTTCACAAAATAGATGAGATGAGATGAGATTTTTGATAAATAATCACCAGTAATTTGGATATAATGACTAAGTGGGTAAAGACAAATAATAGAACAGTTACAACAGTCTGGTAAGTTCAGAAAATAACATCACTTTACTGTAATGCAGCCTTTAAAACCAGGAAATTACAACACTTATGCCATATTACGATATCCAAAATCTAAGACGATATCTAGTCTCATATCACGATATCAATATAATATCGATATATTGCCCAGCTCTAACTGGCAGTGCGTGGTTTGATTAAAAGTGAAGGTGAAGATCCTCCAGGTGGCTCACATGACATATTGGCTGCAGCACTTTACTATAGTCGGCCTAAAGGTGACCAAACTCTCCAACTTTACAAGCCGAAGACCTACCAAACCACAATGAACTTTTCACATTTTCTCCTCAGCATGATCCAGTGTGCGAGGCCATCTTAGAAGCCCAATAAGGCACCCCCCCTGCTACTTAAGAACACCTCTATTTATTTTTATTTTTTCTCCTGTGGCACCGTGAAGCTGCAGGTAACTGCCACTGACCCCAGAGCGAACCAAAGCTATGCATGGTGTGCATCACAGGTGGTGAGGCTCCGGCTGGAGATGTGGAGGTTTGGAGATGGACTTTGGTTAGTGGAAACCTAATTCCTCCAATAAGAAGAAATAGAAGAGCCGCTCTTCGTGTCCTCTTTGTAAAAAAAAAACAAAAAAAAAACACTCCCTGTTGAGCAGCTGTGTGTCTGCTCCATGAGGGCTGCTGCCTTTAATGGAACTCTCTGGGACTTTTCTGCATGAGGAGAGTGTTTGGCCTTTAAGAAAAAAAAGTCAATACCTCATTTACAAGATATGTGAATGTCAAATTTAATATCTAATTTGATGTAATTCTTACTATATTTTCACAGAGAATAAATCGCAAAAGTTCAGATATTTCCACTGTCCCGCAGTAGTTACTGTTCACTAAGAAAAAGGCTGCCGTCTTATTTACATTTAACAGCATGGTTAAAGTTTATGCTTTTGTCGAAAAAAAATAAAATCTCATTACATTACCTTATAAATATTTTTGCAAACATATGACCCAAACACGAATTTAGAGAATACTCATTTAGTGCAATTCTTGGACATGCATGCCCCGAACTATCGAACATCGTTGTCAACAGATTCACACTAACGGACTCAAAATAAAGAGCTGACCATTTATTTATCAAGTTCTTCGGTGCAACTCGGAATGTAAATAATAGTTTAAGACGTTCTGGACATGAACGACAACTATAGATCTCAGTTTAAGCCTGAGCGTATGACAATTATATTCTCGTCCTCGTTTGTCAAAATGTCAGGAAACTTTAATAAATATCCAATTTAATTGAGACTGCGAAATGGGAAGCATGCTGCACGTGTTAATAACTTATAGGCTGCATTGCGCAATGTATTCTTAAAAAATGGATTTGGAAGCCTTGTATTCTTTTGCGCCAAACGCACATTTTCTGTAAGCTGCACTTGCTTTTTATTGAACTAACGAAAAAAAAAAAAAAAAACTAATTAAACGTGAAATTGTATTTGCTTTTTTTTTTTTTTTTTTTAAATGTATTCAGATTCGTTAATTAGTGACACCTTTCTAGACTTAAATCTAAAGTAAAGGTTGAACAAATATGGCAGGGCCCTATTATTAGAAATATAAGGCAACTAATCGGTTTGCCTCACACAAAAATCATAGAATAATAATAAAATAAAGGGATTTTGCCGACCCCCATCCCATGCATCTTTAAAGTCATTTTCAGAGCATTTTGCGGTTCACTATTCCTGTAGCAGATACAAATGAACAGCAGACCTTGAGTTTTTCAAAGAATCAGATTAAATCCCATTTGCAGTCACAATCTGTAGCTGCAGATAAATGATTGCCTCATTGTTGATGTCTAAACATGTTGTAAGTGAAAGTCAATTTTGATAGTTTCCTCTCAGAGCCGTTGAGTGGCTCTAGAATCCCTTCTGACTGCTGTTTGGTTTGGATTCAGGGCGTGGGAGGAGTTGGGATGCTGTTTCATATTCAGAGAGGAGGGGAGCTCTTTAAGGATCCCATTCGCTTTGGGGCTATAAAGACGTAGTGCCTTCAAGACAGAGCAAATTAACTCCATTGGCGAATTATTGCATTACAAGGAATCGCTCCGCTCAACGGTGCGCGACGGCGATTAGTTTTTTTCTTCTTTTCTTTTTTTTTTTTTTTTTTTTTTTAATGGTGACATTTGATTAAAGCGAGCGGATTTCGGTTAAGATGATGGAGTATATGGAGGATAAGTTTGCGTTGAAAAGCCAAACGATTAAGGCCAGCGATTACTACATGGACCAAGTCATGGAGAGCCTGGACAGCGCGCAGTACTTCACCAAGTCTTCCCCAAAATGTGTGCAGGCCTTCGGGCTTCAGAGCGGCGAACACCGCTCCTCTCCCTGCGGAGAACAAAACGGTGCGTAAAATCTTGGTTTATAACTTTGACTTTTTTGTGTGCATCTGTGTGCGAGTTGAAGAGAAAAAAAAAGAAAGAAAAAAAACTCGAGGGAAATTTAACATCCAATGTATCTGTAACCTTTCTGAGGTACGGCGTTTCTTTTGTAAGCTTTTTTTGTGAGTCATTTTAAAATTTTGAAAATCTTTTTACATTTTCTCCCACGTAGATTGTTTTAGTAGAAGACACTTAAATGATCAAAGTTGACCTATAATTCTATTATTAACCATATGAATTTTCCATATTAATTTTGCAGTCACAAGGTAATGTATATGCCTACTATAAAGATGTATTGTCATGTATTTTTTTTCAACAGCCAATTACGGTGTGCCAAAAACCGACGACGACACTTTGCACTCGGAGCTCGGGAGGTCGATGGACAGTTGTTGCACTCTGCGGGCTTCTCCGGTGACAACCGGACAGGAGAAAACGGATTTGGACGACATGGGAGACAAGTGCGACAGTAACGTGTCCAGCAGCAAGAAGAGGAGACACCGGACGACTTTTACCAGCGCGCAGCTGGAGGAGCTGGAGAAAGTCTTTCAGAAAACTCACTATCCAGATGTTTATGTGAGGGAACAGCTGGCCATGAGGACGGAATTAACAGAGGCCAGAGTGCAGGTACAGTTTATCACCAGACTCTTATTTTGTTAAGGGAGAAAAGAAACTACAAATTAAAGAAAGAAGAAATGGAGCAAAACGCCCCTATGCGTAAAATTCCAAATCCACGAATGTAGATCATAAATACACCACGAAAAAAAATATATTAAGTAATTATAACACATGTCTTGATTAAACACACACAGTTTACGCTTCTTCTTTTTTTTAAATTAACTTTACCAATGCAGAAGGATTTATTTTAACTTCAGGCTGCAGCTTTTTTTTTTTTTTTTTGGAACAGATTATTCTGCCAGAATTTGGATGGACTTATTTTCTACAAATGCCAACAAATGCCACCTCCTTTATTTTTTTATTTTTTTATTTTAATTGCTTTTGCTTTGTCTCATTTTATTTGACGTCCTATATTTTCTACTGTAGGTGTGGTTTCAGAATAGAAGAGCAAAATGGAGGAAAAGAGAGCGCTACGGGCAGATCCAACAAGCCAAAACTCACTTTGCAGCCACCTACGATTTATCAGTGTTACCGAGGACCGACAGCTACACACAGGCGAGTTGGGGCCGACGTTCATGTTTTTACTGTCGATGTTAAATCAACCTCTGATGGGAAATGTCATCTTTGTCCCTGTACAGTAGGCTATGTAGCCGTGGTGGAAGATGTATTCAGATCCTTTACTCAAGTAAAAGTACTAATACCACACTGTAAAAATACTCTGTTACACGTAAAAGTCCTGCATTGAAAATGTTACTTAAGTAGGCCTAAAAGTACGTAGGCCTATCATCAGGAAAATGTACTTAAAGAATTACAAGTACTCAAAGCAGAAAAATCCTCACATTTTAGAGACTGGAAACAGTTGTGTGTTTTATGGTCTTAATCATTTCTGCTGGACTTGTAGGCCGTTCTATTGTTGGCTAGTTTAATTTATAATAAAACACCATATTTTATTAACTACGTGTGTTTTGTGTTGTAAAAAGTCTAATTTGCAAAGTAACTAGTAACTAAAGCTGTCAGATTGAAGTTGTAGAGTAAAAAGTACAACATTGTTCTTTGAAATGTAGCGGACTAGAAGTAGAAAGTGGCATTAAAAGAAAAGAAAAGTGCCTCAACATTTGTACTTAAGTACAGTACTTGAGTAAATGCATGCGTAAACACTGCATTCCTTTTCTCTCTAAGCCCTCTCCTCTAAAATAGGCTACTTCATTTATTTAAGTCACAACAAATGGATGCTTTTTTATCTGCATGAATCAGTGCATGCCATTGCTGCTCTATCAATCACTTATTATGAAAGCCATCTTCAGATAAGAAGCTGAACACTGATTAGAGCCTCTGCCGGTGTGCCATGGCTGAGTGAATGGCTTTATATCCGATTTCATGTTAGCTGCACAATTTATCTCGCTGCTTGGACAAAGGTCAGGTACGAGATGAGGTGAGAGGAGACGCAGAATGTCACTTTGTCCGTTTGTTAGGTATTCTTTATCAGAAACTTGGATTGGGCCTCCAAGTGTTGGAGAGTAGTTTTTCAGATGGAGGTATGCGGGCTGCAGCTCCTCAGAGGGGTGTGTGGTAACATATTCATCTTACAGAAAGCAGCTGATGTGTTCAATTCAAAGAGGTAGAATTGTAAAAAAAAAAAATATATATATATATATATATATATATATATATATATATATATATATATATATATATATATATATATATATATATATATATATATATATATATAGTGTCCCAGCTCTTCTATGCCCAGGCTCAAGACCAGGTCAGAAATCTGTTGCGCTGCCTCCTATTTTCTCGCACATGTTTCTGATAGATATCCTGGATACCAGCCAGCCATACCCTTTCTTACAGCTGATCCACATTAGTGTCATTAAATGGACCGTACATGTGCTGGCAGTGGGTGTCTTTGTCTCCCTAAACACAGTGGACATGGATTGTATGCTTGTGAGGTTTGAAGAGTATTGTTTCATTTTGTTGACTGTGAGTTTTTTGGGCCAATATTGTTGTTGTTTTTTTGGGCAGACACTGAGGTCCTGCTTATCGATGACACATGTTTGTCAGGAACGTGATGGCAAAGCTGATTCTCCAGAGCTACACGTTTCGTGCTACAAAAGAAGTTTATTTAAGTGTCAGAGTGGATTTTTGGCTGCACCACATGCTCTGTTGGTCTGTGGTATTTGTTCAAATGTAAGCTATTCTTTGGCAGTAGGTGTTGTCCTTTGCTGAGCAATAGCCGGTTGGGTCAGTTTAGCAGTTTTCTGAAGATGCTGAAATTGATGAAACTAATTTGCCGGTTTAAAGGGTATTTATGTGTTTTTATTTTATGTTGGATTTATGTTGTGGGGAAGAAAGCTACAGTGGCACGTTTCAGCGAGTCATTTTGACCAGATACAATTATGGAACAAATTAATTTGCATGCTATTCACATGCTACTCACTTACACTGGCGTGTCTTCTCAGTTTGATTGAAATCTTGGCAAATGAAACCGAATGGACCGTCTCAGAGTGAATTAAGTCATCTGAATTGGATTGAGCTGTCAGTTCCTTCAACCTTTAACGTTAAAGACGGACACGCTGTTTCTGCAGACTGGAACTCCTGACTTAAAAACCGGTCATGAGGTGTTTACTGTGTTGACCGGATGGGACTATATCTGGCTTTCTGTCCTCTCTGTTCTCTCTGGCTTGTTTGCTCTCTGATCATCTAATAAAATGCCAACTAAGGCTGCGTGACTCACCTCCTCCAAAGTCATGCCACGAATAGTCTACTTGTCTTTGGAATTGTTCGGATCCGTGTGCATTCAGACAACGTTGAGACATTGAACCTTAAAGGGTCACTTTATCCCCCCCTAGAACATATTTTCTCACTTACGGCTTGCGTTATCTTGACATAGGGGTTAGTTTTGGCTTTATTTATCCATTGTGTTGTTATTTTGAGATGTCTGTCTCTGATATTTCTCCACCCCAATTTTATGCTCAAACAAATCACATTTTGAAACATCAAACAGTTCAGGTGCCTGCGTTAATCTGGATAATCCACACACATTGCTGGCATCAGTTTTTACAGGGGCTACTTCCTCTGTAGAAAGTAGTTCCAGTGGCTACTGTGCAGTTCATATACAGACAGATATCTTAAAACGTTGGCAAATAAACCCAAACTTACTGCATGCCCAACACTTAAAATTAAATTTAAAGTGAGACAATATTTCTGTGCAATATGGGTGAAACAACCTTTAACAGTTGTTTTCAGTTGATGTTAGAATTTTTTTTTCCACATATTTAAACATGTAACATAATATTACTTTAAGAGCTGCACTGCATGCACAGATCATCATTGACCAAACTCCAACTACACCATAGCATTATTTGTTTTTAAGATCTGTAGATTTCTGTAGGGATTTACTTACCAACATTTCAGTTTTTTTTATTTTTAGGCAGTATGCAGGACTTAAACGTTCCTATAAACTGCATCTGTACTGTGTGACAAATAATCTCAAATTAAAAGGTACACTTATTATCTTTTTCTGAGCTTTCAATCACATTTCATGTCCTTCATCAGCGAATAGAATGATTCAGGTGTTATTACGTGTTTATACTCTACATATATGTGTGAAGTCTGAATCCATCTATACATGCAACTCCAGAAAAAAAGATCAGTTTAAATCTTTATCTTTTTAATCTTTTTCGTATATATATAAATGTGTGTATATATGCGAAATTATCAATCTATTAAAACAAATTTTATATTATATAGTATGTGCCCCAATGGATGAAATCTATGTATGTGCCCCCAATGGATGAAATCATGAAATCAAAGACAAAAGTATCTTTTGTCTTTTGTGTCCTTGTGTCTCAGGATGCTGTGCTGATCTCATTTTTATGTTGATTTTATTTTACTGTATTTAACTTGAGAATGTTTTTATGTTACATATTGTCTGTGTTGTGAAGCAACGGATGTGGCACTGTGTCCAAGACAAATTTCCCCTCGGGGACAATAAAGTGCATTCTCTTCTTTTCTACAGGCTTTCTACCCAGTATCTAAAACCTTCTTTCACCCAACAGATTCCCAACAACCTGTGGCCGAGCCCTGCTCCCGGTGGCTCTGTGGTTTCCTCCTGCATGCTGCCCCGAGGCTCCCCCCCCTGTGTCACCTCCTACTCGCACTCCCCTCGCTCGGCAGCCGGTGCCGCCGAGCACGGCTACATGGGCTTCCCCAATCAGCAGAACCAGTTCGGCCATGTCTCCCTCAACAACTTCTTCAGTGCAGATTCCCTCCTCACGCCGGCCACCAACGGTCACCACGCCTTCGAAACCAAGCCCGAGTTTGAGAGGCGTTCGTCCAGCATAGCCGTGCTGCGAATGAAGGCCAAGGAGCACACGGCCAACATCTCGTGGGCCATGTAATCAGGGCTCCTGTGCGTGTCTGGAAAGATTGGATCATGTATGGGATTTAAAAAAAAAATTTGCTGTTTGTACCAAGTGTAAGAATTGCCCAAATAGTCTGAAATCATATTCAAAACAAGCTGTTTGTCACTCACGGTACAGATCTAACAACATTTCTTTTGTCATCTACAGATTAGATGTCACTATTTTTTGTTGTCAATGAAAATCGGCCACAGAGCTATATCATACTGCCCTGCTATTTAGTTCTGCGTCTCTGACCAACATTTTATCTACTGACTCAAGAAGATATGGTCTGGATAAAGTGCGTAAATGGAAAATGTATTAGGATTCGTGGTTCTCTGCATATTCCAAAATCTGCAAGTCAATAAGCTCAAGCTTGTAAAAAAAAAAAAAAATGAAATAGCCATAATGTTGTGTTACATCAGCTGTGTCTCCGGTCTGAGGCAGATCTACATTAGGGCAGACTGATACTGTCGTTAAAATACTTCCATACATAGATACATAAGGGAGGAGATGGTCTAGACCTTCATGTAGCTTAACTAAACAATACATTGATATCATTCAGATGATCAGGGTAATGTCCAGTGCATTGTTTTAAAGCCTGCAGTCCTTTCTGGTCAGACCAGACGGCTGATTAACCCTCGTGATCTGTGGAGTTGAGAGCTGTGATGTGAATAAGCTTTCTTTGTTGTTGTTTTTTAATGGGGGTCGAGGAGTCCTCAGCGTTGCCTCTTTTTCTGAGACTGAAAGAAGTGTGAGAGGGAGGGGAAGCAAGAAGAAAAACTCCAGGCTCCAGTGGGATTTGATCCCAGTGCGGGCACGTTTGGACCGAGAGGGAGGGGTCCCAAACCACTACAGCATTTTCTAAGCACTGTGAAAAAGAAAAAAAAAAAGCTTTCTTTACCTGCGCCTTTCGTCTTTCTCCCTTGTTCCAGCGCAGGACTGAAGACGAGCAGCGCGGAGACAAACTAACTTGACGTACTGACGTGTCTGTGTGCTTTGCAGCAAAGCTCTGTAATCTCTGTCATCTGGCAGAGGAGGCAGGTTTTAAAATTGTTGTTTGTGTTGTAAATGTATCTGCCGGAAGTATAATAAATGAATGTCACTTGATTCCAGCATGGTTGCACTTTTTAAAGAAAACATTACAGTGTTTAAAGCAGGGGTCTTCAACGTTTTTTAAACCTAGGACCCCTTAACTGAAAGAGAGACGGAGCAGAGACCCCTTCTACTAATATTGTATAAAATGAAGTTGCATATTAAACTGGTCCTACAATAACGTGTGGGCGGCCTGAAGCATTTATATACCTTTTTAGCGCATGGAATGCTAATAATAATTTTGGGCATGATTTTATAACTCATCTTTTAATGTTACACACAGTGAATCCTTAGGATGAACTGTATCTGTGTGTGGCTATCTTAGTGACTACCTTACCATTAGGCTAGGAAGCCTATAATCAGTGGGGATTTATATTTGCTAATAATATGTTGGATTCATGTTAAGACATTTTAATTTGAAAAAAACTTTCAAAAATTAGCAATAATTTGCAGTGACTCTGAGGACCCCCTTAGGGGTCCCGGACCGGGATCCCCTGTTGAAGATCTCTGGTTCAAAGGATTCGTCTGGTAAGATTCTCATTTTTCTTATCGTCAGCAAAATCTCCTTAGAATCCAAAAGAAACAATGAACGCATCTTACTAATAAGTATTCAACGGTGTGGATCATTTCATGTGTTTTTATTGGGTTTTGGACACGGACCGAGGTTTTGGACAACAGTGAAGCTCCAAGGCACAAAGGAATAAGATCCATCAGGCTTTAGACGCACACCCAATACTTGCTGGGAATAAAGTCATTGTTCGACTTGGTCTTTACATGGGATTGGTTGAGAACAAGAACAAAGATATAGTATAACCGACCTTATCCTTTTAAAACTCCATCCAAAATCAGGCCTCACCTTTGTAGTCTGGGAACATGTCATGTCAGCTCATTAAACACAGTTAATCCCTTCATTTATCAATAGCAGCCATTTCCATGAGGCCCCAGCACTAAACTCTCCTTAAACATGCAAAACTTGTTCTTTAATCTATCACACTGTCATGTAATTGGGAGCATATCTTCTTCTTTTTCCTTACTGACATCATTCTTTTGTTTTGCTCTGTGATCACAGTCGGGCAGCGGATAGCATCTCAGGGAAACCCTGCCTATAGGAACGGTAGGCTTGAAACAATTAGGACTTTAACTTGTGTCAGATGCTTCGGTTTGGAAACAAGTTTGTTTACTTGGGGTACTTCCTGGTTGATGCCGTTCAAAAGTACAAATCCAAGTGCGTTATCTGCGCGCATCATAACATGGAGGCTTTGATGCTTAAGTGTCCATGGAAACAGTGTTGGATTTCCCCCCTGATGTTGCAGTGACGTGTCTCTTGGTCTCATTTAGCACAGACAAAGTGTGTTTTCACTGCATCGTCGTTATAGTATAACATGTTGCACAGTTCTGTTAAATTTCATATCCATTTACGCAGAAGGTAAACTTCTCGTCTTTCCGTTTCTCGTTAGCAGTTGTCACTTAGCTTCCGTCGATCCAGACTAATCAGAGGCAGAGGAGGAAGAAAAGATGTCACTGTATGAGGTAAACCACAGTGAGTGTTTCAAGTTGGAAAGAAAAAGAAACTCTGATCCAAATAGAAACAAAATGAACATGTTTTCTTTTCTTCATTTTTCATGAATCCATGACTATGCTATTTGAGCCAACCTACACTATACAACTGGATGCTATAAATGGTGAATGGTCAGCTGGTGTATTACCATACAAATACCTTTCAAAATTAATTCAAAAATCTCGGTTGCCTAAAGTTGTCTTTTTCTCTCGTCCAATTCAATGTTTGTAAAGGTCTTCCTACTGGCCCCTCACAAACATCTCTGCATTCCTAAACAACATAAATAAGGTCCCTTGTCAATTCCTACCAAAACAACTATATTATAACAATGTTTTTGATTTGCCAACCCTATGGTTAAGATGCAGTTCAGTCTGGCCAACTTCAACTACTACTACTACCACTAAGATCACGATCATGGTTATATGGAACCAGTGTTAAAGGTCCCATGGCATAAAATGACATTTTTTAACATTAATATGAGTTCCCCCAGCCTGCCTATGGTCCCCCAGTGGCTAGAAATGGTGATAGGTGTAAACCGAGCCCTGGGTATCCTGCTCTGCCTTTGAGAAAATGAAAGCTCAGATGGGCCGATCTGGAATCTTCTCCTTATGAGGTCATAAGGAGCAAGGTTACCTCCCCTTTCTCTGCTTTGCCCGCCCAGAGAATTTGGCCCACTCATGAGAGAGAGAGACATGATGGCTTTCAAACGAGCAGAGTGGAAGTTGGTCAAGACCACACCCCCACCCTCCACCTTGCCCCCCCCTCTCTCCTCCTCAATAGCTACAGACACAGAAATGGCACATACTAAGGAAAGCTCATTGTGGGACTGGCTCTAGTGGCTGTAATTCTGCACCAAAGCTGAATTTTGGGAAAGAGACTTCAGATACAGTATTAGGGGACCACTAAGGTCTATATAAAAGAGACTTCAGATTCAGTATTAGGGGACCACTAAGGTCTATATAAAAGAGACTTCAGATACAGTATTAGGGGACCACTAAGGTCTATATAAAAGAGACTTCAGATACAGTATTAGGGGACCACTAAGGTCTATATAAAAGCACCCAAAGAGCACCATGTCATGGGACCTTATACTGTTGGTAGGAGACAGAATGCAAACCATGGTCTCTGGTTTTAAAGTCGGATCATTTCTTCACCCAACCATTCGCGCCGATAAGACCTTTGTCGGGCCTAAGGCCTTTGCTGTGTACACACAAGTTTGCTTGTCAAGAATACCTTAGTCTAGATCAACAGATGTACATTGCCAAGAGAAGCCTGACAAGTTTTGAAGAAAAGTTGAATGATTGGAAAGATTTACAAAGAATATGTTTACGGCATTTACTATCTAACTGGGACATTTTGGGACCGATTGGTGGGGGTTGCTATGAATGAGGTAGCCTCCACACGACGATACACTGGTAAGAGCAAATTACCTTTAACCATGTATCCAGCCAATTGAAATAGCTCACGTTACTGTACTGTGTGAACAGTTAACTTGATTAAATATTGTATGTGGCATTTCCTTCTGCGGGTTGCAAATCTTCCATCAAAACAAGTTCCTTCCCGAGATTATTTTGCAGAGCTGCGTCCAGAGCTTAGCGCCACCCAAGACAATTCTGATTGTTTTAAAGAAATGCCAACGACCCAGAGCGTTTTCTTTTCTCTCTCCTATCCTAGAATGTATCTGTTGTGTAGCCAGACCTTACTCCACAGCGCTGTGGAGGATAGGTCAGGCATTGCGAGACTAGCCTCTGATAAACATGCCTGTAACTAAAACTCCAACATGCTCTTTTTGTATCCGTCATGTCTTTTCCCACCATCTCTGCGTCCCTGCTGCCCTCTCCTCCTCTTCATCTCTCTGCGCGGCAGTGATCATCACACTGCGACTCCACAGCCGGAGACTGATGGTCATGCAGCCAGGCCTGCACACATATGTACGTGTGTGTTTGTGTGTACGATACAGAGAGAGAGAAAGCTCCTACAGACCAGATCCATCAACAGCTCCAATGGGTTTGACCCTTTCAGGTTAACCGCAGCCATTAATATAAGAGCTTCCCTCCCCTTCCTCCCTACTTCCCGCACTACCTCACGTGGGGGAGGACAGGCCTCTCACACACACACACACACACACACACACACACACACACACAGTTGTTGACATGAAGAAATAGAGCTAGATCAAACGTTTTGGCGGCAGGCGGCTGAAAAATGGAGTTGCCTGTCACGTATGTTCCACAGCAGAGATCTACACTTGTCTGCCCACTGTTGTTATTCTAATCACTCAACACTGATGTCCTACTTCTTTTTCTCTTCTGGAATGGATAGACCAGCCCACCACCAGTCCATCTTCTTTTTTTTTTCTAGAAGGACAGTTATTTCTCATAAGCTCTCTCCCTGACTCAGTGTAATATTCTTAGACCGATTTGTATTTCTTCAGAGGTGATTTAACACAAGACTTTCCTGTCAGACTGTGGTAAAGGCAGACTTCATGAATTAAGGATGAACATATGCTGTTCCTATGAATACTGCACACATACTGTCGGTGGAGGCTCATATGTAACGTTTTATTAATTTACATCAGTAAAATTCAATTCAATTGTATCTATAGTGTCAAATCCTAGCATAAGACACTTTCCACAAAGAGTAGGTTTAGACCACTCTATAATTTCAGAGACCCAACAATTCCCCCAAAAGGAATTGCACTTGGTGTGACGGCAGCGAGGAAAAACTTCCTTTTCTCTTTTTTTCCTCTTTAAAATGGACTTCAATAGTAAAAAAACTTTGCTGAAATCCTACAACGTCAAAATTTAAATCAAAGTCAGCAGCAGTGGATTCAGTTATTGGGCCAGTGACTCACTGCAATAAAACAAAGAATTTCATGTTTTTCCTCTTGTTTGAAATGTTAGGAATACAATACTTGTCTCACTGTACTTACTGTAAAACACATTATTAAAAGAGGTTTAAAAGGAAAATATCCAAATCTAATAACACCGTGTGTTCAGACACACAAAGGACTTCTTCTGAACTTGCAGCTCTTAAAGTCTTCAAACTTGACTTGTACCTACCTCCTAGGACTTAAAACTACTCCGGTTTAAATATATATTTACTAATTCATAGTAAAAGTCCAAAGATCTAGATCACATGTGTCAAACTCAAGGCCCGTGGGCCAAATCCGGTCCCTTGCAGATTTAGATCCGGCCCGTACATCAATTTGGCTTACATTTTGGCCTGCCTAGTTGTGCGCCAAACCAAAAACACAGGTAAGTGTTTTTTAAACTGCAATTACCTGACATTAAAAGCAGAATATGGCAGATTTGCCGAATCTGAGAATCAGAAATTTCCCCAGAAGCAGAGAGTTTTCATATTCAGGCAGTTGTTAAAAAAATTTATAAATGTTTTTTTTTTGGTTTGCTAAATTCTATGATGGCTAAGGAACTCTTTTGATGACTTTCGTAGGGCTTCATGTCAACAAAAATGTGTCAAAAAGCATACAAAAATGTCGGCAAAAGCAACAAATTTACAAAAAGGTGACAAATGTCTGAGAATGCCACAAAAACGTTGGAACAAAAACAACAAAAATGAGGAAAAAAGCTACCAAAATGTTTAAAAAAAAAGTGACATGCAGTAACAAAAGCACGTCAATAAACTCTCCATGTAGTGCCCTTGGTGTGATTCTCTTTTTCCATCGTTGCCTTCTGGGAAAATGAGTTCACAGCCCTCTAGTGGTTTGTCGTGATGCTGGTGCAGTGTAAGACCTGATGCAAGCTGCTTAAATTAAATCAGTTAACGACCAAAGGTCATTTTACTGTTGTCAGACTTTTAACCTGAAAAATTCTTCAAGTACAGTATTTTTATCTCACACACACACACACACACACACACACACACAAACACACACACAAATGCACACACACATACACACACACACACACACACACACACACACACACACACACACACACACACACACACACACACACACACACACACACACACACATGCACAAAGCTTTTCTCTCAGCTTTTGGTTAAGTTATGAGAAAACCTGATGAGCAATTCCGTCTTATTTCAACTTTTATCTTATTTCGTAACTTTTCCATTGTTACTACAGCTAAAATCATACTCACCAAACTACAGTGTGTGAGATCTGGGAACGCAGCGACATCGCTACAACAAAGTCTGATGGGGCAAGAATCTGGAGAAATCAGAAAATCAGACAAGCTAACATGTTAGCCAAATTACCCAAACCAGCAAAACTAAAAAAAATCCCACTGTGGCCTATAAATATATATAAAAAAATATTTTTTTTAAGGTGACTGGACAAAACGCTTATCTCCTGATGTGGGTTAGAAAGTTAAGCAATGGTTTGAACAGGAAATCAGTTAAAATGCTCATATAATGCTTTTTGGCTTTTTCCCTTTCCTTTATTGTGTTATATATCTTTTTATGCATGTTATAGGTTTATAAAGTGAAAAAGCCCAAAGTCCCCCCCCAAAGGGACTTACCATCTCCAACAGAAAACACTGTTCACAAACTGCTCCAAACAGCTCTGTTGTAGTCCAGCCTTTACTTCAGAGACAAACGTGGTCACTTTGTAACACACTTTGTTATAATGCTCGCTGCTTGTCCTAGCTGCTAGCATGGCACTCCCTCATACACTGCTTCTGACTGGTTAGTAGTCCTTACCTAGCTACTGTGCATGTGCGACTCCCAACAAAGATGGAACAGAAGTGAGATGCCTCACTCTGTAGCTAAAACAGAGAGCTCAACACACAGGGTGAAAAGAGGAGCTGCAGCAACAAAAAACATGAATGTAAATGTAAAATGTAAACCTATTCTGATATAACCTCTAAATACAATTATGAACCCTATTCTGATATAACCTCTAAATACAAGTATGAACCCTATTCTGATATAACCTCTAAATACAATTATGAACCTAAAAATTAGCATAATATGAGCACTTTAAAGAAATGTCCTGGAGCGACTGAAGTACAATTGCAAAATTAAAAAAACACCATCAGCTGATTGTGGCTCAACCTTCCTAATGCTATAACCTTGTACCTCTTTTTCCCTTTTTTTTCCTACCATATGTTCTGTTTGTTCTGACATTGTTGAGAGAGAGCAGGTGTCCAGTTACCAGAGATGTCAGGGTGGAATATGAATGTGTGTCAGGGTGATGGAGCTTGGCTTGTGTGTCCCTTCTGTGTGCAGTGTATTAATGTGCATCATGTGAGTGCTTGTATGCAGTATAGTGTTCATGTTTTTGTGTGGATGTTCCCGAACACATACAGGGCATGTGTTAGCAGTGTGAGAAAGCTGCAGGCCCGGGTCCCTTGGTAAATGTAGTCCAATCCACCGTAACCAATGAAGAATCTAACTGGCTATTGACCTAATCACTGATGTCATCTCCCTGTTGTACATGAGGTTTGACTGACATCACTTGGAGGCTGCCACTCTCAAGTACTGTCAATAAGTCAGAGACCGACTGCTGCTACAGTATCATTAAAGGACAATTCCGACGCAAAATGAACCTAGGGGTTAATAACACATGTGTACCGAGTGGACCGTTCTCTGGGATCTGTGTTCATGCTAATCGAATGCAGTGTTGCCAGTTACTTTGAAAAAGTAACTTAGTTACTTTACAGATTACTTGATTTTAAAAGCAACTTAGTTACTTTACAGATTACTTGATTTTAAAAGCAAACGAAGTTAGATTACAAGTTACTTTATTAGTTACATTCAGCAGCTGCCGACAACACCCCCACAGCCTCAACATAAAAATGACAACCGGTTTACTGTGAGGCGGCTCAGCGTTGCCAGTAGTCGGGATCTGGCAACATTTCCTCTACAACATACTGCCCGACCAACTTTTTCAACTCTCCTCCACTTACTGGTTTTGCACCGAAGTCCATTTTTTGTTGTTTGGGTGGTAGGGGACCTCCTGCTCTCTGCTTCGCACCACCTGCTGGGACTTGCTCTGTAAGTTTGACTGCAGTGCTGCGACTCCAAATGTTTCTTCAAATTTGACGTAGTGTTTTTGTAGCTAGATAGCACAGAGTGTACAACCAACCTTAATATTGCCGTCTTTAGCTGACACAAACTCAAAATAGTGACTGTATTTCCAGCTAGAAAACACACATCTCTCTCCTCCCTCCGTTGTTGTTTACGTTTGTGTCGCTGCGTGGTACACGTGACCTGTCCACATGTTGAAAACGTGACTTGTCGCATACGTGACTTCACTCCCCGAGACGCAAGAAGAAAGCAAATATATATATTTTTACTAAGGAAAATGACAAAAATAGTAACGCACAGTGACTTGGATAAGTAACTTTAATCTGATTACTGGTTTGGAAATAGTAACGCGTTAGATTACTCGTTACTGAAAAAAGTGGTCAGATTAGAGTCACTGATCGAATGTGACCAGTTTGAGCGCGAATTGCTAATTAGCTTGTAACGCTAGTAGTCGGGTCACTGGTAAAAAATAATCGCTATCTCTATACCACTAACAAGGCTAAAAATAACACCACACTTCCACGGTAGCATAATGAGCGTCCCTACATGTAAACCGAAGCATTATGAACTTTGTAAGTGTACAGACAGTTTATTAAAAAGATAGTTTATAAAGACAGTACCGTTTGCGTATACAGGCAGGTGCCATCTTAGGAAAACAGTCACGACCAGTCGAACCATGAACGCCGTGGAACCAGTAACCAGTAACGTAGCTCAAGCAGGGTGTTCGTGGTACTCATGAACCATGTTTCATTTTAATAATGAAAGTATCACAAAGTTTACCATGCCATGCTCAAGTTCGCTAAGGGAGTAGCAACAAAACGTTTTGTTGTTATTCTTGGGGCTGCAGGGGCATCACGGTTGAACACAGAAACAAAGAAGTGAATGTGGAAACATATATTATCAGCCGATCTTTTATTATTAATAGCAGGAATGGAAGAGGCTTGTAACAAGCCAATCACAATGGCTACTCTCATATTCTTGGTCTACCCATTAGGTGCTGACAACTTGGTAAGAGTGGGAAATCCATATCAGCTTTTCCCCAAAGTAAACTCATCTGGGATGACTCATCTGCCATGGGGGCCCCCCATGGCAGATGGTAGCTCTTTCTAATTCACATCAGACACCATGTTTTCTTTGAGTCATTATTAGCATTTTCTTCCAATACTTATTTGTAATTTGCCTTGACAAATTAAACAGCATAGTGCACTCTTGACCTGGTCTAAGCAAGCCGAAGACAGATGACACAAAACATCAAAACTGTTATGTGTGCTGGATTGCCAGTAAGACTTTTCCTTCTGCTCCTCTCTTTCTGCAAATTGCATTCTCGTCACATCCTAATTCATCATTACATTCTTTGGTGATGTCACTTTGAGGCATAGGTCTGTTGCTATTTTCCTTTGTCTGTCTCTCACATTGCAGTTGAAGTGGATTCGTAATCAAGCTGTACTGATGGAAACACAGCTCCTTCTGAGGTGGAATGAACTGACTCTTGATCCTTGAAATGGGATTTCATTGTCAGTCCTCTTTGATGGAGCAATTTATCTGAGTCAAACACCATCTCTCTATCTTCGTGGTACTCTGCCCTCAGCTCTCACTTACTCTCTGTCTGCTCAAGACAGTTCTGGGTATTGAGAGAAGCTATGCAGTTGGTTCAATATGTGACCTGAGACTCCATGTAGCCATATGGCGTCTCAGGTTGCAGACTAGATTTTAAGATCTAAGAAAGTGTGTCAAATGTAGAGCCAACTGGGTGCATTCAGTCGCTAACTGGAATTATGGAAAAAGAAGAAGAAAGGTCCAAAGCACCCTTCTGGTGATTTCATGTTGAAATTACCATAGTCCATGTTAAAACAGAGTGAATATCAACCCGCACACAGCACCGCACCGCAAAAAGCTTTCTTCAGGGTGTAGCCCTCAGCACACAGTTTCACCTTTAATAGACACAATATGGTTGCAAAAACCTGATAATTGAAATCAACAAAATTAATGAGAAAGTAAACTTACAGATAACAAATGCAAAGCACTTTTTTAAAGAGCATAACAGTGATCCGGACAGCCTTATGGTTGAAGGCCTAGAAACCTTCAAAAAGAACATTCGGGTGGTGATCGACTGAAATGGTTATTGCAGAGAGAAACCTTTTATATTCCAAATGCAGGCCACAAATTACTCAGGAATGAATGAAGAATTGATTACAGCATGTTTTTTTGTAGTTCTTATATAAGTGGTCTGCTGCTGTTGCCAAAAATGCTGGAAAATGGTTATATAGCACACCCATTTTTTTGTATCATATTTTTCTATGATAGGTATTTTATATAATCTTTTTCTTTCTTCTGCATGTCTTACAGAGCCATCTAGTGGTCATACTCTGCATTTGTTACCTGCAGTTTACTTGCTCCTTGCTCAGGTGTTTGCAGTCATCTTGGATCTACTAAAGGTGAACCAGTTTGCTCAGGGTTACATCCTAAAGTTTATGCCGCTAAACGTGGGTTTTTACTCAGCTCAATTTTAATATGGACTAGTAATTTCATCATGAAATAGCCATCCAAATAAAGCCTTTTTAACTTTTTGCCAGAAGAGTGCCTTGGACTTTTCTTCTGTTTAGAACTTTTGTGTTCCCTTCCAAAGAGCACCTTAATTATTTGTTTGAACATCTGAGCACTCCAGACTTTATTATTATCACTAGCTACCATAGTTTCTGTGCTCAATGTGTATTTGGTATGCCTGACTTTGATCAATGATTCAACAAGCTAAGGTGCAGTAGGCCTACAAAGCATGTTTTCATGTTTGTAAGTTGGATTAGAAGGAGACTTTAGCTGAGCATTTTATGTAGTCGTTCAAAGTCTTTTGGCTCTTGTGTTGTGTAACAGGCTGCTGTCTGGCTGTTAGTGTAGCCTCGTACATTTCATTTGTACAGAGAGTCTGGCCACTCTCCATTGACAAGTGTTAACTTCCTTGAAGGCGGGTACTCTGTTGAAGTTTAAAACTATTGGATCTGCCCAGAGCCACTCTGGATCTGCCACAACCAATCGCTAACGTTTGATCGTGACGTCAGCGTAGCATCGCTAGCGTTTGCCTTAGCCAACTCCTTCACCACTAACAGAGCGAGCCAGAAAATCTAACTTTTCCCGAACCCCGTGGGGAGGAGTGCCACATCATGGCCACCAACAAAACTCAGCAAAGATTGTTCTTTCTCGGGCTTTAACTTCTGGATATTCGGCAGCGTTGCAACAACGGACCGAATGGCTTCGCTCGCATCTTTCTCCGCCGCCATTATGGAACTACAACTCAAACTAGCGCACGACCTCAACGTCAACGTTTCTCAGCCACTCCCTCTGTTCGCCGATTGGACCGGTAAAGATTTGGCCGGAGAAAACCCAAGACTATACCGCAAACCCAGACGGAGTACTGAAGGAAAATGAAAATTGAGCGGAAGTACGTAGGAGGGCGGAGCCAGGCTAAGTGTAGCCATCTTTGTAACCGTAATTGTGAAAAGTTAACTGAGTAATCATGTAATACTAGGCTGAGTGTTAAAATTGAATGCGCTTAATAAAGACAAACCGGCAAAAATACTATCTCCACACAAACTACTGAGCCAAATAAACAACCACTGTAAAAAAAAAACATCAGTGCAATACAAATAATTAAACATCTAAATTATTATTGCTCTAAAATCAATAAATCCGAATTTCAAATTACATTTCAGTCTGTTTTCTTTACAAGGTTCATTGCAACAGAAAAGTTGTTTGCTAAATTAAACATGTATGCTCATAATATTAAAGGTCCAATATGTAATATTTGTACTGTAATAAATCCAAAAATGACACCAATGCCTCATCAAATATTAAGGAAACATGTTAAACTGAAATACTATCTTTTCTGACAATAATGCTAATGTCAGTATTTTTTCTTTTTGAAATTTACATTCCGTGACGGAATTTATGTTTATGTTTTGGTCTGTGTGTTGTTATCAACGGCCCAGTTTGACAGGCAGGCCGGGTTGCCAGATATACCTGTAAAAACGTAAACCCAGCGCGCTACAGCTGTAACGGTAGAACAGCCATGAAAGCAGCAAAAAAACAAACAGGATCAACGGAGATAGATTCTACATGACATAAAAAAAAGAAAACAGCATGTTTCTAACAGTTGCGTGACCAGAGACGTAACAACCCCCTGGTAAATATTGGAGATGTATTTGAAAGATGGAGACAGCTTTGAGCCCAAAAGGATGCAGAGTTGGCTTATTTCCTCCTGAACAGGTAAGCATTAGCTTCAGGCTAATTTATCACAGCTACTAGGGAGGGGCATTTTTTGTCATTTCAACATTTGTGTACTCACATTGAATTATATAGCTGGGGCACCCGAGTTGGTTACTCGCAAAAACAATTGAGACATAGCCAGTAAAGTGATCCTGACTGGTCCTGGCTAACGCCGCCATGCTAACCCTGCTAACCCTGCTAACTGCTAACGTTACCGGGAGGACCAGGCAAGCAACCCATGGCTGTTTACAGCGTGTAGCCTCTTCAGCGGCTGGAGCCGACAACGGTGAGTTATTTTAAGCCACGAGAGGGGGGCTGTAAATCGGAAAGAGAGGACTGTGAGTTAGCAGTGTGTTTAGCGATTGTTGCCGTAATTCTAAGCCAATGAAGTGTGTTCCGTCGGCAAGGTAGTGGTATTTTTAGTGTTTCGTATTATAATTCGAAACCGAGGAAGTGTGCCTGACTGGCGTGTGGAGAGGACAGAGAGGTTGTTGTGTTTTTAGCGGTTCATACTGTAATTTTAAGCCGAAAAAGTGTGTCTGTCAGTTGGTTACAGAGCTCCGCGTGAGCACGGGCTTTTATGACTGTCAATATAGCCAGCATCTACCGTTAGCTACTCCGCTGTGCTGTGGAGTAATGTCTGGCTATGTGAGACTAGCATCTACCGTTAGCTACTCCGCTGTGCTGTGGAGTAATGTCTGGCTATGTGAGAAAAGCGTCTAGCAACATTGTTGTGAATGCTGCGGTCTCAGCCTGGCAACCTCCGTGAACTTTGAGTCTGGGCAGGAGGGGGCGGGGGAGACGACTCTCCAGTATTTTGAATTGGTAGTGCAGTAACTATTTTAACCGCTAGCTGCCAGTATTACACACAATATTACATATTGCACCTTTAAACATGAAAACACGCACTTCCACAGTGGGGCATCTATCAGCAAAAGCCTCATGTTGACTCTCACTCATGAATAGTCAGATGAGACGGAACCCCTGCAGCATAATGATGTTTACACAGGCTGGAGTCCGCCAACAATTAGCAACAAACAAATTCATCAGACAACACTAATGTGACTGATGGGATGGTTAGATTGAACTTGCCTGTGGACAGGCCATAAAATATAGTAGATGGGCTTGGTTTCCAGCAGTGACCATATTATTTCAGCTCGGTTTACATCTCTGTTCATCTCTGCAGCACAGGAGAAGATCTTGGTGTTAAAGTGCTCATATTATGCTCATTTTCAGGTTCATAATTGTATTTAGAGGTTATATCAGAATAGGTTTACATGGTTTCATTTTCAAAATACACCATGTAGAACTTTCCAGCATGTGTTGCTATTGTTTGTTTATATATATATATATGTATATATAAAAAGTAATGGATGTTATGATTATGTTCTGGAATATTTGAGAAAATAAGTGTATACATTTACTACCTTATTCCAAATGCAGGCATGTTTTATGTTGTATTTCATATATGTTATAATCATGCCAGGTTACAGGTTTGTTTTATTATCATTCCTGGCCACCAGACTGTGTGTGTCTGCTCAATTAGTCACAGTGCGCAGGCGGTTCGCCTTTAGGTTTTTTTTTTTTTTCATTCAATTAATGGTCAGGACTGGTACGCCTTGCCGGTGAGTGACTATAAACTAGCAGTTAGCTAGTAATTCAAACCAAGAATTAATATCATATGATTGTATAATTTAATTGGTTGATTCTGGGTTTTGTGTTTGTGTTTTCATTACAGGTTTACAACCTAGCTTACTAACTTACTAACTTGCTAACGTCACTAACAAGCTGAAGGGCTAGCGTAGCGGTGGCGATCAGGCTACCTAGTGTGTGGATGCTTATGTGTTATGTGTGCGCAATAAAAGTTCATAAAGTGGCTCGAGTTGTATCCGCTGTACTTGTCCTGAAACCCTTCCAGTGGGGAGTTTATTGAGCTATAGTGGTAGCTAGCTTAGCAAAAACTGGACACACCACATTTTTGTTGTACTGCACATTGCTGCAGCTCCTCTTTTCACACCTCAGTCTCTCCAGGACATTTCTTTAAAGTGCTCATATTATGCTCATTTTTAGGTTCATACTTGTATTTAGAGGTTATATCAGAATAGGTTTACATTTTATATTTACGTTTTTTGTTGTACTGCGAATTGCTGCAGCTCCTCTTTTCACCCTGTGTGTTGAGCTCTCTGTTTTAGCTACAGAGTGAGGCATCTGACTTCTATTCCATCTTTGTTGAGAGTCGCACATGCACAGTACCTAGGTAAGGACTACTAACCAGTCAGAAGCAGAGTTTGAGGGCGTGCCATGCTGGCAGCTAGGCGAGCATCATAACGTGTGTTACAAAGTGACCACGTTAGTCTCTGAAGTAAAGGCTGGACTACAACAGAGCTGTTTGGAGCAGTTTGTGAACAGTGTTTTCTGTTGGAGATGGTAAGTCCCTTTGGGGTGGACTTTGGGCTTTTTCACTTTATAAACCTATAACATGCACAAACACATATATAACACAATAAAGGAAAGGGAAAAAGCCAAAAAGCATAATATGAGCACTTTTAAATGTTTGTGGAAACTAATAAAGACAGAAGTGTGTTTGAAAATGTGAATAACAAAGTTAGAGGTACACGTGAGAGTTCAGGTTTAGCAAATTAAACCTTCTTAATTTGACGATAGATATGTTCTCTTGATGCGTTTAGCGTGTGCAGGGAGATAATTACACTAAATAATGAGGCTTCAATTTAAATCAGTGTCATGCCCCCTCCAAAGCAAGCTTTTCCCCTGAAGTCACCTTTATTACTCCTCTGGCATAGATCCTCTCTTCTTGTTTTTCATGCATTTCTGCCCCAAAGCTCAGGGGAAAAATCCATGATGACACCCACAGACCTCTAGATTTTGGATTAACAGTACATTTCATTTATCATTTTCTGCTTTGATGAGGCAAGGCAAGGCAGCTTTATTTGTAGAGCACATTTCAGCAACAGGGCAATTCATAGTGCTTTACAGAAAACATTAAAGAGCAGTTAAAAACAATAAAAAATATGAAAACAGAGAAAATATGAGAATAAAAGTTACAGACCAATATAAGAAATGAACAATTATTTAAAGGACAGCAATGAGGCAGATGGCAGATGAGTGGTCAAATGTCTTCAACTCATGAACATACTCATGAAGTAATCTTGCCAAAGCACTATTGCCCCATTATTTGCATTTTTTAAAAACTGAGAATAGTTTACGTACATTCTTAGACCATGAAATTATTTCAATCAAGAGAGACTTCTTTGAAAGGTGCAAATAAGTTTATTCATTGCATGATGCACAAGGTTGAAATGTACAGAGTCATTGGCGATTTAGTCTATATCCTCCTCAGATCTCTGCAGGGTAAATCCAGACAGCTAGCTAGACTATCTGTCCAATCTGAGTTTTCTGTTGCACGACTATTATACAGCGGCTCCGTGCAGAGCTTAGCCATGACGATTGTGATTGGTTTAAAGAAATGCCAATAAACCAGAGCACGTTTTTCCCTCTGCAGCGTGTGGATGGTCTGGCAAAGCGAGACTATTGGTGATTAGACTCCATCACTATGTACAAAGCGTAGAGAGGCCATGACTAGACACTGGTGGTGGTGAATGAAGCCTGAAGATCTGGATGGAGAATGAAAGCATAGAAGTCTTCCTGAATGAACTTACGCTGAGCTTCATTTCATGTTAACCCTCTGAGAACTGGCACATCCAAATGATGTTTGACAAAACTCCTACTCAAAAAGCCGCATTACAAAATTTCATTTCAGACATTTATCTACTATTTTTCTGTTATTTGTGGGGTATTTTTAGGCCTTCATTGACAGGACTGCTGAAGAAATGAAAGTGGAGAGAGAGGGGGGAACGACATTCAGCAAAGGGCCGCAGGCGAACCCGGGCCCGCTGCGTCGAGGGTTATATATGGGCGACCGCTCCACCAACTGAGCTATACGGGAGCCCTCTCTACTATTTTTTATCATATATTACACTACTTTGTGAACCTAACTACTTTGGTAAACTCATTTCAAGCACTAAAACAATTCGTTCAACACATAAGTTAAGGTTTGTTTTCAAAAGAGATTTGAGGACTTTCAAAAAACGAACATCAACATTTCAGTTTTAGTGCAAAATAATCTCTTTACACGTTGCTCTGGGGCAGATTTGGGTCTCACTGTACGGAAAGCTGAGTTTGTTCTGAACATTTTGATGTCAAACACAAAATGTTTGACATCCATGTTTGGTTTAGTTTTATGCAAATATCTTAAAAAGGTCATTTTAAGAACATTAAGAACAATTGTATTCCTATAATGTCAATTACATAACTGACTACACATCATTTGTCAAACAAAACTGTCCTGCACAGCATCAGCCATCTGATAGTCAAACTTTCTACTGGATGGTAATTTAATACGGCATAGGAGACAGAGTTTTACCATTACAGTAAGTGCTGATTCCTCATTTCCTGTGTACTTTCATGTCTATGTCTATATCAATTGTCAGAATTTCTTTTGGACCAATGAAGCAAAGCGAATATCTCTCAGCAAGGATTGATGAGATATTGCAGCTTGACTCTAGCCTGAGAAAAAACCTTGACGAAACTTCCGGCAAATACAACTGAGAAGGGTTTGGTGTCAACCAGGCTAGCTTGACTCACTTTTTCAGGAAAAAAAGGCACTAAACTGGCACCCAGGAGCTAATGCTCCTTTCCTCCTTTGACAGTATTTAAAGGTTTAAAGGACTCACGCTGTTCAGAGGGGATAAAGGACCCAGTATGGATGGGCCTGGTGTCCTCAGCCTGCAGTCGGGCTTAGAGTCCCAGCAGGGTGGAGCTGTACAGGGGGGAAGGTTTGGAGTGGGGGATCCCTCTGATCCTGCTGTAATGAGTCTGCCCGGGAACAGATGAGTCATTACGGCTGGTGTTGGGACAGTTGCTCTCTCAGCTCCATCTCTCTCAGGTTCATCTAAAAAAAAAATCACTGACATCTAAAGTCTAAATACTGTATGTTTATGGTATTTAGGCCAAATATGTGCATCAAAATATATGTAACATAATAATTGAACTGGAATTGCATTGTGAAGAATCATATAAAAATACATGCTTACTTTGAAAATAACCAGAAATGACATCACCTATATATAACACTTTTGAAGTTTTAATAAGTGATCTTAGTGAAAGATGAGATTTTAAAATGTAATACAATGATTACATTTTACCGGTAGTATGCCTTTCATGTTGTTAACAGACGTAGGCTAAGACCTAATGAGGATGAAGATTTTCAAACTCAAAGTTTTAGTGACAAGAGTTTCACTTTAAATTTCCAATTTACAAAAGCGTTGGGTGAACGAGTAAAAGGTCAAAGTTAAGATTTTTGAACCGTTTTAAAATCAGTGGTTAAAACCGATTAGAACTAGCTTGGCTAAAACAAATCTAAAGTGGAATGTATCTTTTATCTAAAGTGTTTTCATAAAAGCAAAAAATAATGACAATGTCTTTCAAGATCAAGCCGAAAGGACAATATCACATTAGTTGGCATTGAAAACTGTCTGAAAAAACTGTTTGTTAGCTTCGGGACAATACAGATCTCTAAGGTGTCACATCCACTTCAAGAGAAAAACATCATGAAAGCAGCCCTGCATACCAAAAAGCTACATTTTGTCAGCAGCAGAAATCGGACCACAGAGAGACAGTATTCATCGGGCTGTAATCCTGTTGCCTTCCACGGAGATGAATGGCTCTTCCACATGAGAGCTGACAGGGAGGGAGATGACTCCCGCTGCATGCTTCGGCCAAACCAAACTGCAGCCCGGCTCCCCGGCCACCCCACAGTGGCCCATATATCTGACAAGACTGTGTTTGGCTTACACCTCCAGGTGTAGTTCATATAAGCCATAAATATACATGGGAGCATATGCACATAGACAGAGGGAGGCCTGGATCCTTTGAGTTTGTGTAAATCAGGTATTTGCTCTGACTTTGAGATGACATAATAGGGATATTGTTCACACGTGTGCATTTAATTGCACTAGTTGGACATGGATCTGTAGGCTACTAAAATATGAATATGTAGTTGAATTCCGAGTAATCTGGTAAAATAATAAAACACGGTTCATGTCTGAGATTTAAAAATAGGGAATTCTGCATGACTCCACTAGATGGCAGCACAGGATCAGCACCATTTACTTCATTGAGCAATATAGACTCAAGCTTTACTTATTCATGGCATATATAAGGAAACAAGGAACATAGAGCTGAGAAGTTTTTTACACTTCTGTACACACAGCCCAACAATCTTTGTTCCTGTTGAAATACAATATCAAAAGCATCTGGACACCCCTGTCTATGTTGAGGGAGCTTTAAATGCTAAAGCACAAAATTATATCTTAGACAATAACGGGCCTCTAACTTTGAACTAGAAATGTTTTTTTTTTACAGTTTGTTTTAGAAGAACTTGACTGGGCTGCACAGAGCCTTAACATCGACCCCGTCCAACACCTTTGGGATGAACTGGAACGCTGACTGTGAGCCTTATCCACATAGTTTTGTCAATATCGTGTGCTGCGTGCATAATGATTTTCTACAGTGGAATGGCAAGTGCTGCATCATCACGCCATCTGCTAGTTAAAGTGTGACACACGCGTCTTTCAGAAAAGTCCCTTTATCAACATACGACAACTCAACTCACAGCTTCTCTCATGTTCACACAATCACATCTCTTAAAAAGGGAGCAGCTGTGGGAAAGCCTGCACCGGTGCTGTGTGTGACACCTACACAACAGAGGTGATAATTAACAATTAACACCTGCCGTTATTGAAACCACAGGGATCCTTGTCTTTCCAGATGTTGATCTGTTACTAAGCATTTATAGAAACATAAGCTAAGGTCATACATCACATGGCCAAAAGTATGTTGACAGCCGAACATCACACCCACATGTGACCTGTATTTATCAGAATACAGCCTTAGAAAATCTGCTTAGAAATATAGGAAATATTGGATAGGATAGAACAACACAATGCAATTTTGCTAAATTAAACAAATCACATTCATTATTCATTTCACTTAATTTTCAACAAATTGTGTATCCAAAAAAAAAAAACAATACACATTTCCATTGGCTCTTAAGGCAGAAATGTGGATAGTCACCATGGAAACATTAATTGGAAACAAAAAGGGCTGGGAAGATTTATTTTTTCACAGAACCGTATAAAAATAAATTGCAATACACTTACGATAAACTTGCCTCAAACTTCAACATAGAAAACCTTGCTGTACACAGTTTTCAGATAATAGGAAACAGAACAGAAATAAAGTACAACACACAATTTATTTCATACAGCAGCATGTGCTCTACAGTGAGTTTAATATGTTTCTACTTCTAAACTGGCCTCCAAATTTTAACAAAGTACACAGTTGCCATACAGTGTGTGTTTAAAAGTATATATCCATTTACTAAATGGAATGGCAGAGATTGGCTGAACAGGCAGCAAAGTGACAGTACTCTGAGCCAATGGAAATCAAATTGGTCAGATTGACAGCAGCCGGGGGGTGGAACGGGTGCCACCCCGGGCCCCCCCTCTAGACCCGCCCATGTATGTGATTGTGACGCATCTCATTCAAAACCATGGTCATTAGTCTACTGTTATAATTATATATATAGTTATAACTCTTCCATTAAGGCTTTCTACAAGATTTTGGAGCCCGGCTGCAGGGACTTGCTCGCAGTCACCGTTCCAGCTCAGCCCAAGGGTGCTGGATGGGGTTGAGGTCAGGGCTTTGTGCAGGCCAGTCAAGTTCTTCAATAGCAAACTGGAATAACACAGTGACACTGTCAGGTTAGAACAGGTAAGAGCCTGCCCAAAACCAAGTACAGTGTTGTCTAAAATATCCATTTTTGCTCTAGCATTAAGATTTCTCTTCACTTGAACTAAGGTAGTAATGTAGCAGTATTATGAAAGTTATGAAGCTAGATCTCAATCCCTATGTGTGTACTCAGATTTGTGAATGTGTACAAGAATCTCTAAATGTACATTAGATTTGATGTGTAAAATAATCTGTAAGTATGGACTTAAAAAACTAACCTCGCCCTGTAACTTTAAAGTGAAATATGTCAGTTAAGTTTGAAGATGGAGACGACAGGGCTGCTGTCCTTTCTCTTCTTCTTTCCGAGTGATATTCTCTTAAAACACGGCACAAGTGGCTCTAAAACCACTTTAAGACGATGGGGTTGGGGGGCACCAGGTGGGACTGAGCACTGCACTCTCTCACCTTTTTCATCAGTGAAGACGGAAGATGGCAGAGCGCTGTTGTTACGATGGGGCACTTAATCAGCGGAGACCAAGCATAAAAGGAAAGATGAATGCTCTTCGTACCCAACACAGAGACAAGCAAGAGTGGCAGTGATAGCTTGTCGGTGGTATACAAGACAGTGGTGGTTTTTATCAAACATGCATCACCCAAATCATAAACGGTTTCAGGAGAATACATTATTCTTCCATGTTGAACATTTCTCTTTTCTCTTGGTCCTCTTCACAGGTCATTCATTCAGTGTCTTGCTCAGGAACACTGCAGAGCGTCTCCATTCAAGGTAATAAATCTTGTCAGTTTAGACAATTAGGGCAACATTTCACTTCACCTCATTTTGCACACGTAAATTTGTTTTTTGTAGGTTGGATAATCAGTCACAAGTGACACTGTCAGCAACATAGCAGCATAGGCAGACAGTGATGTAACATCTGATGTAACAAATAAAAGGATAACATGAATAAATGAGTGTAGGAAAATGACAAACACAGATTGCTTCCGTACAGGAATGATGACAGCAAATTATATTCTATGGCCTCTCTCAACCAAACTGGAAACCTATGGAGGATTTTTGACTGATGTGTCCAACAGCGCCCCAAACCACTATTACCAAAACATCAAATTAGGGAATATCTTCTAGTAGGGTTACTGAGACGTCTATGTTAAGGAGCCTTAAAGCTGTTCTAGAGGCCTCCAGCTCATGTTTTGTTTTTCTTGAATTCTTTTCCCCATCTCTATATACTATGACAAGGTAAATGATCTGCAAACATTTTAATATGAGGAGATGTTCAGGGGATTTTCACCCCTGACAGTTTGAGTGGTATGCTCTTCCCAATGAGCTTTGCAAAACTGAAAAAATACTGTACCAGACAAATAATTTGATATAATATAAATGAAAAGACAAGGCACTCCAGTAGGATATTGATTTGAGGAAAATTGTGCTTGCTGAAGACAGAAATGAAATCAAAAACCTACTGCAGAAAGAGAGGGAAGCTTGCTGGAGTCACATTGTTATTAGCTTGTTCTGCAGTATTTTCTTTTCTTTACCTAAGAACCAAATCTGAGCCAAAGTTATGATTTTTGACAAAGACGGCCTCACAACTTTCTGTCAGGCAAGTGACAGGTTAAATCAGGTAAGACTAATTGTGCTCACTCTATTACCCCCAAAAAGTTTTTATTTTTGATGTTTGCCACATGAAATGTGTGATTCAGAAATATTAAGTAAGAAAGGACTGTTGGGATGAGAATTAGGTCTATAGAAGGTGTGACACTTCATCATTCTGACAAGAGAAAACCTGTTCTTCCATACACCCCTGGTCCTGTTGCCTTGTTAGACATGTGAAAGTCTCACCTGGCATGAAGCCACCGGTCACAGTCTGACATTTAACACCCATACTGGAGCTTTGCACTCAGGCAGCAGATGATATGGTTCACGTGCATTTTTAGTCCTGACTATGTTGTCCTAATGGTTTAATATAGAAATTTGACATGATTTAATTATTAATTATTGAGACAAATTAACAGCCTCTGTCGCTCTCTCACTCTACATGTTTCTTACCAGGTTGGATTTGGTGTAAGAAGACGAAAAAAAAACCCAACTCAGTCATATTTTACTGCTTCAGGAAAGTCAAAGAGAAATTAAAAGTGTAAAAAACAAAGTTGAAAAGGGTGATGCACTTTTTAAGTTAAAGGGAAACTTTAAAAAAAAGTGAAAATAAATATGCATCAGGAAGCAGATAAAAGGAATGTGTTAAGTATTGAAAATAACAGTGTGAGATTGAAGCTACGGATCGTCTCCAGCACAGTGTGATTTTTTAATGACTGTAGTAATATTACTCGGATGTTTATGATTCTATGTTTTCAAATGTTTGCACTTGTCAAAAGTACAGTCGTTTTCTGGGAAAGGCCGGTCTGATTTAGTCAGTTAGACGTGAGGACTTGTGTGTTTTCTTGCGCAAGACACCAAATTACGGTCCAGGTAGCCAGCTGTGTTGAGCTCTAACATTTAACCAAATCTGGCTGCCAAGTTTGGCAACGGGGCCAAACTTGGGCCTAATGTTGCCCCCTAATTTTATTTGAGACAATTCTGGTGCGTCATTCATTGTGGATCTGGCATGATTTCAACAACCAGGCATTCTACAGACTTCTGTTGGTCAGAGCCATCTGATTTCTCTGTTGAGAAAGGGGACACACTGATTTCTTCTGCAATACATTGATAAAGTCACAAAAGTTACATTTCCTAGATTTCCATTATGCAAGCAGCCAACAGTGAAGAGTACAAGAGTGTCAAATGGTTATATAATGTAAAATATCTAGGAAAATGATAGAGCTGTGTACCGGGGATTATCTTTGGTGTGACATATCTGACTGAATCACTTTGGCATCTTATATCACTTCTGTTTTGTCAAGGAATTTAGTTTCCACGCTTGTAGCTGTGATGTACAGCGAAATAGGTTAAGATGAATCATTGATGTACATTTCTTGGATGAACTGCTCCTCCATAATGCATCTTCAGCCCAGATGAACAAAAGGGGGGAGGAAAACATTAAGTGAGCTCCGAAGAGAAGAGGAATAAAAATAACTTGAGGAAGTATGAGGTGATCAAAACAAATAATGAATACTCAAATGAAAAGTTAGGAGGTAAAACATATAGGAAATGTTGTAAAGCGACTGCTTGTCTACAAAGTAATTTACAGACTAGGGTTAATCTACGGCATTGCTAAAAACCATGATTGACAAGCAGCCTCTTTGATCGAGTGGTTGTGTTAATGACTGTCCTCTATGGACTGTAAATACATAAACTGTAAGCTAGCTAGCAACATATGCACCAACTGTGTGTGCCGAACATGTCTGTGGGTGTTAAAGCTGAGCGTCTGACTCATTGTAAAGCGTACCACAAACTTTTTTCTTCTTCTTGGAAATAAAGCCTGGGGTTAAGTGGGAATTTTCCGCTTGAGTTGAAACTATATTTCAACTTGTGTGGATGGGTCATCGCCTCAATTTTTGCTCCTATGTCTTTGCAGAAGTAGCGCAAAATGTGTACGAAAGAAAGGGCAGAGTGCAGAACTAAATGCTTGACACCGTAGAATCTGGTTTTGTCCGGCGCTCATGGGCATCTCTTTATCTCGAGAAGCTCTGGTTGTGTGACACACAACCAGACGTGTATAATGTACTAGAGACCCAGACTTGAGTAAAAGTACAAGTGCTCTATCAAAAAAGTGACTTGAGTAGAAGTTGAAGTGCTCTTTAAGCACCACACTTAAGTGGAAGTACTAAAGTATTCAACATTTTTTGTACTTAAGTATTGCAAGTAGTTTATTTTAAAAAGTGGTACTCAAGTACTGAAAGTAAAAGTACAAGTAATGTGTTATGTAGTTATTAAAGAAAGCAGTCAAAAGTTTGAATATCATATTGTTTATATTATTTCATATATTCCTTTGGCTGTAGCAGCAGTTCAAGGACAGGAATGTCCAACACCGCAGCATGTCATGAACCGCGGGGTAGCTAGTTAGCTAGTTAGCTAGCGCTTCCTGATAGCTCAAGCTGGTGTGCCTTTTGTGTATTATATTTGTTACTTACCTTGATATGTTTCTTCAAATTCGACGGTGAATTTTTGAAGGCCATTATTTCATTTTATTATCTTTCGGGAGGCAGAGTAGGCACTTCATTCTATATGAATTGTCCTTCACTCTGACAAATGAAAACATGGACTCTAAGTAGGGCCGGGGGTGGTCTCCTTCCTCACCCTCACGATCAATCGAAGTTGAAGGTGTTGAAGGTGGTGTTTCTGGTTCTTCCATCTCGAAACAAACTAACAAAGCTCAAGTGTTCTCGCAGCAGAGCGAAAGGCAGAACAGGAGCACGTTCAAAGTATTCTTATAAGACAGCTTGATCGCTTGATTCGCTCAGTGGTGAGCCAGCTTCATCAAACCTGGTGACAGAGCCATCTACCGCTCTGGCAGTGATAATGTGGGTTTGGAATGATTCGTAACATTTTTGTACTTAAAACGAGTAACGATGCAGCACATAAAAAAATTTATCGGCGTAAAAGTATTAAACTCATCGAAAGTAAAAGTGGAAGTATAGAGAAAAAAACTGAGTACAGATATAGCCTTTTAGTAGTTAAGTACAGTAGTGAAGTAGTTCTACTTCGTTACTATACATCTCTGCACACATTAGCTTAAACTTAAAAAAAAATTCACAGAGGACGCACTGAATAATGGTTTGATCATAGCAGACTGACAGCAGGAACACAAATGAAATTTAAAAGCAGCCTCAGGAGGCTTATAGCACAACACGTGTCATTTTTCTTAAAGCTAATAAAGGCTGCAGTCTGTCCGGTGAGAAGGAAGTTTGAGCTCTCATGGTATTGTATTCTGTTTCAAGCTAGAACAGATCGGTTTTTTTCCCAGTTGGAGCTGTGCCTGGCAGCCACAGTGAATTAGTTTGTCTGTGTGCCATGTTATGGTACATAGGTTGTTTGGACATAAGTTGTTGCATCCTAATTTCTATACCCAAATACTCCAGATGATGGCATTTGTTTTCACTTAGCCTTTAAAAAGTCTTATTCTTTGTTGATCATTGTATAAAAAGCCTAATCATATCAAATGTGATTCATAGTCAGTAAATTATGAAGGAAATCCAAGTGAATGCCTTTTATAGGCACTATATAGGACCATTCAATTTAAATAAAAAGGTGTCCCAGTAAATCCCAAACTCTATAATCCAGCACACGAAGAAATCACTTCAAGTGTGCCAGACATTTTAAGATTCAAAAGACAGTGGTTGTTGTTGGAACTGATTTAACTGCACTTTCACTGGTGATTCATTTAGGAGGTAATGGTGTGGTGAAATATCATTTTAAAGGCTGTTGTAACACAGAGAGATATTCCTTGAAACATGTTCACATGCAACGATCCATGCCAGATCTGCTGGGCCTCAGCTGGAGCGCTGGTCTCCGGAGGATTCTCCTCGGCATGGACCCACAGCAGCAGAAAGCAGCCCATTAAGATTCAACAAGAGATTCACAGACGACAGGTCAGCTCGTCCAATAATGTCAACTCATTATTGATCATTAGCAATGCGGTAGTATTGAGCGTTTGGGGAAAGTCAATTTCAGATTAATTTATGTGTATTGTTATGGCAAAGAAATCCATCGTTTCCCAGGGTTACTTTTCCTGGGCTTTATAGCTTTTGAAACAGGGAGAATACTTCTTCAAACACATCAGTTATTCTTAGGTCAGAGCTTCTATGTGTTTGAGTGTGTAGGTTGGAAATGATGGTTGTTCCACATACAATTTACTATATCGAGAGTGTATCTTGAACAAAATGACACGTTTCTTTCCCAAGATTCATGGCAGCGAGGCCTCCCTTTTGTTTACTTTTCTTGGGATTAAAAGACTTTTGGGATTAAGGTGTTGATGTGAATCTTACATTGAGACAAGCAGAAGTGTGAGGGGGGGGAATGCATGTATAGTATGTGCATGTGTCGCTTTCTAAGAAGTGACATATCCTCTTCAGTATTAAATCCCAAGTGAAACTTTAATCAAAGTCATGTTGTTGTAGCGGAACAAAGATGAGCCTGTGGGCAAGATGAGGCAATTATGGGATATTTATGGTATTTATCTGGTAAAATGGTTCTGTAGCCCCAAGGCAAACTAAATTGACTCAAACCAGTTCTGAGGTTTAAATTCTATTATAACACAATTAAAGATAAACACATATATGATGCTAAAGTGGTACTTTCTTATGTTACAGAGCAGATAACATTACACTAGGAGCAGCCAAGGAACTGTCAGAAGAGAAGATGACTTGATGAAAAGGATAGAACACCGAGCACATCCACTATGAGCCAAAACACTGACAAAAAACATGCAACTCACTCACACTATGTGGCACTGGTAGAAAGACAAAAATCAATGCCTAAAATGATGTAACCTAAAGTATATTGAAAAGTCAATGTAATGGTACACTATTGACTTGTATAAAAGTAATTGTGTGCACATCCCACTGTCTGGCAGGACAAATGAAAAATACCATTTTCATTTGCCTGAAGAAGACCCAGCAGGGTCGAAACGTTGCATTTGTATTAAATATGGGAGCTTAAAGCAGTGTTGCGGACATTGCATTTTTTTCACACTATTGACCTGTAACACTATCATATTATATCATATAAGGAGATAAAGTGTTTTGATTTCCACAAAAGCCTGTTAACATTATGCAGGATAACAAAATCTTGGAACTTTGAGCATTTTTAAATGCACTACCAAGGTGACAAAATCGCTTATGTCTGCAATTGACAACATCAACTGACATAATCCAAAGTGCTGTGGAGCAAATTCTGGCTACACCACAGATACATTTTGGGATAGGAGGAATAAATTCTCTGGGTGCAAAGTGCATGTGCAGTGGGATTATTTTGGAGTCCGGTATGCAGTTCTTGTAAAACATCCATGATCATGCCAGACCAAGCAAGGTTGTATCAGCAAAACCCCTGAGTGTATTGAATTCAGAAAGGGATGTGTTTTATTTCTTAAGATTTCAACTTGTCTTTTGTAAAGGGAAGACTGTGCTATTTAGGTTGAAATAAATGTTATTCCTTAAAATTAAAGCAAATTAATTAGTAGTACAACAAGTAAAATGTGGCTGATTTTAGCCCATTTTCACACATTATGAATGCACCAATGTGGTAGCATTGGCGTCCCCAATAGGAAATGAACGCCTAAACCAAATGGTGTTAATGCCACTCTGTAGCAAAAGTCGTCCAAGAGAAAAAGACATCAGCAGCCATTGAACTTGAAGCCACAGGATAGATACAGGCAGCAGTCAATAGGCTATTATGTGACTCTGAGATAAGGTTAATGCCCTGGAGAGCTCAGGAGGCAGGCCTTCATCGTGTGCCTCACAAAAGGTCAAACATATTCACCGTCTCCTCTCTGAAATTTTATTCACAGACGGGGCACCCCCACGGCTTTGATAGGACTTGGCACAGTGGCCACGGCTTGGCTTACGTAAGCTTTTGAAATAGATTTAGCTGTAAGAACTGTAAGATGGCCCAGGGGGGGGGGGGATGTGTGGGTATAAACACTTGAACATTCTCCCACCACATTCAGTGTTTCTTTTCAGTTTGTAAGGAATGGGCTTAGTCGCCACAGGAAGGAATGAATGAGCTCTTCAAAAACCCACTAAACGCTCTCACGCTACAGAGAAGAAGAAGAAAAAAAACACACACATACACACACACATATAGACGTACTGAGTAGGTCTGCAAGGACAAGCTGTCTTTATTTGCCATCTAAAAATCCAGAAAAATTCTCTTTAGGCAGTCAACCAAAAGGTTCCATTACAGAGGAGGTCCTTCTGAAGCATAAACAGGTGTCTGGAACTGCCTATTTGCATCTTTGTCACTTAAAGCACAGTTAAGATAACCACAGTGAGGTAATATTTAGCCAGAAAAATGGTCCGAGGTAAACACATCTGAGGCTTTTGAGGTCTGTGGAATTTGAGGTATGCAGGAACCGGTACTAGACGTGTTGGCAGAAACCTCAAGTGAGAGGTGAGAGATTAGATGTCCTTCTTTGGAGTTCACTGTTCCCATTTGCCAACACTGGAGTGAACAGTAATTGACTTTTAAATGGCATGCACAGAATGCGTTACTCAAACAGTGCTACTGAGAGTAGTAGAGATACAGCACAGGGCTATGATTGTATGGAGATATTCATACGTACTGCTCTGATGGTGTTTATCTCAAAGTCAAATGCAGAAATACCCAATATCTAAATAGGATTTAAATAAAAGTGATGAAAAGAAAGAAAGCAAAAGTCCAGAGGCCTGTACTACCAATCCAGATCAACAGGCCCTGGATGTATTTCATTTACCCGGCTTCACCTAACCTAACAACCGCGGTCCCGCATAAGCCCTGTCACGATGGTGGTTAACAACTAGTTCAATCAACCCAGGGGTTCCCAATCCAGCGGGGGGCGTGTTCACATAAAAGAGGCGGTGTTTGCACAGCGTGACCAATCACAAACATCTACCTGAGCCGCATATTTTACATAAGAAGAGCAAATTATACATATTCTATACAATATTCTACATAAATATGAACACAGACAAGACAAGGCAAAACACAATACAGTTGCTGCTTCCTAAAACAGGAAGGAAAGCTGGCAAAATAGACACTGTAGATGTATAAATCACAACTCTTATTAATATCACTTCCCCATCAGTCAGGCACAAGATCTGACCATCATTACACTTGTGCTTTCCATAAACTGTTGTTGCCTTAGGCTATTATTTCAGTTGCAACCCTGGCAGTGGTAAGCGATCGTGGGAGAAAATAAAAAATATGAAAACATAATTCAAACAGATGTGCGCATTGGCAATACACGGCTCAACAAGCTGACAAATAGCCTCTACGTATTCACTCCGCTGAAAATCTATAACTTTCATAAAAATACCCATCAGGGAATCTTAACCAGGTTTTAGGTCTCTAAATGTTTTATCTTTTCTGAGCGCACCTCTCTCTCTCTCTCTCTCTCTCTCTCTCCTCGCACCAAGCTCCACCTGATCTTCTAAGAACGGTGACGCCGTTATCAACCGAGTATTGATTGGTCAGTAGGCGGTGCTTTTACACCGGTTGATCTCTAATCTCCAACATAACCTGCTCCCGAGCAGGTTAGGTGTTCAGCATAAGTTACCACGGCGATGTAACCCGGTAACAAGTGATCCACCGTCGTGATACCCAAAACTCTGGGAAGTTACCTCGCTAACGCCAAATCTTGCTTCGTAGTACAGGCCTCTGATGTCATTCTTCTGTTTGTTGTAAAGAAGAAAAAAGATGCTTGAATGGGAAAATATAGTATAATTCTTAAAAATCCGGAGAGTTGACAAAAAATTTAGATTTAATCCAAAGCTAATATCTAGAAAAATGAAGATTTATAACTGAAGAGACAGTTGGGATGTGTCATGCCATGTCAGGAAGTGCTAAATCCTAATAAATCTGAACTTTTATGTAAATGCATCTAAAGGCTCTAAATAAGGAGCTTAACCTGTTGCTTTAACACTGAAGGTTTGTCTTTGGAATATTTAAATTTGTGTCTGCGCTATATGTTGTTCAGGTCAAAGACACAGAGCTGAAAAATCCCATTATAGGAAATCTCCCAGGCTGAGGAAACAGTGTTTGATACACTCAAGGCATCCAGCAATTACTGTAGCTGTGATGCCTTTTTTGATCTGACTGGCTTTGCAATGATCTTTGAAAAGCTCCATTTTTGTGTGAGGCCGACCCCTCAGGTAATGAGTTGCTGCTTGTGGTTCTTGCATGGGTAGAACGAGGACCAATAGCCTATGATTTAACTGAACAAAGATACGTAACAGCTATTCACACTGCAGCTTGAGGACTCTGACATAACACTTCTTTTAATCAGTAAGAACTGCTTAGAGCATTGGGTCACATTTTAGTCATTATGTGATCTTGGCCACATGGATTTGCTTTTCTAAATAAGATGCCTGCAGTGTAAAATTGGTTTACTAAAGATATGGAACAAAGTATCAGTAAAATATGTTGGAACATATGATCAATTCAAATATATTTGAATATATTGATTACCCTTTGCAATAAATGCAAATATACTCCCTATATTACAGTGCTTCTCAAACTATGTATATTTTTTCATCCAAAAAAATTAAATTTCATCCAAGACTGGCACAAAACATTTTTGGTAGCAAGAAAAGCGAGGCACAATACAGGGCTGCGTCATCAGTGTCTGATTTAATACACAACAATATTGTTACTGAAAAACACTTTAAGCTACATATCAAATATTTAGAGTCAATAAATAAGGGTAATTACTATGGTGTATAATTATTTTAGGAATAGGTGTTAGTGGATAGGTTGAACAAACACAGGACGTTCACCCAGGAGACCGGGGTTCGTGTCCCGTTTGAAAAGGAAAGTAAACGGCAATGTAGTACCAGAAGTTAAGTACCATTAAGATTTTAAACCACATGTTTTTCTAAACTTAATAGCTTTGGTGCCTAAACATAACCAAACTGCAACCATGTCGCAGCTTTACCATCGTATTTAAAACCACGACTGTTACGTTTAAAACGGTGACCATTACGTTTCTGGTTTAGATATGAGGACAGAATACGCTCCTGGGGGTCATATTAGAGGGTAGGAATAAACGACCCATATCCTTGTATGATTTGGAGGATTTGTCGTAATTAGCTGGTTAACTTAGTGGAGCATTTAGCTCATGTTGCTTTTTGTCTGCTGGATGAGTAAATTAGCAACGTTCGCTAACATGTTCCCTTGTTAGTTTTATAATGTGAAAATTTGTCAATGTTGTGTTTACAGATTGTTTTACTTTTCCCAAGTGGCAAACCCAAGGTTTATTGTTAAGGCATGGATCAACAGCCATTTCAAACTGTATTCATAACACAGCTACGTGCGATAACGATGGTATGGTCCTCTAAAGGCTGCCATGGTGTTATCACCAACAGATGCGCTACAAAATGTATCTGTTGTTTTTATTACGTTTGGCATGTATTGCCAATATGTGAGTTATCATTACAAAAATCGGGTAAAAATAAAATGCCTTTTCAATGTGACTACAGTGGGACCATCTTCGGGTTTAAAGTTCAGTGTTTTATCACCTGCTGCCTCATCAACACAACTGAATGGTTTTCACTGCACAGTTCTGACAACCATGAAAATTAAAATGTTTTTTTTTTTCGAGCTTGTCCATCTGTCCCATGCTGATTTTTCTGTGGAAATTTGCATTTCTATTGATAAGATGGTGCTCAGTTTTCTACTATTTTGGTGTCAAACCACCCAATTATTCTATTTATTTTCATTCCATAATAGTTTCGTCACGGGAACCTTAAGACAGATGGTGGGGACTTTTTTTACTCATAGCTCTCTGACGCTTGGCAATTACTTGTCTCAGGTTTAATGAATACTTGCTTGTCTGGAAGAACCCAATCTTCACATATCACCAAGAGATGATTCATACACTACATTTTCACCATATTTCCCATCTCCTCATCCACAGCCACATTTACATCTTAACATCATTTGAGCCCAGAGAGGCTGACAACGGCAGCCTTCTCACTGAAGTTGAATATCTGAAAACCAACAAAGTATTGCATGTGTTCCTATGTGCTATAGAGCTTATTATTGTACAAAACTATGAAGACACATCAATAAACCACGCTGATGCACTAGATGACATATTCCTTTATTACCATGCACACGCACTGAAGAGTTTTTTGCGTCAATAGCCCATACATGCTACATACTGTAACTACTAAAATAGAGCACCAAATGTTTATTAATCAGTAAAAAAAAACTTCCAGTTATTTTATATTAATAGCTTTGTGTGTATATATAATAATGCTTTAAAAAAGATTTAGTGGTAACCTCCCCACTGGAGCAGACAGGCTAAAAAAGTAAAGTAAAATATAAATTTGCCCATTGTTGCACAGCTGCTTCAGCTGCGCTTTCACTCTGTGACAGATTTATGGAGCTGCTTTATAAACCTCTTGGAAATCATTCAGGAGCAGCTTTTGAAACCTGATGGCAGAGAGAGGGAGAGAGAGAGAGAGAGAGAGAGAGAGAGAGAGAGAGAGAGAGAGAGAGAGAGAGAGAGAGAGAGAGAGAGAGAGAGAGAGAGAGAGTGCGGAGGAAATACAGAGAGGTTTATATGGTTCATATCTCATCTCAGGATCCTCTGGCTGACCTCGCTGTGTTTTCACAACATCTCAATTGCATCTTAAAGACTGAATGCGGGAGCAAGAAGAAGTCTATACCCAACTGTAGTGGAATTTGTGCTTTACAGAGACTGTAAAACCTACAGAAAATCTACTCTTTCACACATTATAATAACATAACATAAAAACAAGTCATACTTTTGAAAAGACAGCTAGGTTGAGTTTGAAAAGGAAACACTTTTTAAACCTATATTACAGAATTGAAATCCTCAGATAACAGGACATAGCAGTTTGTTTGCAAATTTAAGTCACATATTTTATGGATTTTGGCTACTGTTCCAAACAACCATAGGTTTTTAATCATTTCTGTACAGTATTAAAATTAATTAATGAGCCTAAACCGAGTGGTAACCTGATGCGGAAGCTGAAGCGGAAGTGCCTTGAAACTGCATTCGTTCTAATGGCCAGCAGGGGGCGACTCCACTGGTTGCTAAAAGATTGTATAGAAGGCTATGAAAAAAAAGACTTCTCACTTGATTTCTTGGCTCAGTACATATGTTCCTAATAAGTGTATCGTCTCAATTGCTAGTTTCAAGTCTTCTTCAATACAGCATGATGTTAATTTTAAATAATGGTTCCATTTAGATTAGAATAGATGATAAAGCAGGGTATGATTTAGCGCGTGGCTACCTTGTGATTGACAAGTGCTACCATTGCGCTGTGCATAGTGTCCTTGGGTTGTCCGTCAGATCCAGTTATTGCTCCTCCCCACCCTTTCGCCCAAATAAGGTCACTTCTGCCTCCAAAAAAAGATGGCGAATTAATGAAAAAAAAATGCCAAACTTGAGGCTTCAAAACATCACGGTGACTACGTCCAGTTCTTTTATACAGTCTCGGCAGTCTAGGCTGTACTTAGGCACAGCAGTCCTAAAAACTAAATGCTATTGTCAGAATCAACTGTTGTTGATTTGACATGTTTGCACATAGGCTGACACGAGTGAAAAGGTTACACTTGTTTGAGTGGGACTTTATTGTATATGCAGACTGTTTCTAAACCAAACGGGCAGGTTTAGACTCGACATATGACACATAGGCTCCTGTAGAAGAGGTGAAATGATGATGTTAACCAAATCAACACCCTTTCATTCTTGACACACACAGACAATTACAACATAATCATGTAAAGTGTTTCCTCCCCTGCCTTTACTACTCAGCAAACAATTAAATGAATTAACAGGAACGGTTTGCATAACACACATCTGTGTGCTTTAATGAACCTAATATTGGTCTAAACACATTGCCTGATTGCTGCTCTGATTTACTCACAGCCGTTATGAGCTTGGACAGAAACCTGCCAGCTCAGGAGCTTTTGTTGAAGAACCTCCATTCGATTTGAGTTGCCCTGTATATCTATCTATTCTAAATAATAATTAGAGACAAGTCCTTTACTGAGCTCTCGCACCAAGTCATTCTCGGCTTTTATTTCTAAAAAAAAAGAAACTGAAAAAGTTGCCTATATCTTGACTTTGATTATGATAAACTGACAATTTCCTTTTCACCAGTAAACCCCAGATACATCCTGTGGCCAAAAACATTTTAATTATCCCCTAAATATTGTAAAATCCACAAAATATGAACTACCAACTGACTTTGATTTGGCTGCTGATGACAATGGCATCACAAGAAATTTGCCTATTCTGTTGTTCATAGCCCACTGTTTTCTCCAGCCAGCGGTTTAGAGGCATTTAGCTTGACTCACAGTAATTCATCAGCTAATCTCATACAATTTAGTGAAATGAGCAGATTTCCTGGATTTGCTTGAGAAATAAACGATTTTGAATAAAACACGCTCTTAATACAGTATTGAAGTAAAGAGTGAGTGTTGCTTGTAAGTCAACAATGTATAAAATTAGGTTGCACATTTGTGAGAGCCCTAGAGTCCTAGAACTGGAACACATGATTGGAAATGTTGCTTCTTTTCATGATAACATTGTTTGCAGGTCTTAAGACAGAAACAAAAAGGTGATTACAGAAGTGTCTCTTTTTATGAAACATGCTGAAAGGGTGTATCATGGGCCAAAGAGGATCTGGATAGGATCCGCATCACGCAGGAAGTCCTTTGATCCATACGACAATATAGGTCGTTTATTCATCCCCTCTAATACGACCCATAGATTAACGCCCAGCGTGGCAGGAAATACGTTTCCGTCCTCATTTCTAAACCAGAGAACGTAATGGTTGTGGTTTTAAACACGCCGTTAACTTTGTGATAGGGTCACAGTTTGGTTAGGTTTAGACACCAAAACTACTTAAAGTATAAAAAAAGATTGTGGTTTGGGTTAAAATCAGTTGTGTGTTACTTACCTTCCACACTTGACGCAGAACGTTAAAGGAACACGCCGACTTTAGCTTATTCACAGTAACCCCCAGAGTTAGACAAGTCGATACATACCCTTCTCATCTCCGTGCGTGCTGTAACGCTGTCTGACGGTTCCAGCATTAGCTTAGCCTAGCACAGATCCTGCAGGTAACTGGTTCCAACTAGCCTGGTGCTCCGAATTGTGACAAAAGTGACAAAATAACACCAACATGTTCCTATTTACATGTTGCGATTTGTATAGTCACAGTGTGTACACAAAACATTTAACATGAGACACAGCCATCTTCTAACAGTCAACAAACCGGGAACTATATTCTCAGACAGGCTTGCTGCGAGCATATCACTCCGCCAAAGTACTATATTCTTCCGCCTGAGAATATAGTTCCGGGTTTGTTTAGGGATAGAAGGTGGCTGTGTCTCATGTTACGTTGTTTTTTTTGTACACGCTGTGACTCTACAAATCACAACATGTAAATAGGAACATGTTGGCGTTATTTTGTCACTTATTCGGAGCAGAAGGATTACTGGAACCAGTCACCTGCATGTTCTGTGCTGGCCTGATGCCGCTGGAGCCGTCAGACAGCCTTACAGCACACACGGAGATGAGAAGGGTATGTATCAACTTATCTAACTCTGGGGCTTACGGTGAATAAGCTAAATTCCCAGTAAGTCAGCGTGTTCCTTTAAGTAGTTACATTTTTTCTGTAAAGAGAAAAAAAAACTGTCCGTTTACTTTTATTTTTAAACGGGACACCAACTCCTGGGTGAAAGTCCTGTGTTTGTTTGACCTATCCACCACCATGACCTTCCCTCCTATGTGGAATGTGGCACCCTTACAGCTCGAACACACCGGGCGCGTGTGTCTCGTAGCATAGATACGTGCCTGATCGTGCGCCTGGGCATTAGTACCGGACGCTTATTTCCGGTCTATGACCGGTATATTTTCCAGTCACAAAGCAATTCTTCTCCTCTCTCTCTCTCTCTCTCTCTCTCTCTCTCTCTCTCTCTCTCTCTCTCTCTCTCTCTCTCCGATAGAAAGAGACAGGATGAGTGGTGAACATGGGGCGGCGAAATAAAAATAGCTGCGCCACGCTGCTATACACGCTTACTCGCCCGGTGTGTTTTGGCTTTTATACTACTTCACCTTAGTGAAGCCACTAGAGGGTGCTGCCACTATAAAGGTAAATATGAGTCGTAATTGCAGCTTGAACAAACGACAGTCTCAAATAACAGGGCTGAAACACAAATTATTTGTCACTTTTGTTAACATTGTGAGACAAGACATGGCCTTAGCAGAGGTCTGCGCTCTCCGAATCCCTAGATAACTATATTCTAGTTATCAATTAATTTAAACATTTTTGGTTTCCGTAAATTGGGACATGAGGGCAACACAAACCTTTGAAATTAAAGCATATTGTTACAAATGAACACCTTAAAAGAAACCACTTAAGAGAAACAGAGCCAACATAGCTGGATTAGATCTTAAACACTTCTATAAAATGTGAAGTGGAAGCAAAACTGATCAAAAAGTGTAGCAACCTGGTGTACAGTATACTGCAGGGAATCAAGAATAAAGGTCTCACTGAAATGACAAGTGTAACCATGGCCAGCGCCGCTATAAATGTTAAATATGACACATTATCAACGACCTACAGCACTGTAAAACTGCATTTTGTATGATTAAAAAAATTATTCGACAAACCCGGATGAAGAACTCACAAAACCATTTAAAAGTAAACTTCTAAATGCACCCGACTGAGCGTCTAAAATGCTAAATAAAGCTATGCAGGTCAGGACTGAGGTGATTTAACTCCAAGTTAACACTAAAATAAAATGTGTGCAGTCATGCGTTGTCATGGCACTGAAGCCTAAAGAAACATCTGCATTGATTGTTTGCTCAGCGTGCACCAGGTTTACTGCTTACAGGTGGCGGAGTCTTTTGATCAGATGGAGGTTGGACGTTGGTGTCAGTCAGTCACCCTTCAGCAAAACTTGACTTGACATGCACGGAGTTCACTGTCCAAAAACGTCAGAGCCTTTGATATTTACCTGTCCTGGGCGTTCTGAAATCTGCTGAGCTTAAAACTAAAATAGATGAAAAATGATTGTAACTTGTCCAGAGGGAGGAAACTGAGTCAGTCGAGCTGTTTTTAATGGCCAGACCTTTAGCCTTTGTTCCAAAAAAACAAAAGTAGGCAGTTTAGCAAACAGCTCAGGACAATGTAAAGAGCATGAAAACATATACTATTAGAGCGCTATTTTTGCTGAGTGTTCAGTGTTGCTCAGTGTTGCTCTTGGAGTTACAGTCACGCTCAGCAACAAATGACAGGCTTTCAGTCTATGAAACCAACCCCCACTGACCGCGTGACATTGATCAAACACGATGTCCAAAATTATGCAAAGATAGGCAGTGTGAGTTAAGGTTTGAGCAGTTTTTGCCACTGTTTTTGTCTGCAAGTGAGACTGGATGTCAATCAGTGATTTAGAGGTTCTCTGAAAAACGTTTGATGCAATAGAACACTTGGTACCTGGCAAATGTTAACAAACCACATGTCAGTCAAAAAACAAAAGGCAAACCATAGAGACCTGAAAACCGCTGTGAGAAAAATTGGAGTGAAGAAATTCTCTCCTGGCTGGCATCAGTGATTAACGACTCAAACAACTCCCCAAAGGCAAATCAGAATCCCTGAATATGTCTTGACCTGTACACCAGTTGTGTGATCGGCTTGGGCCAATTCCCAGCTGATACACAACACAGGTAAAGCAAAAAATGTGCTTCATAGGCAATAATTCCCCAATCCACACATTCACGCGGCTCTAACATATTTTTCTGCTGCTCAGACTTGAGATGGAGTTGAATAAAGACAAAGCCCAAACTAATTTGTCACCATAACACCCAGTTAATCCCACCACTTAGTATCAATTTTCTCCTACAAGAACTGCATGCGCTTTCTCAGGTTGCTAATAAGGTGGAAGTAATAAGCTCCTGGATACCGTTTTAGCGTGCCAGTCGTGCGTTATGAAGACACACTGCGTCAAGCTTTCATGTCCCTGATTAGCACAAACAGAGAGTCACTGCAGTCTAGTCTCTGCGCGCCGAGGCAATTTTGAAACTTATATTGCACAGTCGACTAATTAGAAAGACGTGCTGTTCTCGGAGCGTGAACAGATATATAGGAGAAAGAGAAAGTTGTCAGTGCCTTTTGAGTGGAGTCAGAGATGCTCAGCCATAGTGGGATGATGATCATTGTAGTATGTTCAAATCTCAGTGAAAAGTCTAGAAAGGTATTAAGGCTGTCCAGACTCAAAACTACTGTTTAACATGAACAGTAAAGGCGCAGAAAACTGCTTTGGGGAGATTTAAAAGGTACAGCAACAATATATTATTTTCCTGTCACGACCACACATACCAATACCAAACTGATCTTGACATATTCTGTAAAAAAAAAAAAAAAAAAAAAAAAAAATCATATTTCAGTTGGCCACCCCATGCCCCCCTTCTAAGCCCCACCCCTGTTAATGGAAAGCAAAATCTTTCTCCAAATATTACATATTTTGTTCTAAGCTGATCCCTGGGATGTCTCATTACCTTCCGTGATTAGTTTTAATTAGTGGCAATGGTGAGCCTCTCCTCCATTCCCTATGTGCACTTCACAGAGGAATGGAAAGGATTATTTTTAGGCCTTTATTTTTATAGGACAGAAGAAGACATGGAAGGGGGAGAGAGAGAGGGGGAATGACATGCAGCAAAGGGCCGCAGGTTGGAGTCTAACCCACGGCTGCTGCGTCGAGGAGTAAACCTCTACATACACTACCGGTCATAAGTTTCCATTCCAGACAGAATACCAGCAGAGATCAGTTGCATTGTTTTTTTTAATCAGGGCAGCAGTTTTCAGATTACATTATGTGCTTACATAATTGCAAAATGGTTCTCGACTGTTGTAGACAGAAGTGGCTGAAGAAATGCTTGAAATTCCATGCTTTTTGGTCTAAACGTCATACCCAAATTAAAAGTGGTACAGCTCCCATATACTTTGACACTTAGGGGTGTGCCTGATATCATTGGAAAGGAAACACTCAAGTTGTGTCAGGGTGATTCTAGGCCTTACTGACACAGAGTTACAGAGGCTAGAATGGAGATTTTTTATTTCTGTCCAAGTTATAAATCTGTAAAATTATTAAAATACACTGCTGTAAACACATCTGACAGGTGACAGACAACACAGCATTAGCCTTGTCTCAGCTTACTACAGAAAAAAATTCAGAAGCTAAAAGACTCAAAAATGGATTTTATATGAATTCTTTTCTACAAATATGTCTGTGCGTTTTTTTATTTCTATTTGAAAAGTGCAAATAAAAAAGCCAAAAAACTACAAAATACAACACTTCTCAAATACACAAACAAACCCACATCAATCACCTTTCCAATGATATCAGGCACACCCCTGAGTGTCAAAGTATATGGGAGCTGTACCACTTTTAACTTGGGTATGACGTTTAGACCAAAAAGCATGAATTTCAAGTGTTTCTTCAGCCACTTCTTTCTACAACAGTCGAGAACCATTTTGCAATTATGTAAGCAAATAATGTAATCTGAAAACTGCTGCCCTGGTTAAAAAAAACAATACAACTGATCTCAGCAGGTATTGTGTCTGGAATGGAGTGGAATGGAAATTTCTAAGTGACCCCAAACTTTTGACCGGTAGTGTATGGGTGCCTGCTCTACCAGGTGAACTACCCAGGTGCCCAAAATGAAGAAAATATATACTTAATTGTTTCACTTGACCACACAAAATACTCAAACGCATTCAAATCAGTAAATAGTAATGATTTGGGACCCAACTTTACGCTGAACATTGCTGTTGTAAATCAAGCCTAGCAAACTGTATCAAACACCATTATGAAAGTAATCCTCTGCTCAGTGCAGCCAAGTGAAATTGAGTACAAAGTGGTGCTCTCCATCTTTCTAGACTAAAGGCTCTCATGCAAATCTCAGGGTGTTTTGGCCAAAAATGGTTGCACAAAGCAACAAACCCATTAATTCCTGTTGCAGACGGGGGGTCGGAAGCTGGGATCTCGGTGCAGAGCGTGTTAAATGAGGCCTCTGTCTTTTTATATGCGATAGAGTTTCTCACCTCTTACTGCCATTCGTTAGAATAGAAGGTAAACCAGTCGGTGGTTACTTGTTTGGCTGTCCCCCCGTGGAGCCAATTCTCGCTCTCCCAAGACGTATGGGCACTCCAAAGCCTCAGGCTGAAATATAATCTTGGGCTCTGCACAGCAAATCACATGGGCTCTCTGAGAAACAATAGACCCAGGTACTGTTTGGTGGGTGGAGGGGCGAATGCTCATAAGATAAGTGGATGGTATGGACTGTAATAGATACATGCAAGGTTTTGACAATATCAGAATTGAAACAATATATCAACTCTGTTATATTGGCCTTGAAATGGGAGGAAGGATCATATAATCATGGATCAAGTGGAATTAGTTTAGTATAGCTTTTCTGCAGATGCTACTGAAAGCAGCTCCTTCTGACAGAAAACCTTAAAAATTGTACGTAGTTTTAGCCCAGTATGTTTCGTAAATACTGCTTTTGTCTAAAAAGATAGAAGCAAATGAGCACAGTCCCTGGAAAAAAATAAGAACCTAATGGCCTTTTATGATTTTGAGTTTTTAAGGAAATACTGCTGCAGAAAAGTTCTAGCAAACATGGGAGTTAGCAAAAGGCTGGTTAACAGAGACATTGACCGTCTGCCTAATATCAGCTCCAACAGAAGACTTTTCTTCAAACAGGTTAAAGGTGCTGTACTCGAAATACTGTAAAATAGTGGGCTGGAATTGCCTCTACACGGCTCTCACAGATTGGTCCCTAACTTGACAAATACTGAAGCTTTGCCATGGCATGGTGTCTGATACCGACGCACAAGGCACTAACATGCACTAACATGCACTTGCAGCCCGATCGGCTATCACAACAAAGAACAAAAAAGCTCAGATTACAATTGCTCTAAATGTCGAGTGCACAACCTCTAAATTTGAGCCTGTCCACCATACAGTATAATCAGCTAATGCTAGCTAGCATGTAAATGGACTGTTTTTATATAGTGCTTTTCTAGTCTCAACGACTACTCATAGCGCTCTGACATAGTAGAGGAACCATTCACACACTGTGGCAGAGACTGCTGTACAAGGTGCCACCTGCTCATCAGTTAAACACTCACACACATTTACACTCCGATGGCGCAGCATCGGGGGCAACTCTGGGTTCAGTGTCTTGCTCAAGGACACTTTGACATGGGACTGCAGGGCCAGGGATTGAACCACCAACCTTCCAATTGGTAGGCATCCGCTCTTCCACTCTACCATTAAGCCACAGTCACAACTGTGTGTAGTGCTGGGCAGTGCAGTTACAAACAGCAGGTATAACCTAATGGAAAATAGCCTGCACAGCGCCAAATCTTAGACCGTGTATTGAGTGCACAGCAGTGACAAAGAATCATAGAAAACAAAAATTCCGGTTCTCACAGATTTACAGTTAATGTGCATGGGCAAAAAATGTATGTGTTTCAGCTAGAAGCTGTCATTAGCGTGACGAAACAGCAGGTAGAGATGTGTTTTTCTATGTTTTATTATCTGAAATTGGCATGTAGGCTTCTGTATTTTAGGGATTATTAGGGTGCTTTGAAACGTATAGTTCGGTAGACTTGGTGCGATTCGGGGCTGAAGTCGCAACATTGTTGCATTTTTCATTTGGTTCGGTTTGTGTTCAGACTGCACTTTGTAAAACGCACGAAACATTGTAAACAAATACGGTCGAAACGGTTGCTTGTTTATTGGACAGAATATCAGAGTAAAACTCGCCGACACCTAGCCTCGTGAGACCGTCCTGATCTCGCGAGCTCCAGTTTTCCACTCGCAGATCAGTCTGGCATCTTGAGATAGAGAAAATTTGGATTTGCCTAACGACCGACCAATCAGCGTTGGTTTTGAGGCGGGTTTAGGTGTGACGCAACGGGAAGCGACTGTTCAGTCTAAACAACATGGCAGCTTCCACAAAGTTTTATTCGAATTAGAAAGTATTCCTTCATTGAAATAAGGACAAAAAAACGGTACTGGAGGCTTTTCTCAGAGGAAAAGATGTCAGAAATAATGGAGCACCAAATTGATGTGGTTCGGCTCGTGTTCTCACCAGAAGTGAACCAAACTCTGGTGCAACAGTTGTTTAAATGAGCTTTTACACCACCCCCACGAAACGCTCCAGGGTTTGATTAAAACGGACCAAACTGCTCCGGAGTGAAAGCAACCTTAGTTAACATCTGGTGGTGCAACCCACTCTGAAAGTGGTACATTTGTGACTTCTACAAACAGTTTTATTTTCAAATTTGCTCATTAAAGCCTTATTCACACTGCCTAGGTTGGCCGTCAAACGGTCCGGCAAAAATGCGGGTCTTTCCATTCATTTTGAATGGGGGTAGTGCGTTTAGGCTGCGGTGGGGTTTGCCACAGGGGGCAAAAAAACGCAGCGGGCCTGTGGCGAAAAGTTGACACCGACTCAACTTTTGAAGAAACGCAACCTCACGTCACGCTGCGGTGGCCAGTCATGTAACCGGAGATCAATTGGTGTGTTTTGAGCTATGGTTTGTGGCGGTGTGAGAATCCCGTACAGGAAACAGGAAACATCACTGCCTCTATCGCTGCCACAACAAAGTTTTAAAACACTACGAGGGTAAAAAAATGAAACACAAGCACTGAACTGCCCGGGAGTTTGTGTGATAGCTGAATGTTTCCTGCAACAACAAAGCACTCTCTATGTCTCACTCGTCTCTTTTCTTTCCCTCTCTCCTGTGACATAAATCTGCCTTCAAGTGCGGTCGGAAACGTCGAGATTTATTAAAGATCTGAGGGAAAACAGTAATTGTGAAATATAAAGTTTACTTGTGCTAGATTGGGAGGTCAAAGAACACAACAGGACGTCACACAAATGGGCCATTTGTGACACTCCTTCACCGCCGGACTACCCTGCGGCAAATTGCCGGCGGATCGCTGTTTCCACGTCTGAACGCAGCCTAATGCACATTCAAAACAATCACAATCTCTTGGGATGCATCCCTGGACATTTTCCTCCTTCTCTTCCTCCTGTTGGATCTTGTCTTTTTTTCCTGTTGCACATTTATCACTAACTCTCAAAAGGCTGAACAACGGGTACAAACACTGAGCAGCAGATTTTTACAAATCACTACCCAAAGGAAGGCTCTACTACCCTCTCAGATGAGCAGAGTGTGTTTTTAAGGTGCGCTATCTTACACCCAGACATCACAGGGAAACACTATGTAGGGGGGTTAGCTACAGAAGGAAGAGATAAGTAAGAACAAAGCGAGCTGTCCCACGGTGTCAAAACAAGACCTCCATTTTCACCCCTATGGACGCCGCAGCCTTGAACCAGATACCAGATACTCCTCAGCCTCTCTGAGATTAGGAACAGAGACTTTGTTAGACAAAACTATCACACGACCTGCTCTGGCACCAGGCAGCGCCGTCAGGCTTGTGGGGATGTGTTTCTGTGGAGTTTGTTAATATGAATCTGCATTCCAGAGATGTTGGAAGTTTGGGAAATTCAGAGTTTTCTCAAGGAAAAAGAAAATGAAATGGCCTCAGTGCTGAGTTTTCCCAAATGCAGCATTCTGACATTAAGTCATTATAGTGGCATCCATCATAAACATGATAATAAACATTACAAATTCTACCACAGTTTTTGACATAGACGTTTGTAAGATAAGTTGGACCATCTGCTCTTTTTTTTCAATCTCCTTTGTATTCACCTGTTCTGTATTTGTCTTTTATACATAGGACCAGTTTGGTGGAATGCAGTTTCAAAACTGGGCGTGACAAACATTTGTACAAACCACACACTGGTTTATCCACTGTGTCAATGCAATAAGAAGTATGCTAGTTTACTTCTCTTGAAAGTCAGATAATTATTTTTATTATGTCGCAATTTTATCTTGAACAATCTTCAACCAAAAAGCAGGAGACATTTGTGACTACTTGTTCCAAGCAAAGTTTACAGTAAGACATCGCACCATGTCTTTTATGGTTATTGCAATCTTACATTCCTGCAGTGATTATGTCCACCAGGAGTAAACATACAGCTCTTTAATATCTATTGAGATGTATGCACACCCAAATACAGACATGTAAGACAAGTGACAATATTCAGGCATTAAAAAGCACGCCGATTGCGTTTAAAAACCAAGCAACGTTGACAAATCATGGCTGAGTTGTGGGGAATGTAGAATGAAGGTGCTACAGTCTGTACGAAGAGCCACTGAGGAAGTAATTTGATCTTAAAAATACCTTTTTAAAAGAAAACACTTTACTTTAAGGTATCTACATAAGAGTGACATGACACTGTCATGAACGTGTCATAAACATAAACAAGTCATAAACATTTATGACATAACATTTCTGTCATTAAGTGTCATTTGTTTTTTGTCATGTTAGGGTTAGAGTTAGGGTTAGGGGTTACTGGTTAGGGGTTGTGTCATGACAGTGTCATGTCACTCTTATGTAGATACCTTCAAGTAAAGTGTTACCGAAAAATGTTTATCTTTCTGCGCCTCCGTTTTCCTCTCTAGTTGCTCTTGGCTCAACCTCTGTATTTTCTGCTGATTCAAACCTCCTGCAGCTTCAATTAACCCAGTGTGAAGGCAACTTAACTCCTATGGGCCCTGCAGGTGTGGCTGATGAGCCAATCAGCATCGAGAGGTATAAAAGAGACCCATGACCACGATTCATGTTTGAATGCACTGAAAGAAATCACTGAAGCAAGAGTTTATGAGTCTAAGAGTCAGTTAAGGGGGTGACTGCAACCTCAGCACCAGTGTTGTAATGTAACAAAGTACAAATACTTTGTAACTGTACTTAAGTAGAATCTTCACGTTTCTGTACTTTACTTCGTTATTTATATTTCTGGAAACTTTCACTTTTTTTACTACACTTTTTCTAAATAAAATGTATACTTTTACTCCAATACATTTCCACTAAGCATCTTCGTTACTCGTTACTTGCAAGAAATGTTTTCATATGTTGTAGGGAAAGATTTTTCCTAAAAAAATAAATAAAAAAAAAATAAAGAAATTTAATTCTTCTTATGTTTTTCTCTCTGTTGATGTCAGACTTTTGAATTTAAATGTTTAAGACCGAGTGGAAACCCTAAAAATTATTTTTTACTAAAAGGAAGCCACAATTAAATTCATAATAAAAGTTTTTCTTTACTTTTACTTCTACTTCAAAAATTAACTACATTTAATATCAGAAAATTGCTTTTGATACTCAAGTACACATCAGATACTTTAAGACTTTTACTTATAATATTATATAGTAATATTCTAACAGGCGACTTTAACTTCTACCAAGACCATTTTTCTGGGAAGATACTTGTACTTTTACTCAAGTATTGTTTTGAAGTACTTTATACAAGACTGCTCAGCACTAAAACTAAAAGCTTTTCTTTTACTGCCCGGTACGAGTTAGCTGGGCTGGGGCTCCATGTGTTGATGAAGGATACCTCTGTGAGGAAGGTAGAGGAGAGCATTTTAGAACAGTCAACGTTCCATGGTCCAATTTCTCCCATTTCTCTAGAATGTTAACCCATTGCCCTTCATTTTGAAATGTTACTGCATATCATGTGGGTGTTTAAGTGATTTAAAAATAATACAGTGGGTCAGTCATTACAAACCCACGCTGGGCAGTCAAATGTTCACTTACCCCTTAGAACTGTATTTTAAACTCCAGTGAAGATCCCAAAGTTCCCAGTGATGCCAAATATGTCTGATTGAATTTTGGGGAAATGCAATAAAATTATGCACAAGGCATCTGCACATACAATATTTCCATTTTGATGGATTGGTGCAACCAAAAAAATTAGTCTTGGTTTTGAATATTCCATATCCTTCTTTTTGTTTGAAGCTTGACAAACCTAAAGCTATTTAGCTTTTAACCAGCTACAGTACATCTTCACCGTTTCTACTTCTTTAAATCTACTGCCGCCTCCAGTCAATTAACATTTTAAACAAACTTAATTTCCATGAAGCATACTAACCTACTCACTACTGGAGAGGGTTTTTGTAGTGTGGGAATCAATGCCTGACATGGACACTCTGTCTCTTGCAATCTTCATGCGATAAATCACGCTGCTTGATTGGCTAGATCTCTGGAGGATTTGTTCAAGATGTAGATTGCGGTTTTTCAGCTTAAAGTGTGGAACGCAAATGGGAATATACTATAAACCCAAAGCTATATTCCTTAAACTGTGTGGAAAAAAATAGTGGCGTTTTGTACAACGGAGCCCCCTAGTTTATGGAAAAAGGGAAGACTTTTTAGTTTTATGTATTCTAAACAAGATAAAAATGCACACACACAAAGGATACACAGCGCATAAGGTGCTATTTTGGGATAAGAAAATTGCTAATTTGCTATATGCAGTAGCAAGATAGTTGCTAAGTTGGCAACTTTACTGCCAATTAGCCACCTAGCTTGGCAGACTGACTACCGCTGGCATGTTTACAGGTTACAGTGGCTTGCAAACTAACCCCACAAATCACTGTCTTCAAGCTTTCAGCACCACCATTTTGTAACGGAGGGGATTTTACTGTCAACACAACATGGACATCCCAGTGCATAATATATCAAGAAAAAGACTACTGTCAACATGATAGCCTATTTAAAAAATAGTTTAATTCTGAAAAATTGTAATTCCTTATGCGTTGAAGGCTTTGTAAATAGTGAGACATCACTACAAACCTCTCAAATCAGGCAAATTGGCATTAAAAGACATTTTTAAATGTCCCAAGACACAACACTCGTACCTGCAGCATCTCTGTAAAGCTGGTTTGTTTTTATTGTGTCAGTTTAATGCCTAAAATGGAAATGGAATGTAAAATGGGAAAACAAAGGCTACATTAAAACACAGAAACCTGTCACAGCAATGAAAGATGGTGTAAAAATGACATTTCAATGTGAGGCCAGTCTGGGGGTGTGGGTTAGCTACCAGTGAAGAACAATGGAGGGTGTTTCCTGTTGGAATCAAAGCACCTCTGCTACCAGCTTCCTCTGATTGCTGAGGGAGTGCGTCTGCAGTGTTTGAGTGTGTGAAATAGACTGAAGGAGGACTGCAGGTGACACACTTTAATATTGTCTTATAATGCTGCAGAGAGGTGCTTCACACTACCTGAGTGGTTTCCATACAGTGGGTGTCTGTACCTAAAGAGGCAGCAGGACCATCTCAGCATCCAGATGCTTCCACATAAGGGCCGGTGGGGTCGTGAACCTATCAGATCGCTCCCTGCCTGTGCGTAAATCAACAGGTGCGCCCTACATCTGTCCTGACATCATATCCCAAAGTGCAGCACTCCAGCCAAATACAGCAAAGCAAAGACAATGTGAGAGTGAGAGGTGAAGGCACACATGTGGTGGACAAACTCATCAGAAAACAGATTTAACGGGCAGAGTGTCAGCGGCTACAGTTTTCAGAGAGCCCCCAAGAGAGTTTCATCTATTTTCTGTATCGTTTGTATGTTTATAGGTTGCCAAATCCCTATAGGTGTGGCCTCTTTGACATCATTTTCTAAGCCATATAACATGTGCAATACATGCAACTAGTGTCTGCATGTCCAAGGTGAGACACTACAGGCAAAACTGCACTCTTCAATTTTGCAATTTTATGCTACTTTCCTTCCATAACTAAGTTTTGTTCAGAGTAGTGGAAAGGTAACATCCAAAATTCCCATTTAGGTGTTTATTTTAGTACAATTTGTCCATTTGTGTCAGTAGATTTCCCCTAAAATGTTCAAAAAGATAGCTTTAGATAATGGCTCATCTGCATTGTTAAAACATTAAATTCAGAAAATGCATCTTATATTGAAGATGGTCTATATCCACGACATTCCACTTCCAGGATTGGTCCATTGCTGCCGGAAATTCCGCCAGATGCACTCTTTTGGGCCGGATGTCCATTGCCTTCCGCTTTCTTTGTGTTGTAATTTTAAAAGTCCAGTGTGTAACGTGTTTAGTTGTTCATTATCAAAATCTGTGTTGCCCGTTCACAAACTTGTGAAGTGGGGTATCATTCATGCTCCATCTTGAAATACGTTAGCCGGTAAGGGACATACAGGACATACTGCTCCGCCTTTCACGTTTTTGCTGTCGCATGATAAACTCACCGGTGCTGTTAATGCTGCTAATGGGTATCGTAGCTTCCCGGCCCCGGCAAGTTTAAGGAAGGAAACATGGAGGACCACACGTATTCAAAATCCAAATTTCAGGAGCAGGAGTCTTCTTCTTCACCCAAAAAAGAAAAAGGATATGGAAAAGAGCAAGAGACCGTCTTTTTGAAGCGTGAAGGCTACCGTAGCTGTAATACGTACTTTGAATTGCGTGGTGCGAGAGAGTTGATTGCGATATATGATCTCAACGCTAGATGGGAGAAATTCCTACACATTGGACCTTTTAAACTCCGGTGGATTCATGAGGACTATGGTTAACTGCTCCTCAGATCTCTGCAGGGTAAATCCAGACAGCTAGCTAGACCATCTGTCCAATCTGAGGTTTCTGTTGCACGACTAAAACAACCTTAAAAAGTACACGTTCCACCAAAACAAGTTCCTTCCCAAGGCTATTTTGCAGGGGCACCGGGGTTGCTTAGCGCCACCCAAGACAATTGTGATTAGTTTAAGGAAATGCCAATAAACCAGAGCATGTTTTTCTCCCATCCCGGAATGCTGTGTGGACTAGCCAGACCCTCCTCCGCAGCGCTGTGGAGAGAGGTCAGGCAAAGCGAGACTATGTTCTTCAACATATTTTCAAAGCAATATAATATTCTTGAGACCAAACACACGCAGGTATGTGAAATCAAACGTCACTCTGAACTAATGCACTTCTCCGCAAAAAACTTCCTTAAGATTAATCTGTCTACATGTTATGATATCAGAGTAAGCGATAACATCCCAGCTCTCTCCGCTCGCTCATTGTGATAAACAGGTTTCACAGGACTATAAGGAGATATTCTGGCAACAGGAAAGGGTTATGTTTTAAACTTATTGTTCACCAGCAGGCAGCTGGCTCATATTGTTCTACTGTCAAGGGGGTTTGGCATTGTCAATCCAATGTTTAAATTCCTCCTTTGTGTTCTTTACAGGCCAGCAGAGGAAGTGTACGCCTCCTGGACAGTAAGCTTTGTCTGTATGGTTTTCTCAATTTTCTGGACCTGTTTTTACTTATCTAACCCTCTCTGACACTTTTGTGGTGTGATGAGTCAAACATATTACGTCAAATCAATAATACACTATTTAAAGGCCATTGAGACTTGTTTTACAGACACATTAATAGAAATGAAGATCTTATGGAGAAGGAGGTCTTGAATTATATGTATGAATACGATAAAAAGCCATGGGCGCAGTAATTGCTGTTTACTGTTGGCAGCAACCAATTTTGTGGAGCAATCAACTTTAGTGATGATGCATCATGAAAGTAGCCCACTTGTTTGTTTACTGTCTGCAGGGGGTGTTCATCTCCACTGTGAAATGGTTTCGGCAAAGTAATAATTAAGATGTGAGGTTTTGACTGAAGTCCAAGGGAGGGGATGGACAGATATAAAAGACTATGATGTCATCGGTCCTGCAGGGGGGGATGTTTACGACATACCACAGCTCCCTGGAGAGAGCTAATGTGGCGGTCAAAGCTAATGGAAACACTGTGGACATCATTGCATTTAAAAGGGAAAAAAACCCACATTCCTGCAGAGAGTTTCCAGGAAGACAGAACTGATGTTTGCCAGGTGTCACGGTCATAAGTGTGATAAAAGTCTTTTAAAGCAATCATGAAATTTGGTCCTTAAATTGTCCCTTGAAGGATATAAAGTACTTTTAATTGAATGGCCCTGCTAGCTGTTTATTCCCCATGACAATCTGACTTGTGTCTTTTTTTCTTTCTTCATCCTTTGACATTTTTGTTATCTTTCATTCCTTTTGTGTCTCTGCACTTCTTTTCAATTACATGTCCTGTCCTTTAAACAGAGTGGGCGGTACATGTGACATCAGTTTTCTGGTTTAGAACTGAGAATGAAAGGAAATCATATTCCAATGTAAACCAGAGTGTTTTTTTTTTTTTCGACGCTAGCCTTTATGGATGGCAAAGTTATTTAATTTATAGTCTGTCTGTAGGTTGGTTGGACGGTCTGTTGGTCGGTCCTATCTCAACAGCTTTAGGATTGCCATGAAAGTAGTCAATCATGGTCTCCAAAGGATGTATCCTATTGGCTTTGTGATACCCTGACTTTTCCCCTCAGCGCCATCATGAAAAGGACAGATGTGGTTTGAAAATGTATAGATTCACACATTCCCCTCAGGATGAATTATAATCTATTTGGTGATCCCCTGATTATTCATTTAACTTCTAATTCGTAAAATTTGTTTTATGACCACATACTTGGCAAATGAGTGCCTGTAAATTTTTGCTCTGTGCCAAATGGCAAATGCTGGCACGTTAACACGCCAAACTAAGATGATGTACAGGTGAACATTATACCTGCTAAATATTAGCATGTTAGCATTGTCATTGTGAGCATGCTTATGTTAGTATTTAGCTGAACCGCTGGGCCTAAGTACAGCTTCAAAGCCTGGCTGTGGACTCTTGCTTCTTAGGGAACAGGGTGATTGTAATGTAAATGTATTATGAACTTTCTGTAGATAAAGTCATTACATTAATATATTTAATGGTAGCCTAAAAATGTATTTGTGAAACAGGACACCGGACACAAAATGGTCATTAAATCTCCACCTTGTTCCATTACTTTTATCTTAAACACCACCCTAAGCCGCTTAGCTTTTCAAAGTTGAACTTCTTGTACTTCTGAGGTAATTCAATTCCCGGTTGTACTAAGGTAATGTGCAGTTCAGCCCATTGTTTCAACGAGAAATGTCACAGGCCTGTCAAAGGAAATGCCTGACTGAAATAGGTGACCATAAAGGGGAATTTTACACCGTTCCATTTCCTCTTTAACCAAATGTAGTAAATGTGTAGCTACTGAGAATCCCCCTGAAACAATCACCTTCAACTATGAGAGTGAGCACAGCTGAGAGCATGCCAGATAGAGAGACAGAGGATATTACATTAGAAATGTTAATGGAAAAGATCAAAATCAAATCATCATAACTGCATGGCCTTTTGTTAAAAACACAATGGATATTTTGTTGACATACTGTAATTGTCATTTGTGCTGATGTATATCCAGTGCAATCCCACCAGATGGTTAAAAATAGCAATCTGCACCAAAGTAGGAAATCTGAGAGCATAATAATAATAATAATTCATCTGAATAAGAGTAAACATGAATAGTTTCAGTGAGTGGGACAGTTTAATCATTTTGCAGTCTCAAAACCTTTCAACCCTACACTGTAAACCTTTGATGTAAATTTACAACTAAAATCTCACAGTATCTTAGTTTTAATGTTATACAGAATCATACTGTAAATGGCAATGCGTTCTGGGAGAAAATAATTATATTACAGCACTATCTGCGAATGTTACAGATTACAGGTATTTACTGTTAATACCAATGCATCTTGGGAAAACAAAGGAAAATGCAACGCTGCAGCCAGTATATTACTGCAAATTAAAATAATACGGTAAGAAACAGTATTTCTATTGACAGTAAAATACCTTAACATCTAAAAAATGTATGCTTACTGTTAATAAACAGTAGTTTACTGACGAACCAGCTGCCAGTATATTACTGTAAATTTACAGTGAAAAGTTTTACAGTGTAAAATATTGTGTAAAAATGTTGAAATTGTTTCCATGTAACCATCCAAAAACCTAATCCTACACACTAACAACAACCCCAAAACAATATCAAGATTGGTCCAGATCTTTCCACTGCTTTTTAAGACATTTCTAAATAAGGATGATTACAACATAATGCACAACATTGTGATAACTAATGTAATTCATGCCAGACTGAAGAAAAGAGAGAGACAGGGACGTCACTAGGATTGAAAGGTGGGACTTAGCCCCCAGGGTATTTGTAACTTGCATTTGCAACATCATTGCACTCACATCTTTTGTTACTGTATTAGAGCTACACTCATGTCAACAACCAGTCAAGAAACCCAGATGTTAACAAGTAAAAAGTGACAGACATATCCTCTTCTTTCATTTCTACTCTGTTCCTTCTGTCTTATCCTTTAAGATAAAAACAAAACCCCTGATGCTAATTTCATGACTTCGAAATGTAAATTGGTCACATATAACATCCAAAATGTCCAAAAACTGACAAATACAGGCCAGACAGCTAATAAGTTGGTAAGTTAAACAAATATGACAAATAGCAGTACAAGAAAAAGAAAAAAAATAGGTATAATAGGCATCACTGCATACTTTATCATGTAAAATATTAATACGGATCCTATTTAAAGTGGCTACTGTCTAAATACAGTAACCTGATGGCGGAAGGAATAAAATATTTGGAGTAATGATTACTGTATATACTGTATGTACTGTATATAGGATTGCTTTCATTTTATTTTCACATGTGTATCTGTGGGCATGCGCTCATCTTTAGCCTAGTCTACATTTAGGCAACATCTACATATTTATTTAATTTATCACAGCCAATGAATGAAGAAAGTTAAATTGGTTAGAATATAGCTAGCATATATATTAAATATAATGAAATAATTTAGTTTAGGCTATGCATAGTACCTAGGCCTGCTAACAAAACAATCCTTAGACCTATAGACCACTACTGACCTCAATCACACCGGCTCCCTCAGAATCAACTGCTCTGCCAATCTCCTGCTTCTGCTGAAATATCTTCCAATATCCATCTCATCTGCTCAATGAACTGAAGGATACAACGGTACAATAGCATTAACAGGGACCCTATGGCATTTAGTTTTCAGTGACAACAACATTCTATGGGGATTGATATTGTTTTAGAATATGCCTACTATAGAGCTAGGCTATATTATTGGCAATGAATAAAGAGTTGTGATTAGCTTGCTAAGTTAACCATTTCTTGTATTTTGCTCGTTCACTCTAGCTAGACTTTAGTTTACCATAGCAGACCAAAATATCCCCTTTCCTTTACCTCAAGAAAACGTAGCTAAAGGTAAGCAGGTCATTAAAAACAACTTACAGTTTCACACTAGGTGTAATCAATCTTCCTTTCACCATTAACATGTGTATCGGTGTGTGTGTTTGTGGGGGGTGGCGGAGGAGGTTGCATAGCGTGTTCAGACCAAAGAGTAGCAACAAGACGAGATGAATCCCCCAGTTACTTGCAACGCTCTGCTCTGCCTAACGACGTTCCTGAAGAGAGACAAGATGACCTGACATCGATAATGTACAACCAGTTTGAAGGTTAACTGACCTGAACTGATCCGTATCAGGTTTTCTGTTGTCAGTAAACCTGAATTATTCATTTGCTTAAAAGCTCCTTACTTCCTGTCAATCACCTGGCACCCACGGAAAGAAAAGCCTAACCAAAAGTTATGCAGCACATTTTCTGTTTCTCAAGTTTAGGGTAAAACAATTGTAGTGAAAACCCTTTTTCATGAATGATTTTGCAGACTCTGTGCTAGGTTAACTCCCGATGGAAAGAAAGTTCAAATATGGAGTTTTTTTTCCCACTTATATTTAGCGGTTTAGTTAACATGAAAGGGCACTGTGGCCTTGTACTGTATATCCATTCTGAGTGTGTATCGTCAGGTGTGTTACCCTGTAAATTATGATCAGACATTGAGTTTCTTTGCTGTTTGTGTTGTTGATCATCTTGAAGAACAACTTTTTTTTGGCAGCGTCCCTCCAGTAGAGGAGCTTTTCACAGTTTTATTTTTTATTTGAAATATTTTGAGAGCAAAGACAATGTGGGATTATTTTCAGTTAACATTTTGAATAAAGTGAACTGAAAATTAAGTTTTACTTCTGGTGAATGCAACCTGTGCCTCAGTTTGGTCATGCACTTAGAAATGTGTCTTTTGCCTTGAGGCACTTGAGAGGCTGAGGCTATTATAAAGTTTCTAATGTGTGTGTGTGTGTGTGTGTGTGTGTGAGAGAGAGAAAGGGAGAGAGTGGATAAAAATGCTGCAGGAGAAAGCAACATATAATTGTTCAAGTATATTTCAAAATATTCAATGGTTTCACGGAAAAGTACTCTCTGTATAGACTACTCGTGTCTAAAGGCGCTTTTCCATTGCATGGTACCTGCTCGACTCACCTTTTTTGGTTTTCCATTTCGCAAAAAACCAGCCCAGTCTCACGCCAGGTTGTTATATAGTCACGTTATTGTAATCTATTAAGTCGTGGACAGGTTAAGTAAATCCCGTTTTTTTCGTGTGGCCATTACGAAATTGAAAGCAATGCATTTTAATGGGAAGCATATTTCGTGATCCCAGAACGAAAGAGAGTATTGAGTAGTTGATAAGGCGAAAGTCCGCGTTGGGAGGTTGGTCGGGGTGGTGGATAGGTCAGAAAACACAGGACTTTCACCCCGGAGACCGGGGATCGCGCCCCGCGTGTGGCAGTTCCTTTGTCCCGCGTGTTGCAGTTCCTTTGTCGGCGTGTCCCGTGTGTGACGGTTCCTTTTCCCGTTCTTTTTTTTTCCTAACCCCAACCGTCTTGTTATTGTGGTGTTTCATTTCCCCGTTGTGGTGTTTCATTTCCCCGTTGTTGTGTGCCCCTGCGTGGGTCGCGAGTGGCGGCCCGTCCCGTTGTTTTAGCCGCCGTGTGGCGCCTCATTTCCCCGTTGTCGCGTCCCCCAGAGCAGCAGGTTCGAAAAGCGTGACCTGTACACGTTCAAAAGTTGTTGCATATACACGAAAAAAACGGGATTTACGTAACGTGTCCACGACTTAATAGATTACAATAACGTGACTATATAACGACCTGGCGTGAGACCGGGTTGAAAAAAACAGTACCTGGTACCTGCCAACAGGTACTTTTTTTTAGTACCACCTCAGTCGAGGTTCCAAGCGAGCTGAAGCGATACCAAAAGGTGATGTGAAAGCGACAGACGGGGGTGTCCTGAACAAACCCGCCATTTTTAAATAGTTTTTTGCTGCCTCCAGCTTCATTTGAAACAAAATTTGTCTTCTGGCTGTGGCAACAACAACACACCTTCGATGTTCTGTGTGTAAATTGCCGTTAGGTCATGGCAGTTTACTGCGGCGCTGCTATGATGACCAGCCACGCTGAGGCGGTACTAAAATCTGCAATGGAAAACGGACGCACAGTGCGTTGAGTCAAGGCGAGTAGAGTCGAGCAGGTACCATTTAATGGAAAAACGCCATATGTGTGTGTGTGTCTCTGTTGAAACTGCTGATTTACATTCCCCCCCCCAAGACAACATACAGCAGGGCTCCACTGTCAGCACTGACCTCTGACACATCACTTCCCTCACTTCCTGTGCAGCCTGCTACCAGCCTCAAGGAGTTTGCCCACCGAATCTGAATTTGATTTAATCAGTACTGTATATACAATATGCACAATAAGTGACGAAAGTTTGTTTTTTAAAAAACAAAAAGTAAATTTTCGTCCACACTGAAATATCTCAACAACCATCAGATGGATTACCATGACTTTTTTTTTTTTGTGGCATTTTGGCCTAATTGATAGGACAGTTGCAGAGAGGAAATATGGGAGAGAGATGGGGAAGACATGCAGCAAAGGGCCACAGGTCGGAATCAAAAACTATTTTGTTTGAACTAACACATAAACCTTCTTTGACATTTATTACATTTTCCCACAGGCTGTGCACATGTCTGACAATAACAAACCATAAAAATGACTCTGTGCAAATACATGTGAGCCCAGGTCTAGAGCCAACTCATTAAGTATCTTTCACATTCCTCCCACAAAGCTATAACTGCTGCCCTGAAAGCCCTTTTTGACAGGAAACATCACAGGAAGCCACTACCCATGAGTGCACAGGAGCGACTGGAAAGAGACCCCAGCCCACCGGGCCAGGCCCGGGCCGGGCGCTGCTCAGTCATACGTCCAGAGCCAGAGGAATGCAGTTCTTTTTGTGTCAGAGTCAACACAACCTCAATCGCTGCTGTAAATCCTATGCCGCCTCTCTGCCTGTCAAGATAAAAAGACAGAAAAGCGGAGTCTTTGAGCAGAAATTGAGATGAATTCCAGCACCTCTCGTCTGTGAAATTCACTTCAGAAAATATTGCATCTTTATGATAAACCGCACTGTTAAAAGCATTTTTGATGATTGACAGCAGGGAGCACGGAGTAACTTTGGCTACCGTGAATGTAATAGGAAACAATGGGGATCTTCCATGGGGACTTTTGGATCTTTTTAAAATACAGAGACAACAACTGCCAAGTAGCTGAGTGTGCTCTCAGTTACCATGGCAACAAGCAGTGAAAGACACTGGCTGTGGATTGCGGGTTGTAAAAAAAAAAAAAAAAAAAAAAAAAAAAAGCTGTGCGTGTTCTGTTTTTGTGTTTGCTGCATCTACTGGGCTGCCTGTGTGTGTTGTCTAAGTGCATGAGTTTGTGTACAGTAGGATACAGCGTGTGCAGGTTCGTTGGGTGTGTTTGCGACAATGACCGGACCCCTCCCAGGAAATTATCCCCAAATCATATTAATCTCATAAACAGACCGGGGTCTTCAAAGTGCCAGCTCTGGAGGGGAAGTGTGTCTAGATTAGTGCTGTCATCTAGGCTCGACATGGCACAGGAAACAAAAAGGGCCTCTCGGCCACCATCAAAGGCACATCAGATCTAACAAAGAGCATGTTGGTCGTCAGTAGCCTGCCACTTCAAACCTTCTCCGAGACTAGCCTTTTTTTTAATTTTTTTTTCAAAGTCTCATTCCTCCTGAGAGATGCAACCAGAGAAATGTATTGCTACGCTCAAGACAACTAATGCTCTCAGCATTTTTATGGCCAAGTTTATGTTAAAGGTCTCATATTATGCTCATTTTCCGGTTAATTTTTTTATTTTGGGTTTTTACAGAACATGTTTACATGCTTTAATGTTAAAAAAAAACATGTTTTTTTTTTTTTAAATGCTGTCTGCCTGAATATACTTAAATTCACCCTCTGTGCGAAAGGCTCAGTTTTAGAGCCTGTCTCTTTAAGCCCATTTCCCGAAAAAGCCCAGTTTAGTGTTCCAATTTGTTAGAGTTTCTGGGTCTTCCACGTCTTCGCTCTTGCTGCCTCTGCACGTCTAAATTAATTAAACCATTCCTCCACTTTCTCATTATTTTGGTTGAAAGGGGTTAAACTACTTTGATGAAAACGAAAGCGTACTCCTCACTGCAGTAATGAAAAAAAAAGTCTGTTGACAATATTTGCAGTCGAGAACAAAATCCAATCAAAATGAATGCCAAGATTAAAATGTGGAGTCGACAACACCACCTAGGTTTTAATGAGTCCTAGGACCTCTTAAAATAGACTCAAAATTAAAATGGGCTAAAACAGCTTACTTTTAAAAGAAAAGGCATATGTTCTTTAAAATTCAGGGGTGAGCAAAGCCAAAAGATTGACCAAGGTTTAAAACCAACAAACATTTATGTAGAGAGAATAAGAATAAAACCCCAAGCCCAAAGTCAAAGCGGAGGAGTCCAAGCAGGCTGCTAATACAGGGTCGAGTCTTCGTCCGGCCATCCTCGCTGCCGCTGGCCAAGCCTGCAGACCGGGAAAGTCTGCAAAGGGACTTATGCGGAAGGGAGAAGTTTTTACATTCTCCCGCCTTTGCCGCTAGTGGTCGGTGTTTGTCCTTGCTGCTCGGTTGTTCCCGTCTCTTCGGTAGCCTCTTATTTTCTTCGTCCGTTTCTCACCTTTGCATCCGTCCTGTGGTAGCTTCTCGTTGTTCCTTGTACCTCAGTGCTACCGTGGCACTCTCCTTCCATCTCAACCCCCGTCATACACCGCACACATGAGTGACGGCTGGCCTGAGGGGGGCAGGGGAGGGGGTCAATTGCGGGGACTGGGGAGCGTTGGAGCCTACAGCCTGAGGCCTCAGGGGTGTAGATGAACCGGGCCTCACCCTCCATTTTCCCCATGAAATTCTGTCACGGCGCACCCAGAGGAACGCCCTGGAAGGTAGGCTCACGCGTTAGACCCTCCCTGCCTGCTAAACCCCCATGCCTTTCAAGCTCCACACCTCCTGTGAAGGCTTTAAACATTTCTAACAATATCTCCACGCGGAGACTTTACAAAGCCCTCCCAGAGCCACACAAGACCTAACTATTTTTACAGGCTAACTAGGACTCCCAATGACGTATAAACTGATCGGCATTCCCCTTAAAGAACCTCTGAATGCTGACTGTATGAGTCATAGGTGTAATTTGATGGAGAGGCAGAGAGACATGTTAACATCCATTTCATACAAATCATTTGTCTCCATCACATCGCTATAAATAATGTCATTTTTGCAAGTCATTCTGTTTTTGTTGTTCATGTTTATCATGATGCTGGTGAAAGTTATCGTGCAGCTGATGTTCTCATCTAAACTTCACAACCTAATTATGTGTGAGAGCTGATGTAGCTCAGACATGGCAGAGCCCAAGAACCACTTTTATGCAGGACAAATTAGGTATTTGAATTGTAAAAAATAAAATAAAGTGCAAAAAAATGTGAATGTCTTGGAATGTCTAATTTGCCATACTGCCTTTGTCTTTACGAACTCACACTTTTGCCTGAAATGGATGTGGACAATCATGTGACACCCAAAGATTCATGCTGGGTAAGCGTGTGTGTCCCCGTGCTTCACCCAGGCGCCATGGAAAATACATGTTTCTTCTTGTCATTGATTACCACGGCTTTTATAATACATTTAAGCCATCTTAAATGTCTCTCCTAAATAGTGATTGCATAGCAAGAGTGACCTTTTAAAGGCCAACAGCCTACGGAGGAGATGATGCCATCGATTGGAATGTTGTATGTGAAGTTTACGACTCACTGTATCTACTAGTTCACAAGATATACCACCGTTTTTATCTTAGCTCATGGAAATTACCTTTACTGTCTGCCAATGTGTTCTTCCTCAGCGCGATGGTGAAATACAGAAAACACAAACTCATGCATTCATTGATAAAAGGGAACAACGGTCATTTGTGTTGTCAGTTGCCTCTAGCAACAATAATCTCACAAGATAAAACAACTGAACGCCAAGCGTAATGTGTACCCCATCGGTCATGTTGAAAACAAACTCATACGAGGTAGCATTAAAATGTTTTTGTTACTTTTTTAGGTGGAGAGATTATAAAGGCTTCCTCTTTAGCAATTTTCACTGGACATTCATACTGTATAAAGTTATTTAGCCAGAGAAACTGTGCCTCCACTCACATTATTTCGGCCTCTAGTTCAGCTTTGTCGCAAACAAATGATTTTACAGTACAGGCCAAAAGTTTGGACACACCATCTCAGTCAATGTGTTTCCTTTTTATTTTCATGACTATTTACATTGTAGATTCTCACTGAAGGCATCAAAACTATGAATGAACACATATGGAATTATGTACTTAACAAAAAAGTGTGAAATAACTGAAAACATGGCTTATATTTTAGATTCTTCAAAGTAGCCACCCTTTGCTTTTTTTGATAACTGTAAACCCTTGGTGTTCTCTCAATGAGCTTCATGAGGTAGTCACCTGAAATGGTTTTCACTTCACAGGTGTGCTTTGTCAGGGTTAATTAGTGGAATTTTTTTCCCTTATTAATAAAAAAGCAAAGGGTGGCTACTTTGAAGAATCTAAAATATAAGACATGTTTTCAGTTATTTCACACTTTTTTGTTAAGTACATAATTCCATATGTGTTCATTCATAGTTTTGATGCCTATATATATATATATATATATATATATATATATATATTTTGTTGGTTCATGAGTATTTTTTCCTTGTTTTGGTTTTGCCTCTCTGTCTGCACAGACTGCGGTCTGTCTTCGTCCGACTGTCTGTCTGAGTGGAGTGTCTCCACCTTCTTGTAATGAAAGGCTGTGTGGCAGAGGAGCATCAGAGGACACCTGTCGCAAAGCAAACAGCCTCAGCCAGGACACCGGTGTTAATAAAGAGGCAAATTAACATCCATGCCAAAATCAAATGTGCTCACTAAAGCTGGCGGGGAGGGAGGGTGGTGCGAGGATTAAAGAGCGAGCGTTTGAAGTGTGTGTGTGTGTGTGTGTGTGAGTGTGTGTGCGTGCACACACAAAGTATTTCTGAATTTAATTTGAATTGGTGAACGCATTATAGTATGTACAATAATTTAAGAAACCACAGGAGCCAGATCATATTTCTGAAATTTCCCATCTGTAAAATAGCAGCCAGCAGGTTTCCCACAACACATACACACCTACACACACCCACTCTTACTTTTCCCTGTTTGCTCTCTTGTTGCTAGCTGGCACCAGGGACAGTTTATTGCTCCTTGGGCTCTTTTATCTAATGATTCATGCCTCTTGGATGAGATGGCACTCTAAATGTTCTTTGATTGAGGCAATTAAGCCCGAGGCCCTTGAACTACTTTGACAAGTCCTGACTCGTTCCAAGTTGAATGCAAATGTGACTGAGATTTGGCTGATGGGACTGCTGCATGAGCATAAGTTAATGTCATTGAATGCTTTTTTAGGGTCCCAATTCATCCTCAACTCACTGTCAACAATATCAGGGGAGAAGAAGGTTACATTAATTGAATTGAAGGATTGGAAAGATTGATATTTGCTCACGGCGTAATCATGAAATAATAAAACCTAATCAAATGAAGTTTACTGTCAGGTGTGTTGTGGGAACAGATGCAGTGCAGGATGTTACACAACATGATGTAGCCTATGTCTCTCAATAAAACAATAACGTGTGAGAACAAAGAGGAAGCGTTTGTATGCTTCTTGAGAACCGTCCGACTCTGCTACAAGCCGCTGAATACAGTTTGGAATTAGTTTGAACAATAAGTTACTGGGCTCCAAAAACACCCAGACAAATATTAGCCAGTCTTGTCCCCCCATCATCCATAAACCTCAAACATTGTTATCAGACCATGTTCAGTTTTTATGCAGATTTTAATGTTTCGTAATTGTGTCTCAATTATGAGATCTTTGTTCACTAATCAGAGCTTGCAAATTGCCTTTCAAACTTTCAAACGAGATTGGATGATCCACATATTTAGTTTTTGGAGCCAAATGCACTTAGAAATGTAATCTCAGGTGTTAAATATGCTTTTGTCACCTGAAGAGTAGAGGTATATCCATAAATAGGGACATACACTGGCAGAGTGGTAGCTCTAATTATAGCTGAAATTATGTCTTTATACCAACTGATTGTATGATTTTAAGACATAGCATTTATCGGGTTAGACAAAATATTTTTCTTTTTAATGCTGATAAGCCTGTAAAAAAATCCAAACAGTGTAAAATCGTGCTAAATAAAGGCTGCTGAAATTTGTTAATTGCCAATTAGGTCCTTCACTGATGGTGAAAGCTTTTCAACCGGATCAAACGCTCTATTACCTCAGTAGATTTCAGGTCATGACTTCCTGACTCTTATCTCACTGCTTTCTGCAAAACAATAAAGGGGTACAGTAAAGGTTGAGAAAATAACACAGCAAATTATAAATATATCAAACTCTTTGAGACATGCAATATGTGTCCCATATACAATGGACCTTTTTCACAGCAGACATTTTGACTTGCCATAGTAGGAAAAGCACAGCTGAAATTAATAACTTTAATGATGGCTCAGTTTCATTTTCTATTCTATTTCAGTGAGTCAGCATGCACAATACCAGGGCCTCTCCTCAGTGGAATGCAGCCATCATTAATGGTTTGGAATACACCTGTGCTTTTCCTACTATGACATATCAACATGTCTGCTGTGAAAAAGGTCTATATATATTATATACATTAATATATAAAAACATTTCTGGGTAAAGCTTTTTGTCGTCGGTACTAGAACACAGCTGATAACAAATTATGGTTTACTCAAGCTGGCCAGTCGTTGTAACTAGGAGGGCTGAACCAAGACAGGTTTGCAGTCAGCCTAATTGCCATTTTGGTCAGAGTAATTATTGTTGTCAGCACCTGTGAGTTTGCAAGTCTTTGAATTGCTGATCTGCGGCAGCGAGGAGAGGTAAACATTACCTGAGCCTGCAGCCTCCCTGAAACTAGGATGTAGAATCACACTGCAGCAGGGGAACAGCAGTAGGAACAGGTTATGTGTTGTAGTCCACCTGAACCAAGACTAAGTCATCAGCAAGATCAGAGTGTATCGAGACAGACTTTGAGGGGTTGAGACCGAGTCAAGACTAAGACCAGATTTTTGTTAGACAGCCAGAGCTTCTTCTCCTGTGTCCCGCATTCACTTTCTTGAGAGTGTGTGTAAAGGAGGCAGGGAGAGGGGGGTTTACAGTAAAAAATTTCAAATTAGATATGAGTCAAGTTCTTGGTTGCATTTGCAAGTTTTAACACATAGGCCTAAATCAGAAAATGCACAGTAGGGCTGGGCGATATGGAGAAAATCAAATATCACGATATTCTTGACCAAATACTTCGATGTCGATACTGCAATGATATTGTATGGCTGACTATTGGTGCTTTGACAAAATGTTATTTACACAATAAGATTTTTGATAAATAATCACCAGAAATGGTTTAATAACTTAGTGGTTAAAGGTAAATAATAGAACAGCTAGAACAGTCTGGTAAGTTCAGAGAATTACATCACTTTATTGTAATGCAGCTTGTAAAACCAGGGAAAGACAACACTTACCATATTACGATATCCAAGACAATATCTAGTCTCTCTATCGCAGTATCGATATAACATCGATATATTGCCCAGCCCTAATGCGCAGGCACTTTAGCGAAATCCCTGCAGTTGTAGTCTTGAAATAAAATCCTGAGTCCTCTTTATCCGAGACTGAGACAAGACAGAGTAAAAATGCAGACAATTCCGAGACGAGAACGAGACCTTCAAAAATTGGTCTTAAAGTGTAACCTGCCGTTTTTTTCAACCAAGCTTGTATTTATTAATTAATATTAATAAATATTACTATTCTAAGTGTCTGACAACATTATGGAAAGGAGATAGACCTTTAAAACCTCTTTGAGATCTTTCTGTTTAACCAGAAACAGCTCTGAGGTTGCTAGCGCTAAATCCACCAGACCCAAAGCAATACTTTTAACATGTATAGAGCCAACATATTCTCACATGTAAATCAGTAAACCTTGTGTTTATTTCAACAAAAATAGAGTTACAATGGTTGAAAAAGTGGAAAGATGACCCAAAACGGCTTTTCACTGTTTCATTTTGTTTCTGTCAACTTTGAATGAAGTGTATTTTACGATGCTAAAATGACGGTAGTTACCCTTTAAGACCGGTCTTGAGACTAAGAACGATCTCGAGTAGCCTACCATAACACTGCAAGGTATGTTAAAGAAAGTTTTAATTTAAAGGCCCATACTATTCCAAAGTCTCACTGAATGGTGGAAAATGTATATTGTCTTTCAAATAATATACACCCTGTGTTGCGTTAAACTTTTTTTGGTGCCTCAGCTGCATTAAGGGTTACTAATATGAGAAAAGGTACCTGGAGATGCTTCATCAGTTTATTTAATTATGTATTGCCATCTGAGAACGGCAGGTGCCTCAACGTATCTGTCAATGAAATAATGAGGTGATCTGAGCGTGCCTCTGGTTTTTAAGGCCTTCCTTGAACAGACTTAGTCATTCAACATTCCTTTCCTTTTAACTTTTCTACCAACTCAAGACAGGTCTTTGCATTAGAATATAACTCCAAAATGCTTACTTATTCCAGCTTGGTGCGTACCTGTTGGTGAAACATGCTGGAAATACGTAATAAACCCCTGTTCCATCAACAAGTGTGAGGCACCGGTGCAAGATTGTTCACATTGTTATATCTCTGGCCTTTCATGCTTGGTGGAGTTACTTAGTGGCTTAAAGTGATGAAGGAGGACGAGGGAGGGGGGGTTAAGCAATTAGTGTGTGAAATAGATATCCTCTGCTTTTCCAGCAGCCAGCCCCGCTCTGCCCCGAGTACAAAGTGTTAGTCTGTCAGCAGTATACCTTGACAAGAGGAGAGTGCTTGCTGTTGTTTGTGCTTGCCTGGCGACCATCTTGTCTGATTATATGCTGCATTGACAAGGAGGGGGCTCGGTGCATAAGTAGCTGTGTCATTTCTCTGGGGTGACTCAGAGCTTTGTGGAATCTATACAATGTGGCACTTTGACCTGTTTTTCCTTGTGGTTTTACCATTACCACCTTTTTTGTACAGCAGCACTGTTGCAAAAGCTGCATTCAATAACTAGATTTTTTTTTTTTTACCAACAAATTCAACAACACAGTGATTACTTGACAATTAAAGTATTAGTGTTTATTATGAAAGTTGAAATGTACATTTTACTTTATCATTGTTGTTGTTGTTTTCAGGCTCATGATTACACAGATATAATTCAGATGTTTGCGCTGTTTTGGTCCTGAATATAATGTGTTTAATCAGATCAGTGGCAGATGGAGATCATTGCCTCAGAGGGGAAATATAGTCATAATACAATCTCATGTGTAAAATACAATTACATGATAAATAAATATGTTTGCCTCGGTTATTTCATCAAATAGTCGTTACACATTGTGCCTGTGTCATAAGAATAATCATTTACAGTGGTTACAGCAATATGTTTACAGTGTAGTTGAGGAATGTTTACATTTTTAACAAATCTTAAATTCTACATCCAAAACAGTTAGCTATTTGTTTTAATATAAAACATTGTTAATAGACTTAAGTGTGTACAAAGAAGTGCAGCTTCATAAATAGCTTGAGAACTTTAAGAAAGAAAAGAAGCATACATTCACCATTGTTAAGAAATGAAACAATAAAAAAAATGCTTTTAAGTAACTAAGCCTTGTACACCTTAGATGGTGAAATAGTCGTAAAAGTGTACACTCAAAAGTCGGGAAACCCAGCCGCCATAAACAGTGATAGACCGAAGCTGGCGCACATATAGCTCCAGTTTTGTGCATGTATTATCATTACATTTAGGTCAAAGACCAAAGCATCCGTTTGCGTTTGCAAGAAACCCAGGAGGTTATTCAACAATTGCAGCTGTTTTTTGAAGGTATTTCCAGAATCCTCAAAGATTCTTTGGTCCCTCTGGATTTAAAAAAAGATCTTGTTTCCCAAGTTGTGACTCATTTCACAATCCAAAAGTTATGTGTCATCGTGCTCCTTTTTTAACAGCACAAGACGAAACATACAAAACACAATGGCAATAACTTTGTGGATAAATACACGGATATATTTCACCTACAGCTTCCATCTCTATATTTGATTGAGAAAAATACATTCAAAACGGCAAAAACAATTACTCAATCTGTTGATTGATGATGCATTTGTTCCCTGTTATATTATGTGCTCTCGTGTATGGTTGATGATGTTTTTTTATATCATTGTATGCTCTTTGTGCAAAGCAAATTCCCCTAGGGGCAATACAGGTTTCATTCATTTATTTTTTTTCAGCTAATGGATTAAGTAGTCCAAATTTCTTTGACATTCATTATCCTATACTATACTAACATACATGACAGAGTCAAAACAGTACAACCTTACATTTCCGAAACTGAAGCCAAAGAATATTTGGCATTTTTTCTTATTTATTATCACAATAATTGATGATTATCTTCCGTCAATCAACTAAGTGTTTTAGCTCTAAATAAATTACCTTCATTTTTCATAAAAGACAACCAGGGATTTATCTTTCAGAAAAACAGACGCTTAGCTCAGTGACTGAAATGTAATAAAAACACACGACAGGCACACACTGGGGGCTAGTGCATACAGAACAATAAATTGCAGGGTCAACTGGGTTGTTCAAACGTCTGTGTCCAGGGGTGGAGGGAAGTCGAGACATGGCGACAGCGAGTCCTGACTGTGTGTGGAGCTAATTCCAGTGTCTGAGTCTGTGTCCGTAACGTCTAGAGGGGACAGGCTATGCTTGAGTTTCACTGTCTGTGAGACGCTGCACTGAGTCTCACTTTTGAGAGGGACAGGACTGGACTCCTCCTCTTCTTTGCTGTCCCCAATTTGCAGTGAGCTTAGTTGGACAGCCAGCTGCCAGCACTCCTGATCCTTGGAGACCAACGTAGCGTCACAGTATTTCAGCTGCTTGTCTATTTCTGCAGCTTGTTTGTGCAGGGATACGCCAGCGAAGAGGCTGTGTTTCACTTCATCCTGCAACCTCTCGAGTTCAGCGGCGTAGAACGATTCGTCTGTCTCCAAGGGGATCCAGGAAGCGGCCGCGGCTCCTTCCTGTTCAATGTCCTCATATTGGCTCCGTGGGAAGTTGGCCGTCCTCAGCTCGGCGTCAATATCCCGGGACAGCTGGAGGATTAGCGCCTGGTGCCTCTGAACCTGCAGCTCAAGCTGTTTGACTCCGTCGCTGTTGTACAGGTACTCCTGCAGCTGCTTGTCGCTGTGCGTCTCCAAACTCTGACCAGCGGCATGAGCCAGGGAACTCTCAGACTCAGCTTCCTTCTGAACTTCCAGCTCCAACTGCTCGATGTCCACATCCAGCTCCCTCATGCGCTGAATCTGCTCCCGGATGGCGTGGTCCTGGTTGAGAATAAGCTGCACCATCCGGTCGACCTCGTCAGCACCCGGGGAGCTCTTGGTCTCATTGTGAAGCTTTTCCAGCTTCCGGAAAGCTTTCTTCACCATGCGCTTTTGTCTCTCCACGGGCAGTGACTGAGCATGACCATGCTCCCATCGCTTTGCCTTGGCCCCCTTGGACTTTCCACCCTTCTTGGTGGGCTGAGGCACAAAATCGCTGGTTTTGACTAGAGTAAAGTGGATAAAGGGTCTCTGGTCACCCCAGGCATACCAGAGTCTCAGAATTCTGGTGAGAGGAGGCAAGGCCCTCTCAAAACCCTTCCACCGCTCAACCAGACAGAAGTCTTTGGGTTCCCCGAGCAGGAGCTGCTTGCTCTCTGGGATTGACTTGTGATCATCCAGTAATGCCTGAATCATATCTGCACATGTTGTGTGCTTTGTTACTCCACAGACAACCTTGTCCTCGTTGCAGACCGTAACCTGAATCTCCTTTCCTTCCACTGGCTCTGCATCTTTTGTTCTGGTAAAGAGACAGAAAAACAAAGCTTTTACAGCAATTGTGGCTTTGGAGTTAAACATTTGGAAGTCTTAACCCCATAACATGACAAATATATTCAAAACACGCAGAAGTCAGCAACGTGCGCAGACATTTCCTAAATGTATGTAAGTATGGGTGTAGTGCCCGTTCGGAATGCGTGCCCGTTCAGAGCGAGGCAATAGCTCGGCCCCCGGTAGTGCTGCTTGCAGCGTTTTTAAGAACCACTCCTCTGATTACCTTCGCACTCGAAACTGCACTCCCTTGGGTCCTCAGCATTATACTTGCTAAGTGTGAAGGTGATTGGATAAGTGGTTCTTGAGCTATGCAAAGGACAGTCATACATGCATACAGCACATCGACAACGATTCCGCACTTTATAGTTGGATTATGCTTCTACAGTGCCTCTAAAATCCCTACTGACTTCGCTAATGCCCTACCTTTACCTCTAGTGCCACCACAAGATTGACATTTGTATTTTTTAGTGAAATGTCTCGACAACTATCAAATGGGTTGTCATAAAATCTGTTACATTTATGACCTTTGAACACATTGTTATAACATTGGTGTTCATCCTACTCCAGTAATTAGGTTTATGAGCAAATACCTGCAAAACGAATGACACCATCGATTCAAACTAAGATGGCTAACCTGCTAAACATCAGCATGTTAGCAGAGTCATAGTAAGCGTGTTAGCATGCTGACATTAGCATTTAGCATGCCTTTGGACTCTCCCTGCGTTCCAATACCCATACCCATGCTATTTAGTATGCAAGAATAATATTTAGTATGTCCCAATAGTGTGTCAAATGCAGTATATCAAACACACCAGGATGTCCTACTGCCTCCGGTCGGATTTTGCAGTAAGCAAGCCAGCATGTCTTTCTGGCTATTCTGACCCACAATTCTTTGCGCGCATATAAGAGCAAGACTGTTGAAGTTCAAGTTATGAAGAAGTAGTATGTCCCAGTTGTATGCATACTGCATGCAACAGTACATATGTTGTAAGTGCAGCTGCAGTTCATTATAAAAGTAAAAAAAAAGAAAAGTATGCGATTTGGAACTCAGTTCTTGTTTATCTTTTTTTAGACAGACATTAGAGAGGTAACAGGAAATGAGAGGATAGAAAGGAAGGATGACATACAATAAAAGGTCCCCTGCCAGACTTGAAGCATACCAATGACTTTTTTTAAACAACTAAGTTTACAAAAGAGTTATGTTCAAATGCTTTACAAGTTTTACATCAGCAGGTACAGAGCTTTAAATTGAGGTACACTACACACACATACTTTGCTACTCATGCTTTAGAAGTCCTTTTACTACTCTAAGTAGTATATTTACTTAAACAGGTCTTACTTTGATGGTTTCCCATTATGTCAATGAGCAGAAAACTTAATTCGCTCATTTTGTGCTCCCTGGCTTGATTCTATTAGACTATTACTCATCATTTTACTCATCACAGATGATCACTTAATGGTTCAGTTCTGAGCAATTTAACCCAAAGTCCCTCATTACCTTTTCGTCTGGACCGTAAAACTTGACCTCTGATGGGCCGAAGACATCAATTTTTTACATGCTTAATGCACCATCCGGTAATATCCAGGAACTAATATCCAGTCATTAAATGATAGGCACCGGCAATGCAGACATCCACAACATGAGCAAAAAATCAAATAAGTAGATAACATTGCCAGACATTTCAATTTGATTTCAAGATAAAGAATGATGTATTGTTATTATTTATATTCTGCAGTTCATGTGATTAATTAGGTGTTATCTGATGTACTGTAGCTGACTGCCAAGTGTCTGTCTGAGTGAATTACTCTTATTTGAAGTTAAAGCCGACACTGAAAGCCAAAAATAAATAAAAAATAAGCGACATATAATACTCCTGTAATTATAGACAGTTTAATCTCAAAGAAACCAGAAAAAGAGACAACAACTGGAGCTCCTCCTCTAACAGTGAACTGCAGACTGGTTTCCAAACCACAGACCAACATTCCTTCACCCCCAAAATCAAACAGGGAATACTTTAAACTGCCAACGGTAATAAATCAGGATAATGTGCTTGTAATACTGGTTAATGTCAAGTTTCATCTACAGTTAATTTCAGACAGCAAACTCTGACATCACTGAGGGAGTTTTGCTGTAGCTCAGCGAGACGCTGTTCACGTAATCTGACATAAATGGACAGAAACCATAAGGCTAAAATTGTGTTTAACCAACAGTTCAATCAGGAACACTCTAGTCATAGATTTAACCATTTATTGCAACAAAAACGGAAATATAGTTATGCTGGTGCTGATGGCTCCACTCTTGATAATGCTCATTGGACCAGCCAAGCAGCACGCTAAGCTGAAACAGGGAGCACCATGCAGAACCCCCCCAGGGCAGGGGCGGACTAGGACAAAAATTTGGCCCTGGCAATGCCGTCCCTTACCGGCCCAATTTCAGACAGGGACATTATTTGCTTTATAATTGCATAAACCAGGCTCACGTGAGATTATGGCACCAGCAGCATGAGGCGCACTTACAGGCTTTCATAGTTACATAATTCAGACACTGACGCAATTCATAACACCTTCAAATAAACTACCATGGCACCATCTTAGAATAGAATGGAGATGCTTGCATATTTATAACATATTATAACATACTTAAACACCCAAAACACAAAAGTACGAAGACATAGCGGACGAGACGCGAGCTTTTATTTTGAAAAGTAGAAGCCCGCCGGCACCAGACGGGAGGCTCCAGGCTGCAGCCGTACAGTCTTGCATATTTATGTCAAACTAGTGTAAAACGTCAGTGTTGCCGCATTTTTCTCTTTTTTTCCAGCAGCCCAAATCGGTCCAAGAGTGCATCGGCCCTTCTGGCATTCGGCAGAACTGCCAGATTGCCAGTGTGACGCTGGGTAAAAAAAAAGAGGGGACACACAAAAAAGACATGGAAAACAATTTAAACTTTGAGTCATGTTAGGACTCTGAACTAGGAAGGTGGTGGAGGCAAAGCATTGTTATTGGTGTTTGTCTGATAGGAATGATAATTCAACTATGACCTCCGTGTCCTGCATGAACTAACGCTTAGCATAATAATAAAAAGAAATGAATAAAGGAGTTTTTCCTCTGCCATTTATTTTCCATTCAGTTCAAAATAAAGAAAGCTGCATTCAAGGATTAGTGCACAATAGCCTTATCAAGGGCATGTACAAAGGTTTTGAATACAATGAAATACTATAGATGGCTTGGCTATCAAATGTTAGGTGTTCCCCTTGGTATGCAGCACTGGTTTCAGATCTGAACCTTGCATCATGTAACTGCTGCGTCTTTATCGGAGGAGATAACCTTGGCTGACTGCAGCCCACATTAACCACTGATCAGCACAGGGGAGGGTGGCCAAAAATACACATCCTCTGAAGATGATACAGATACTACCCGCCTGCACGCCAGTGCAAGCAAGTGAGAATTATTAAGAATGATTCAAATGGGAGAACATAAATGCTGCATTATCTCTGTTTGCTGATTTTACAGTCTGATAGACCACTGTGTTTTGGTTCCCACACGGCATAAAAACACACAACTGGAGCATTGTGTAAACTGCCGGTGAATAAGGTCTCAGGAATGCGATACGTATGCAACAAAGCAACAGGCTGGTTAATGGTTACGGAGACCCTCGGAGACGAGCGAGGCAAAGTAAATACCTGAGCTATGCGCAAGCCAAACAAATCCGGCAAGCCTCAGGCAATCAAAGACAAACGACTACAGCGACTTTGACCTTCGTTTCAAACTACCAGCTACTCAGAAACCCCCACAGATGCTGCTGCTGCTCAGGAAAGAAAACCACACACGTACAATATAATGCAATCCCATAACAACAACTCTGCAACGCATGCTATGTTTGTCTCAACAAATATTGAATATAATAAGCAGAACAGTGTCAGAAATTCAAAAATAATTCAACTATGGTCATTCCTGAGCTCATGGTTTGTGGTGTTGTACTGCAGTGATTCTCAACCTGGGGAGCTAAACCCCCTCAGAGGTCACAAGATAAAACTGAGGGGTCGAGAGATGATGAACGTTCTAGTTCATTTATGAGAAAGTGAGAAAGTCAGAAAAGCAAATCTTTTGGGCCTTTTTTATGTGAAATATCTCTTAATAATGTGTGGAATTAAACAATCTAAAAGGGTTATGAAGTAAAATTTTGGGGAACTTCTCCCAACTCATGAAAATGAGTAAATATACATTTTTATTATTTTCCTACTACACAATTACACACGTGCTGTTTTGAGAAACATCTGTTTTTTTTTAACTGTATGCTTCTTTATATTTGTACTCCATTTAGAGGGACATACATAAATGTACGTTTTAGTTCATTACATTAATTTAACAGCTGTAGTTATTAGTTACAGTACAGAAGATTGAGATTATAGATGTACAAAGACCACATCTCTTGATTAAACTGCAGAGTGTTAAGTCTTTAAACTTAGCACCATCTCAACTGATACACTGCAATATTTAACACACACACACACACACACACACACACACACACACACACACACACACACACACACACACACACACAGTGATCTGAATTTGAAAACATCTCCCATCACTGGAAGCCTGTGATGAGGAATCAGAAGTATAAACGGCTTCTTTTTAAGGTGTCACGAGCATGTATGGGAGGATGAATGAGAGAAAAAGATCAGGGAAGGCAGGAGGGAAAAGTGAAAGGAAAAGAAGAACATGAACAGTACAGCATTACTTTTCAAAACATCTTTAAATACCTTGTGACGTACAACCACTAACACTGGCCTAAACATGTGATAAACGTATCATATCTGAACATACAGGTGAATAAACACGCTCTACAGACAATTGGATATTTCAGAGAGGGTAGCCCAAGCCCTCAGCTGTGCAGGAAGAGGGTACAGCAAGGCAGGGAAACACCTGTATTTGTCCTGGGCCACAATCACCGACGCACACACAACATCCTGCCACCACTGTGCAATGGACAGAGGGAGGAAGGAAAATGGATTCGGTCACTATGGTCTGCTTTCAGCTCCGCTCTAACGTGAAGAAAGTGTTAACAAATCTAGGTCTGGAATAAAACATTTAATGCCTAGCAGTGTTAATAATGAAGTATCATGTTGAAATATGTAAACATTTCTCAGAGGCTGATCTGATTTAGACAGCCTGCCAGGACAAACACAAATACTGCACGCACCATTGGGCTGATTGCATCGCAGCTAATATGTCCATAAGGGCTGTCGCTCTGGGTGCCATTTGGTATTCATAGTTTGGGATTAAGCTGTGGTTCCAGACACAACAAATGAGGGTGCCCTCATAGGTCACAGCATTGGGCGATAAATGACAAAGCTGATGCGGATATTGTGATGAACTTCTGATTGGAAACGCGCAAATAGAATTAAGATGTATGATGATTAATAGAAATAATAAAATATAAAGTTACATAGTGAGGATGGATGCTGTAAAGAGACCAACACAGGACGGGTTTACACCTTAACATTTCACACCTGAGTGAACCCAAGTAACCTGAGCGGACCCGCTTGACCTCAGTTTGAACCACCAAAGGTAGCGAATGAGACATCAGACATGTGGGAGGAAACCACATTTAAATTATATGGATTTTCCACACACGTTTCTGCGTGGGGCGATTACGTTACAGCTCCACCATGGTGGCATGGCTCTCTTCCATTGTAATAGTCATAATGACATCCTTGTAGACATGAACAATTCCCTCTGTGTTATAAACGTGCAAGCTACAAGTTAGCACAGAGAACTGGATGCTGGTGGTTTGAACAAGTCATAACAAATGACAGAATTATAGCTTTCCAGTGTCTCTGTGTGTTTTCTTAGATCAATAATGATATAAGAGAGATAAGGGGATGCATACAATTCCAACAGAACAAAGCTGTGATAGGATATCAGTGAATATATCCTGTAGCCATCACTGTCAACGGTTCTAGTTTTCTTGCAATTGAATGAATATTTTGATTAGTCTGGTGGTAATGAATGTATAGGTTTGTTCTTACAACTGAAAAAGATATAAAGAATAAATGATAATTTAAACATGATTTAAACTGTAAAGTGTAAATTCCTGATGGTTCACCTAAATACATGAAACGTATTTTCTTTTGAGAGCTCTAGTCGTGGACATTCAGATCATTATCGTAAACCCATATATATTTCTGCTGCCAACACAATCCAGTGAAAGTAATAGGGAATTTGTGTGTGGTGCTCACAGTAATGACGCTGCATTACACATTACATTTAAACAAGACAAAGAGACCACCGCCATGCTAGCCGCGCTGTGAGGCTTGTACTTGCTAAATAGCAATAAACACAAAGTATGGGAATGTCATAAAGTTATGTATTGGACAAATTAAAAAGACACACCAAAGTTGATCAAATTCATCCTGAGAGGAACATGAATGTTGTTCTAAATGTCACAACAATCCTACCAATAACTGTTGAGACAGTTCACTTAAAACCAAAAAGAGTGGATAATGAAGCCATAAAGGGCCATTACATCATTCAACTTAAGTTAAAACATAGAAATTATTTTTTTTATTCTCAAAAACCTATTTATATAGAATGTGAAAAGTGTATACACATCGTGTTTTCTGTGTCTGTTTTGTAGAGCAGATACTGGACAGGAGACGCTTCCTCTCTCTTATCTGAAAGAGGATGAGGGATCAGCGAGGAAATAACAGCACTTTTCTATCTGAATATTCTGATCTCTGGGATGACTCCCAAACCGATAAGCATCTGTGAGCAGAGACACAACACACCCCTTCCCTGGTCTCTACTTCCTCTGTGACCCCCCCCACCCCCAGCAGGTCTATGAATCGCCAAATCACCTTGTGCTCAGTGAAAAGAAATGGCTTACTCCCTTTAAACACAACTGGTATGACGTTTATTGTTTGCTGTGGCTTGCTAATTTGTGTCCACCAAACTATTTCAGGAGCTAATTGGTCCAGCGCACAATGCATTCATGCTAAAACATTGATTGCGTGACACATGGTAATGGCTGGAACCATCTAATTTCAAACCCTTTGAGTGTCTGTAAGTGCTGGTTGACTACAGGACACCAGTTTGACGCACAGGACTCCCTGATGATGACGCACTGTCATGCTTCGATGTTAACGGACATTCAACCACATGTTGTCAGCTGTAATCAATGCCACATTTCTTTTTAAAGTAAGTCAAAGTGTCAAGTTTTAACTGCAACTCCACGTCAGCTTCATCTTGTCATTCTTCTGCAAACATCCAGCTCACAGCGAGTAAAAGCCAGTCTCTGAAATCAAGCGTTTGACATATCTACAGAACTAAACACTTGAGATAATTATAGTTGCCGCAATGGTAATTACTACACAACGTGAAAAAATAAAAGACATCCACTGGAGACAGCCTCAGTCAGACTGTTTGAAGTTATCAAAGATAATTCATCCTAGCTCTGTGTGTGATGTACAAAAAAAAGCCATCCATTCTGCTGCGGGTGCCACTGTCAAAGAGTTTTACAGTAATTTAGTGTAAAAGCCTGTTTTTTCCTGAACTTAATCCAAAGCCTTTCTGCTGAGTTCGGTGGTAAGTAAAGCTAATGAAAATACTTCTTTACCCACAACTAAAACCTTCCTGATCCTGGTCTGGGCAACATAAATCCTGTCTGCACCCTGCGAGGGATTCAGATCATGACCTAGATACTCCAAAAGAGAAGCTCTGTTTACCAACTGTGCACAACAAAAGTTTGCAGTCAACAGTCCAAATTGAATTTGTGCACCGATGACGGAGGACAGCGTGTGGCTCAATAAATCTAATTTCTTCCACCTTCTCAAAGCTGAGGCTGGATCCCAGCTGCAGCCCTGCACATCAAAAGGCCAAGATAGCCACTCAAGGGAATTGCTGAAGCAAATTATACAAATGTGTTAATGACAGGATCTCTGTTGACCTGAAGTAAAAATGTTCTTTGATGATGGTGTACCAGATCAGACTCGTATAAAAAAACATAACATCTCTGTAGTAATTACAGAGCAAGAGAAGGTGAAAGGCTCTTCTAAGTTGATGTTCAGTACAGTGTGCTTTGACAGGAACAAGAGAACCACCATCAAAGGGCATATTTTACTCAAACTTTCCATAATGGGGAATTAGAACTCATATCTTCTTACACCAGTTTCATTTAGTTATGATGTCGAATTAAGAGGCAAATATATATCTGTATGCATGAAAAAAAGTTGTTAAAGTCTACTCCTAAAGCTGGTTGATGTTGGTCTAAAACAATAATTGACAAAACAAAAAAAATAACCCATAACCAGTGGTGGAAGATGTATTCAGATCCTTTACTCACCTCACCACTGTCGTTCCGCTTGCTCTTGGGGGAATTATTAGAATTGTTGGGGCTTTGTAAATTATAGAGTGTGGTCTAGACCTACTCTATCTGTAAAGTGTCTCGAGATAACTCTTGTTATGTTTTGATACTATAAATAAAATTGAATTGAAAAATTGAATTGAAATTTACTTAAGTAAAAGTACTAATAACACACTGTTAAAATACTCTGTTACAAGTAAAATTCCTGCATTGAAAATGTTACTTACATATGTAAGTATTGTCAGGAAAATGTACCTAAAGTATTAAAAGTAAAGTACTCAATGCAGAAAAATCCTCACATTTTAGAAAGTGGAAACGATCAGAACAGGTCTGTGTTTAATCGGCTAATCATTCCAGCTGGACTTGTAAGCCTACATATTGTTGGGTAGTTTAATTTCTAATAAAACACCATATTTTATAAACTACATGTAGCAGGGTTTAAAATTAGCACTATTCACCAGCCAAATGCTCGTAAAATATGCAAGTGGCTGGTCGATTTGCTTCACTCACCAGCCAAAACAACAATGGTAATCTATTGAGTGGCTGGTAAAATCTCACTAGCCATTTGGCTGGTGGACAAAAAAGTTTTTGTTTTTGTTTGTTTTGTGTGCAAAAATCTTAATTTGTAAAGTAACTAAAGCTGTCAGATTAATGTAGTGGAGTAAAAAGTACAATATGTATCTCTGAAAAGTACAAGTATCTCAAATTTGTACTTATGTACATACTTGAGTAAATGTACTTAGTTACATTCCACCACTGCCCATAACCTAATATTCTTAAGAAGTTTATATTGTTTCCCTGTGGTGTAGTGTTTAATGGTGCTTTTGTCTTAAGGTGTATTTATATGTTGCTATATATTTACTTCGGTTGCATTTGGACTGTCGCCTGCAGTATCCTTCTACTTGGATGTAGGAATAAATCTGATGCGCACTGCGTTGTGCGTAAATCTCCCTCCTCAACAATGCTTTCCAATAACCGAACTCAGATAAAAACCCACACTCATCACTTTTTTGAGTAAGAAACCTTACACTCATCAAATTACCTGTTTTTCTGTCGAGCTTTCAGGAAGTTTTTTCCAAACGGAGCCATGACTCAGGAGCGCGAGGAAAATCGACCAGCAATCCGAAATGCGTTACAGTCCCAACATGGCAGGACGTCGGACACTTTGTGGAGTGTTTCAGAAAAGTTGAAGGGTGTTCCGACTGCAACTCTGTCCGCCCCATCCGAGAAGCGGAGGGAGGTGTTTCCCAGACAATATAGGCCTACTGGCATTTATTGGTGTATCTCTGTCGCCTTCCACCTGCGGCAACAACCTGAGAAACGACCACCGAGGAAGAATAAAATGAGAGAACTAAACATACAAAGTCACACTGTTCTGTGAAAACAATAAACTTTAGGAATTAAAACAAAATACGAAATAGGATGAAGTCAAATTAAACTCATTAGCCTACGTGGAAAGTAAGATAAGATAAAATGATACCAGAAAGTGCAGAACTCCCATTAGGATTATGGTGCTCATTTTGGGCATAGCCTATTTAAAACTAAACATGTTCATTATAGTAAAATATGCACGCATATTATAAAAACATATAGATTATATAATATACAGGAAAGTAAACACAGATTCTGAACATTGGTGTCATGTATTAGGATACTCTACAAATATTTCGAAAAATGCAATAGAGAGACAAATCTAAGTAATGTTAAAGCATGATTAGAGCCTTAGTGAGCTGCAGTACAAGACATGCAGAGCAACATGCAACCTCTTGGGGTTTAGTAACTAGCTCTCCCTGCTGGATTCAAATGACAAAGATGAAATTCAGACATTGACGAATCCAGCCTACTTTAACTAAAGTCTGTTTTTCATGCTTTAAATCTCTTTTGTAGAAGCTTTTCCAACTGGGACATTTGCTTTACACTATATACTAAAAAGAAGAAAAAATGTCTGTGGGGACCAATTAGTGTGAATATAGACAAGTAAAACTTTGTGGTTTTAATTCAAAGTGGATTTTATTTGATAGTGTACTACTTCAGTCACCTTTTTATATAATTACAATTAAAGGCATCCGCATTTAGAATGCCATATTCCTTTAGTATTGTTTTTCGTAATGAAATACGAAAACACAATACTGTGAAAGTAGAGATCATCGTAATTGCTGAAATGCAATGGCCAAATAATCATGTATAGCCCTATAGAGGCCAAAACAGTGGCCTAATTGTACAGAAAACTGAGGAAATTATTGAATTATGTCCTGAAGAAAAGTTTACTGTTTGACAGGAATACTGCTAATATTTAATTTATAACGTGATTCATTTTTGTTCATATGAAATCCACACTAAAGCAATAGTACATGAAACAGACAGCAGATAGAGCGGACTATGCGGTAAACTTTAAAGTCTCTGATGGGATATTAGGCCTACTGTATGTTAACATTGCATAATCTTTATCACTTGTTTATTTTAGGATTAACTATCAGATATAGCCCTGTTCCAGGTTAGAAAAATATCAGAGTAAAAGAATGAAAAAGTAAAAAAAAAAAACATCAAATAAGATAAGAGGATCTAAAATTGATCCTTGAGGAACTCCTAAACATATTAGAATATTTGTTTGACCAAGCCATAACCTTCAGCAAATGATTTAGGGTTAAAGACAGCGTTGAACGGATAACCTTTTTACTTTGACTTCAAATAAAAAAACAACTCAAAATGGAACAACGCCAAGGTTTTTAACTGCTGTTTCCAAATTAAAGAATGACCTTTTATTCTGAGCTGAAGCCAACATGGAAGAGGTGTCCTCAAAACATTCAGAATTTTTGTGACAACTGGGCAAACTCCATCTGATGATCACACAATATGATAAAGAAGTTTTAGAATCAGTACTAAATGGACCTTGTAGTGAGATTTCTCAATTGAAGACGTATTTCAAAAGAAACATGTATGAATAATTTCAGTCTATTTCAAAGATAATTTTATAACAAGCATAGATGTTGCATTATTTCTACTGAGAAGGTTTAACATTGATACAATTCTACTTTTATATAGGAATACATTTTCAGATATTAATGACTGGCTATTTATCACAATGATTCATGTCTTATGCAGGTGCTAATTTGGTTTAAAAGTCTAGACAATCACGTGTTGCTTTGAAAAGACACATAAAAAGCTATAGTGTGTCTTTGTTGTGCATCCTCCCACGTCATACCTGCATCCCGTCCCTGGGAGACAAGTGCAAAACAAACCTCCAACTGTGTGCATTCATGAGGTGAAATAACCAAATCTCCCAAAGCTTGACGCAAAAAATCTTTCGCCCTGTGATGCCAAAGTGACGTATGATGAAACAATGACACACAAGGGAAGAGACGATATGATGAGACTAATGGATGGATGGATGGATGGATGGATGAAGGGGGCTGTTTCAGTGGGTGTAAAGGTGGGGGTGGAGATGAGGAGAGAGACTGATTCTCTGACATCACATTGGCTCTTATAAACTGAGGGAATGGAGCCCTCTGCACTTCACAACCAACCAGAAAACTGCAAGGAAGGAGAAGCGTGTTTGGAGCTGGAAGAGAAGAAGAAGAGGAAGCAGCAGCGGCACTAGACATCCCCTCTCCAGCCTCTCTAGCCGTCTGTGTCTGACCTTTAACCTTATGGACTAGATTTCTCCTCAGGTGAATTCTTCAGTGCGGGATTCTCTTTTTTTGGTTTTGTTTGTTTTCTCATCAAGATGCAGGCACAGTTGGCATGTATGCTTCTCCTCTGTTTCACATATGGTGGACTTTGTACAGGTAAGCACCAGGACTCTTTCAACAAGTTTTGCATTTATGCATCGTTTTATGATGTCATGATTAATCATTGACTTTATTCAGAGTAACAAAATAGGGATAAAGCCATAACACGCAAGCAAAGTATGGAACAAGTCAAACTTACTGTATGCAACAGGTTCATCGTTGTGGTTATGATAGTGCAAATATGGAAAAACTGCATATTTTAAATCATGGAAATATTTCGGTTTAAAAAAAAAGAATTTGCACATTAAAGTTTCATGATAACATTATGGTTTTCTGAGTTTGGGTTTGTAGATAAAATACTGAAATACCCTGACTGCTGATGATGATTGATTCTTAGGGTAGTTACTCCATTTTTCTGGTCCCACCATTTATGAAAATGACTTCAGGAGGCTAAAAACTTTAAAACCTGACTTAAATTCGTCTTTTATTCAAGATTTTTCCTCAATGATCCAATGTAATGATTCCTTAATTGAATGTTTGAGAGCCCATTTGACTCTACATTTATACAAAATAAACTACAGCAGAAAAAACCACATTTGCTATTAAAATGGGTTCCAAATTAGAATAAATTCACGGTCATTAATTCATTCCACATTTAATACAGGCTACACTGAATAGCGTAAAGAGTCTAAATCGAAATTAGACTCCAAATTACTTTTGGTCCAGTGAGCCAATGAGAGTCAGTGTCAGTTTGTATGATAAAAAAATCCTCAAAATCAATAATGGATGTTGGATTAACAAAGCTGTATTGGGTAATGTGTGTTTTGCTTCACTCTCGGGGCACTCTGGGAGTTCCCTAAATGAATAGATTGTCACCCGTTGAACACTTAAAGGTGTCTACCAACAAATAGGAATGTGTGCTGAGTTTTGGCTCGGCTTAATTTGTCTGCACATATCGCTTTAGTTGTAAATGTTGCAAACGTTTATTAACTACAGATCACAAAGAAGATGAAACAGTCACATTGATAAAGAGCATGCTATACTTCCTTATCTCAATGACATTTCTTATGCAGCAATCACTCAGGATTCACTTAACTCTTGGTTAGATTCGGATGATGGTTATATTCCTGTTATCTTTCTAACTGACAGACGTCGACCAGGATCAGCAAGTGCTGGAAGAGGAGCTACTCAGCAGTCTCTTCACTTCTAAGGTACAGCGTCCCTCTCTTTTTGCACCTGTGACATCAGAGACTGAGTGTCCAAAAAAAAGCTACAACCCACCCGGTCAGCTAGTGACCCCTCCCATCACTCCATCTGACCCAACACACAGGCTGCCTCCCAGGTGTTCTTTCATGAAATCTGGATCCACGCTTCAGTCACAGCCTCGCCTTTTGGTTGTGTTCATGCTGACCCTGGAGATACATATTTGACCTTATAGGGCTTTTTTTTGTGTCACTCAGGTGGTTTTTAATTGGGAATTGAATAAGACTATTTTACACAGTTCAGTTAGGCAGAGCACAATAAATATAATCAACACACTACAACTGCTGCACTTGCGGACATGTCCTTTGAGATGAACATAAGGGCTGAGGGATGTTATTCAGTTGTAACTTCATGATTTTAAACACACTCGTCAGGCCAGGCAAAGCTGAGGGAGCAATCAGAATCAGAAAAAGGATTTATTGCCAAGAAAGTAACACTTAAGCCGCCCACACATGATAAGCGATTTGCTCTCTGCGCGCCGCAAGGTAGGGCGGCGGCAACTAGGTCAAAGTTTAAATAATTTGAACTTTGAGCGCAGTTGGGGCGCCACCGCCCTCCCCATAGGAAATCAATGGTACGGCCAAGGAATTTGCATTGGTTGTTGCCGCATACAGTAAATCAACAAATTAAACATTAATATGAAATAAACAAAAAATGAATACAGAAACAAGTATGTAAAAAGAATGTTTAAGAAAAAAGAGGCTGTATGGATTAGTGCAGGACGTGCAACGGTTCAGAATATATAGAATGTGCAGAGGACAGGTCTATAGTTCCGGATGAAGTTTGTGAGAGTGGAACTAGAGGCACGAGGAGACAAATGGCCGAGCCTAATAGGATTCAGATGGGCCTGACAGCATCACAACGACACATCTTCCACCCCTCTCTCTCTCTCTCTCTCTGTCTCTGTGATAAATAATCGCGGTGCTCGTACGGAGACGTGACGGTAACAAATCAGCCATGTGATTCATTGCTACTGATGCTCGGAGGTTGCTCAGGGGTGATGATTATAATAATAACTTGCAGAATGACTGATAGAGTGCTCAAGAGGATGGAAAGTGCAGTGTGGTAGAAAATACTTGTGGATCTTTATCCTAACTATATACTTGATCTTTTTTTTTTTTAAGGTGACAGCTAAATTGATTGAGCTGTTTGTCCACTCTTCTTTTTTATCTGATCAGATGCAGGAGGTAGATTTCCTCTCTGGCTCCTATTTCTCCATTAAAGATGATAGCATCATTTTTATATTTGGCATTGGCCATTGCCCTCCCTCTGTTAAAGAAACAGCAACAGGCGTTTTTGGCTGTTGACTCATGAACATTCAGTTGTCACACAGAGACGCCAAGGGGTCCGCTGTGGATTGTAAGAATATTGGACCCCTGCAATAACTCTTAATCCCACCCCTCAAAGTTTATTTTTATTTTTATAGATAATTTTTATAAGATTTTTATACCTAAGGAAGAAATCCTTCCAGCGACCTATCAGCACCATTAAAACCACACACCACTCACGTTAATTTAAAACTAAATGAAAACCCTTAAAATCTTCAATGTGTGAATCATTTGTAAATGTCAGTAGCTGCAAATGCTTGGTCCCTCGTGTGTCGTTCTTTTGATGTCTCGGCATGTCTCTGGTCTTTGTTTGCCCTCCCCGTATTGGACGTGGCTCCACTCTTTAGGACATCAGAGGAGACTGTATTCCTCTGATGCTCATAGACGATGTGAGCAAAGCAAGTCTTTGAGGGGTTGTGGCCATTTACAATAACTTAGAAGCCACAATTTCCCCTCGCCCCCTGAATCTCTCCATCATCCTCAGTGACACCCAGAGGTCTTTGCGGCAATGTGTGGGAGATCGCCAGCCATAATGGGGGGGGGAGGGGGGTACCTCCACCCGTCTTTTAAAGCACTCAAACTAGATTATAACACAACAGGCTGCAGCTAGATGAGGTTAGATGTCACTGAAATATCACTGTGGATGGAATGTTTAAGGAACAGTGCACATATCACATATATCTTAACTGCTGTCTAAACATGTGTGCGTCAGTGCTGCAATGTAAAGTGAAAGCCTTAAATGCATCCTCAGTGCTCCTTAAAAGGGAATGTAAAAACGCGGCAGATAAAATTGTTCTGTGTGGAAAACCTCCAAAGTACCATCGCTGCACTTCAGTGAGACAAATGCAATGCATTGTCGTTGGTTAGCAGCTGATCCATTAAATATGTTCATAAAAAAATGACAAAAATTCAAAAAAATAAAGCTTCACACACAAAACATTACACACAATACTAAACAAAAATCTACAATATGAACATATAGGGTATAGACTGAATAATAGTAAAAACTTATAAAATATCAAGCAATGTAGTACCATAACACTACTAACAACAAAATAATTCTGTTGTAGTTCCTTCAGTGGTATCATTTCTATCACAGTCATAACCAAACATGAGCACAACAATAGGATACACGTGTACAGGTTATAGCAGGGCTGCTGAATTAGATTGCAATCAGTTGTATAGGTGTTGTAGTTATTGTGTCCACCCTATTTTCTTATGGATCTAATGGTCAAAGCAGCGCATTCATAGCAAAAGAAGAAAAGCCTGTATTACGTTTTGTCCCGAAAAGTTGAATGTTGAATAGAAACATGGAATATAAAGACTATAGAATAAAAAAAAATTGTTTTATCCTCTGTGGTCCATCCCCCTCTGGGCTCAACTCAATTTTCACTTCATCTCAGTTCACAACGTTAATTAAATATTCAGTTAAATCCATCTTTTCGAAGGATCTAATTTGTTGCCAAGCTTTCAATCTGGAAAACCAGCCCTTCCTGTACTCAGTTTGTAAACTCAAACACCTCCCCCGTCTCCTCCCTTGTTCCCTCTTTGCAGATGAAACAGAACAAGCAGAGTGCCCCCTACTGGCGCGTGTCGCTGGTTAACCTGTGCAAGATGGTGAGCGGCCTGCGGCAGGAGGCCTGGAGCGAGGAGGAGGAGGGCGGGGAGCTGAGGGAGGGGAGCCTCCAGCTGCTGGAGGAGCTTTACAACCTGCAACTCATCTGCCGAGCGCTGCAGAACAGGGAGGAGAGGGTGAGACACACACACACACACACACACACACACACACAGACCAAAGAGAAGCAGTCATCCTTTAATTGGAAGATGTGTATTGTTATGTGGTTATGCTGTTGTTGGAGCTATAGAAATTTAAATGCATGTCAGTCAAGCTTTCTTTCCACTGTCTGCTACCACAACTCGGCCAACTTTATTTTATCTTATCCTTGACGTTTGTGTGACCTTTTTTAATTTTTCAACCAAGAACTTACTACTAATGAGGTTTTTTTTAACATTAATATGCGTTCCCCCAGCCTGCCTATGGTCCCCCAGTGGCTAGAAATGGCGATAGGTGTAAACCGAGCCCTGGGTATCCTGCTCTGTCTTTGAGAAAATGAAAGCTCAGATGGGCCGATCTGGAATCTTGTCCTTATGAGGTCATAAGGAGCAATGTTACCTCCCCTTTCTCTGCTTTGCCCGCCCAGAGAATTTGGCCCACCCATGAGAGAGAGACATCATGGCTTTCAAACGAGAAAAGTGGCAGTTGCCCCCGTGTGTTGTGGAGACAACACACGTCACAATTTTGTGGATTTCCATTCTTTCAGATCACTTGAATGATTACATGTTGCTGTATAAGAAAATTCTTCAAAACTCTTTAGATGTATAATCATCCAGTTCAAATTATATTTCATATTGCCTCAAAGTTTTTTTAGCTGTGTTTTTTTATCCAAAAGCAGCAACATTTTATGAGCTAGCAACAGATATGAAAGTACAATATTTGAAGTAAGTGAGTTTCTGTTTCATATGTAGTGGAGAAATAAAATACCTAAATACAGAGTTTCAGTATTAAATTGCACTACTACTTAAATTGAAAAAAAGCAAATGTCTTGGCTGATATGAAATCCTAAAAACAGGTGTACACACTCACATAAACACAGGAACATGCATTCAGTACAGGCACACTGTAAATCTGGCTCACATTTCACAAACACACGACACACCCCATCCATCTTCTCTCTCACAGTAAACACACCTCGTTACGCGCCTATTTCCTTGTCTCCCTTCTCCCTGTCCTCCATCATTTTCCTTTCACGTCTCACGCAAATGCCCTTTTCCTTTTTCATTTTATTTTAAATCTTAACACAGCGACTGCAGATTAGCACCTGTTTTACCACGCACGGAAGCACAGAGGAGAAGCACTCGTTTAATCACAGCTACGCCGGCGTAGCCTCCCGTTACCCTGCCACTCAGCAACAAAGCACGCGTTTGCCATTTCCATCCTCGTCATGTGACACTCACCCTCCACCGTGTGTTTCTCTGCCCCCTAACAGCTACTCCATGACTCTCAAGAATATTTAGAGGAGAACAGTGACACTCCGCTGAAGCGAAAATCACCCTACATCCTGAAGAGGCAAGCAGCGCACACCACCAAGTCCCGGAGGCCGTATATCTTGAAGCGAAGTACAATTTACTGAAAGCCATCCCCGAGGCCGAAGTGACGTTTTAGGGGGGGACCAGACCAGATACTTTCTGTGAAGATGTGATTGTGTTTTTGTCTCTCTTCTAGTAGCTGCAATGTTTATTTTTCCTTTTCCCATTGTTGTTTTTATTCAGACCTCCGACCCTTCGATTGTATGTCCAGCATTGAGGCCTGCCTGTATTCTGCTCCTTTCCAAGTATAGGTCCTGAAAATAAAATCCTGAGCATCAAGCAAATTGTGTACCTCCTGAGAAACTATATTTATTTACTCTATTTCTTCACTGCACACTAAGTCTATTTTGTTTCAGGATATGATTAAATGATTCATGATACAAAACCAGTGTGATGTGACTATGTTTTCTTTGATATAACAGCTTAATGAAATTATATATTTAAGAGTCAGTTTAATTATTAATAGGTCTTGAGTAAAAACAATTGGGCTGTTGCAGACATGGTACAAAAATGAGAAAGAGAGATGGACAAAAACATGGTTATCTTTTAATGGTATTTGTGGACAGTAAGATAAATGTAAAATTACACCAACCTTATTCTTTTCTTTTTTTTTAAGATTATTTGTTTGGGCATTTCTCCCTTTAATGGACAGGACAGCTAGGTGAGAAAGGGGAGAGAGAGGGGGAAGACATGCAGGAAATCGTCACAGGTCGGACTCCACCCTCTTTGTATATGTGCGCCTGCTCTACCAACTGAGCCAACCCGGCCACACACCAACCTTATTCTTAAAATTGAGTATCTGCTTAAATTAATATAAATGTTTATATCCATTTGAAATCCTTTTGAAAGGCCCTTAGCCTATGCGCTTTTTGTAATGTGATATAATATGACTAACTATGGTTGAGATGCTTACAAGTAAACACTATTATTTTATTTTTTACATTGGTGCCTTCTGGTGTTGGTCACCATCTTCATTTCTCTATGAAAGAGATTATTGAAGAGACAGATTCATCTGTAAAATAGGGCAAGTAGAGGCCAGTAGATAGTGCCAGCCTGTTAGTGATTTCCAATACTAAAGCAACGTCTGGAAATTAATACAAAAATGATTTCTGGATTTCAAAATTCAGCACATGCCACCTTCGATACATTTGGTCAGTGTGTGCTCTGATTAGTATGTGCTGTGTTGAACATGTTTCAAAGGGGCCACGGGGCACTTTGACTTCAGCAGATAAAACAGACACTGACTGTGGCGATTGGCAGTCTTGGCCTTAATAAAAGTCAGTTCCATCTCCAAATCAAAGCGCTTCGGTGTCCTTTTTTGAAATTCGGCTTTTAACCCTGACAGCCAAAGAGCCCGGATGACGCTCTCAGCACACAGAGAAACACCCTTTGAACAGCCTCGTTCTGTTTCTCCAGAGAACGTAAGCTGCAGGAAATACATTAAAAAGGTATAACCAGCAGCTTTTTGCTGTTTAGTTTTACTCTTACAACTTACACAGGCACGTGCCCAGTTTATGCAGTGAGCCACTGAGCCGGTGAGGTAGTATGGCTGGATTTGAAAGGAAAAGCATTTCCCTCAGCAGACACTTTACTGTTTAATAAAAACAATACATCCTTTTTGATTGTGTACGTGTGTGTTCATCTTTTCCTAAAGCCTACTCATCCAACAAGCTGATTGGTAGCAGAGGATTAGCCTCAAATAACTTCTTTTGTTCTACCTTTAAAGGTACAGTTACACTTGCCATGATGTGTTAAGTGAAAAAAATCAGCAGGCACAAAGACTGGATTTCGGTTATATGGCATGCACTGTTATCACTCGCCTACCAAGGCACGTCCATATTTATCTTTTAATGTATGCACACAGACCCCAAAAAATAAAATTGGGGTCCCTTGAATCAAAGGTTAATGCATTAGGTTTGTCTAACTGTATAACATTCAGGTGTACTTTAAGTTAGGCGGTGAAACACCTTAATCATACCACAAGAGAAGTTGCAGTAAAGGGACATTTGGCGCTTTGCTTTGTTTTTTAAAGGATCAAAGTCAGTTGTACTACCCACTAAAGTTACCATTACACATTCATCTCAAAGGGTCAATAGTACACCCAAATCCCAAAAGACATTTTCACAGTGGTGTCAAGTCATGCCAACAGTTTGTGGTAATGAGGTTTAATATGTCTCCCGAAACAATGTCCCAGTTACCGTGAATAATCCACAGACCTCACTTTGAAATGATGTCAGTGGGACTATTTCTTCGGTAGAAAGAGGTTACGATGAAAACTAGAAATGTAATTTTTCAATTCACCAGAAAAGAAAATTACATTCACTGCCATTGTGAGGGTGTGGGGTGAAATCTCAGAGACAGATATCTTAAAGCATCAGCAGGTAAGACTTCACCTAACAATGCTATTGGATTTAAGGTGAATCAATGTTTATTTTGGCTTTCTACTGTATGATACCAATCAATTATATTTTCCTGGGAATATAAATAAATAAATGACCTTAAGAGATAGAGCGGAGTTGAGTGGAGAATAGAGCGGAGTTGAGTGGAGAAAGTATGTAGATGCACACATAAATGGTATCTCACTGACAGCCTATCACCAAACTCAAACTACATTGATAGGATAGAATTATTTGCAGCCATCACGGTGGTTTTTATCCACTTCAGGTAGATATTTATCCACTCAGGTTGAAAAAAGTTGAATTGCAAAGCTGCTCTTTAAAGTTTCCCTCAACAATTACTGCCAAGGTGCCTTTCAGACACTTATAACTAAATGCTCCGGCTTCTGTCGGCTCCACTTGAATGTGTCAAACTGTTTGTGTGTAGCAGGAAAAAGGGCAAACTTTGCATAAGTAAAGGTTGAAAAAATACCATAGGCAACCTCTATCATTATTCCTTTCATGTTAGTGACCACCAGTGTATGTGCCCATCACAGGCTGCGGATGGCAGTGTTGTTTAACAAGTCTGATGGCCTGATTTACAGTGTGAATGACTGTGTCACAGAAATACAAGTATCCCTTCAGGCAGAAGAACAGTGTATTGAAAAGGCAAACAGCCCAAAAATGGCAACTGAATCAGATGGAAGCATTTGGAGAAAAGAATCTCCTCAAATAGCAGCAGAAAGTGTGAGCTGTGGTTTTCTTTGGTCCGTTGTCAGCTGTTAACAGTGAGATAGATGTTTAAATAACCTTGTAATGGCAGGGTTCACAAGTATTCAGAGTCCTGCAACGTGGATTTTAAATGCAAGAACAGATCTAAGTAATCTGGAGCTGTACTGTATGATGTCTATATTCGGCCTTTGGTTGAGAATATGTAGGTTATACTGAGTGAGACACACCTCAAATTAGAGACAAAGCAGCTCTGTTCATTGGCAGGTTTTCAGTTACTTTCATTCATAAGGGGAGACAATCAGAGATGTTTAAATGCGTTTAGTATTTTCTTCCAACAAATTCTGGCTGCACTACACATCCACCTAACATCATGCAGCAAAAGGTAATTTCAGTGAGATTACAATGTCTAGAGAAATAGTAATTATAATTTGCTCAAAGATTTTTCACTGTTAACCAACCAGAGGCACCACAAGTCATTTAGTTCTATTTGGTAAAACTTAAAAGCATTCAAGTCTTTGAATACTTCAAGGTGAACACTAAAACTCTCCCCTTAACACGATTAAACAAAAGCAGACAGAGTTCGTGCTTTTTCATTCTCTATCCAGGGAGTTCATTTTCATGAAGTCATTTTGCCCTTCCTCACCTTCAAATGAAAAGCAACACTTCACCTCCAAAATAAAACGACTGAATCACAGTTGGGACAACATATGTCCATAGCAGCAGATATTGGAGGTCTCTTGAGTACTTATGAAGGTGTTAGTGTGTGTGGTTTAAAGAGAAAATATCCTGCCATGTGGTGAAATAGTATTTTAATAAGAGTTAGAACATTAAAGAAGGGAACCTTTACTCCCCAACCCCACTACTTCTCTTTTCTCTAACCCTTAGTCTAACCCTTCATTTGTTAAGTGTACACATGTTAGGCTATATGTACCAGCAGGTGGCAGTGCAGTACAACACTAATCCAGACTTTGGTAACTCTATGTATTTCTTAATTAAATAACCTTTTGGTTTTGCTCCACCAAGTGAATTGGAAACTTCTCTCTATGTTCTGCCTAAAGAATGTCCATTCACAATACAGAAAATTGGCCCTGACTTTAATTTAAATAGACAATGCAGTATTCCTATTTCACTGTTTTCTACAATTGGTTCATTTTAATCACATTCTGCCTCTTAGTATACTCAGATTTCCTACTAAAAAGTGACAGTTTGGGGGCCTCAGGCTATTTTAGATTAGAAACAATGCCAAGGAGAACTGGAGTAACTTTGTGTTGGATCGGGCCCAGAGCTCCTGGCTGCTTGAACGGAGCTCCAGACAATGAAATGTGATGGTAGCATGGCGGAAACACTGATCATCCTGTAACAGAAAGGTCATTGGTCTGATTGGACTGTAGCGCCTCTTCGTAACTCTAAAACAAATCTACCAGGTGATGGTGTATTAGGCTAGCCTGGTTGACAGAACCTTCTCAGTTGTAACTGAGAGTGGGTCTGGGAAAAGGTTCATTCACAGCTCATTTCCAAAGGGGCGTCACCAACGGACGCCGCTCAAATGCTTCTGGGCGCAATTGGATAGTCCTTCAACCAATCAGACCAACGATCCGGGTGACGTAGCAGCGACAGCGGAATCAATAGGTTGCTGCGCTTCAGGTGGCCGTCATGTTGAATGTAAACAAAAAGCTGCTTGCTCTCGCCGCTCTATCGTCATTGTGTAAAGCCCGCCTCAACGGTTGTAATTGGTGCCTCGGTTTGTAAAAATTGGAAATGGGCTTGAATGGGCTCTTGGTCAGACTGACTTGCAGAGCAAATCTCAAATTTGCCGGAAGTTCATCAGGGTTTTCCCAGGCTAGTATTAGGCAGAAATTCTGCAAAACCACCTGATGGGGGAATTTTAGCTTTAGTGATTATGTGCATTGCCATCTATAGCCTAGGCACAGTCCTTGAGGCAGATCTAAACAACAAAAACAACAACGGGTAGGGTTGCCTTCACTATCAACATCCAAAAAAACAAACAGATTGGAACCTGCTTTCCCTGTCAAATTGATTGAGAGATCTAAAAACATGCAGACCAACTCTTTCCACATTTGAGGAATGCAATTCATCATTATCTCAGCATTGGAGCAGATCTGTCAGTTTTTGCAAATTTGCAGGCCGCATCAGCAGATGTCTATCAATATAACGACTCTTGTGACCCTGAACAAGTTCAGGCTTAGTACGCCTCCCACATCCACAGGAGAAATTACACCCTGCGTGAATTAATTCAACTCCATTAAAAACCTTCATCGACATCTGCCGCTGCAGCGATGCTCGGGCCTGCTTGTCTTGGCCTTTTTCCAGCCGGACGCCTCTTCAATTTAACTCCAATTTCGAGTTGGTGGATGTTGGCTGACAGTTTGAAACTTCTCAGTGGGATGCTGATGAGTGTCTTCACTCATGCTTGAGGAAAGTCATTCTCTCATCTGGACAGCGTAGCAAATTGCGTAAAAAGCCAGTCCGATCAAGATAATGGTTTGTGAAGGAATGAGATTAGCTCCCTTTGAGAGAAATCTGATTGTGTGGATGGGACAGTGGCATAACAAGTGCGACCTTGTGGCAGGGGCCAGCTGAGAAAGTAATTAGGCCTCACATATGGGCGGCATCACTGAAGCCTTCAGCAATGGCAGTCAAAGGACAAGCCATGTCGGAGATGTTTATTGTCACAGGTAATGCTGTCAGTTGTAAAAAATAGCCCTCTAGTTACTAAGACTTAGACAGCAGGTCGAGACAAACTACAACAATAAAGAGGAACTTGAGTGTATAGGTGTTTAATTCCAAAATAAGTTTAGTGTTCGCCATCTGAATTAACGACTGACTTTGTGGTCACTTAAAATTTGTTCTGATATCCAGGTTTCTCACATCTCCAGTTTTGTCATCAAAGAGGTTGAGTTTTGCTATGGTAATTGAGAAACAACCAAGCCAATCAGAGCCTTTGAGGGCGGGCCTTCAATTGGTGACATTATACATGGTGTTGAAATGGAATTACATTTTAACATCTCAACAACATCTAGTACAGCTCTGTGCATCAAACAAGCTAATAGGTAGATTCAACTGTGTGTCAGATTTGAAGTGGGTATTCAATTCAATTTGATTCAATGATTTACCCTAAACCTGTCAAAGAAAACAGCCATGTGAAAAGCTGTGCAAGTTTGCTCGTATACACACGGAGAAGAAATCCTCTGAGTTAGATAGGAACATTTAAACAATTCATCTTAGTTACTGTTCTTAATTACTGATCATGATATATTAAATAAACTATATGTAGTAGAATAAATATTAATTCAAAATCCTCCATCATGTAAGTTAGGATGGGTTTTTCCTGTCTCCTCTCCCTAACCCTAACCCTAACCCTATTTTTTAATGGTATGTGTACTTTGTAACCTCTAGGGCAAGTGATACAGATAGTATTTTAGACTTTTTAAATGGTTTTAGTCTTTTTAATGTGGAGATAGATTGTGATAGAATTTCTTTTGTATTGCGATGCTGGGGCATTTATTTTCATAACTCTTTCTATATATTTTTTTTATTTATTTTGTAATGTCACCAGGATAGAGGCCAGGACAGGTGTGGAGGTGACCTTTTATTCAAAGTTTTATTCTCCCGCTGTCCGTCCTGTCCAGTGGTGCTTTTAACCTGCCTTTAATATCTGGCCTTCTTTTAAACAGATTTTTTATATAACCGAACTTGGCTTTTTAAGGAGTTTTTAAAGTGTTTTAATCACACCAGTGGTCCCCTTGTGCCCGTGTCCCTCGCAGCGCCCATCCCGGGCATTGCGTTTTAACCCTAACCTAACCTAAACCTAACCCTAACCAACCTATATTTCTCTGTCACAGCAAATCTTTGGTTTTAAGCCTGTTCCTCATAAATAAACATTAGAAACATGGAAGAATAGCCAATGCAAGTCTTTTTACACTGGAAAGCAACGTTTCTTTGCACAAAGCTAAAATAATGAAGATCTTGAAACTTGACCCTCTTCAAAACTGGGCCTTCATCATTTATCATGATATTTTCTTTAGTTGACAATATTCAAAAAAAAATAATTATTAATCAAATAAATACAAACCAGTTGACACACAATAGGCCGGGAGCTTTCAGGTCTCCCGGAGTTCTGGTTGCTTTGGCCGGTCGGTAATCCAGATTTTGGTCATGGGCAGTCGGACAGTAACACACTATCGGTGTCAAGCAGGTACTTCTAGGTATCTTCAATAAATGTGTCTTGAGTTAATTAAACACAGTGTCTCCTTTGTTTCTTTAGTACTTGCCAATATTGAAACTGTGATCATGCCCTCTGAGGCAACCTGATACAGGAAACAATGGACCTGGGGGTGGAAACTCATTTTGCATTGTGTAAATCATAAACTCCACCTTGTCTCCTATTTTCCTACATCATGACACCTTGCCGTGTGTTATTGCTCATTAAACATGCAAATTGTCTTTGTATATAATTTGATTGCCATTCTCTGTACGCTGGCATGAGTTATGCTACCTGTGCACTAGAGACTGTCCTCCCCCGAAAAAAGGCCACACAAGTCGTTTGGTAGGTAGGTTGGGGTGGTTGATGGGTCAAACAAACAGGAGTTTTACCCAGGAGACCGACGTTTGTGTCCTGTGTGAAAATAAAAGTAAATGGTGTGCTTTTTTTTACTTTACAAACGTAACAGACAGAACTACGTCATGTTTTGCGTCACGTGCGTAACTGGAAGTGAAGTAACGTGTAAATTTACCCAAACGACGATCTTTTTCTAAACTTAACTAAGTAGTTTTGGCACCTAAACTAACCAAGTGAGTTTTTGTGCCTAAACCTAACCAAACTGTGACCGTTTCAACAAATATAACCAAATAAACGACCTACTATATATTGTCGTATGGTTTGGAAGACTTGCAGGTGCACTGACAAACACAGCTTTATTGTTGACTGGAGATGACGTCTGACATGTAACCCCCGTTAAAGACGACAAAATCAATCCTGCACCCACAGGAAACTGCAAACAAAAAGGGAAAAGCCAGACTGAATCGATGACTGAAACTGCCCGAATATCAGGCTAGAGATTTGCTCACACAGTAGCAGCACTTGCGATGATACAGTCATTTTGGCATGTGAGATGTTAAGCAAATAAAGCAAGGATTAGACACCATTCCCTCCAGAGAAGATAATCTGTTTGAAACCTTGCATCTGTTATCTACTGACCTGGACAGCCTGCTGGATATTGCAATGTGTACTTATTTTCCATCTATGTGAGGTTCCTACAGATTTGTTAGTTAGAGTATCTCACAGTGGAGGTGTCCAGAAAGAGCTAACTAACAGGCCTTTCAGACCATGAAAGCCCCTCATAGCCCCTCTGCAATGCTCTGTCACTACCAGCCGTATCATATTGATTGTAAACATGGAAGCTAAGTAGTCTACAGTGTTGGCCAATTACTTCCAAAATGTAATACATTATAGATTAATAGTTACTGTCATTTGAAAGTAATTAGTTATAATACAATATTACTGTCTCTGAATTGTAATGCTTTACACTACTTTTGCGTTACGTTTGAGTTACTTCCACCAAAATAACCACGGAAGTTTGATTTGGCAGGTAGCTTGTGAATTTCACCACCAGATCAATAAAGTCTCCTCTTTATCGACTTTAATACATCATAATTCATTCATAATATTTTGTATAATCAATGTGAATATGCAAAGTAACTAAAGCTATAAAATAAATAGAGAAGTAAAACGTATAATAGTCAAGTAGGAGAAAACATTGTATTGAAGTAGGGTATAGTTACTTTCCACCGCTGATAAAATGTATGATATTATGTGTCACAAGGCTAAACATTAATTCCCAACATGTTTATATCTGTCAGCAGCTCGGACACACTGCTGTGTGCGCTGACGTACCGTTACCCGTAGGGACAAAGATGTTAGTCCGTAGCGTCTCTGGTTCTGGCTCTGACCACGGGAACAGTGACGGGACAGCACCTTGGTTCAACAAAGCGTAATAACTCCTGAAAATAATGTCCATCTCACAAATGTATCTGTATCTGTATGCAGTCATCTCAACCATCGAATACAGCAACAGGAAATTACACTCAGACTTTTTTTTCTGTGCCAAAATGTTTCACGGTTCTTAAAACAAACATGACTAAATGTCAGATTAAAATGCATTGTAACTCACATTACTGAGATTATACAGTACAGGCCAAAAGTTTGGACACACCTTCTCATTCAAATGCGTTTCCTTTTATTTTCATGACTATTTACATTGTAGATTCTCACTGAAGGCATCAAAACTATGAATGAACACATATGGAATTATGTACTTAACAAAAAAAGTGTGAAATAACTGAAAACATGTCTTATATTTTAGATTCTTCAAAGTAGCCACCCTTTGCTTTTTTATTAATAAGGGAAAAAATTCCACTAATTAACCCTGACAAAGCACACCTGTGAAGTGAAAACCATTCCAGGTGACTACCTCATGAAGCTCATTGAGAGAACACCAAGGGTTTGCAGAGTTATCAAAAAAAGCAAAGGGTGGCTACTTTGAGGAATCTAAAATATAAGACATGTTTTCAGTTATTTCACACTTTTTTGTTAAGTACATAATTCCATATGTGTTCATTCATAGTTTTGATGCCTTCAGTGAGAATCTACAATAAATAGTAATGAAAATAAAGAAACACATTGAATGAGAAGGTGTGTCCAAACTTTTGGCCTGTACTGTATAACATGTGGTATAACATTACCGAAATGTAATTAGTAATGCGTTATATTACTGCGTTGCAGCAAAAAGGAATACATTACTGTAATTGCGTTACTTTTGTATCTACTACTTACTTTCCCAACCCTGTTGTGTCACTGACTGTGGATCTCATCTTGTTCATTGGAGAACGTAGAAACAGCCTTGAGATGCTGGAAGAAGGATCTTGTATGATATGGCCCTGTTACTGCACTGCTGGCACTCCACTGGAGTTGGTCAGATCTCATCTGCATCTATTTGAAACTGCTGACAAAACACGAACACATGTGCATACACATGATTGAATGGCTCTGCCTGTACAAAAGCGCCACGCATCTCCACCTCCTCCACCTTGTGTGGAGAGAGCGAGGCTGATTCCCACCGACAGATCCCCCACTCTGTGGCACGCCCTGACATTATAAACAGGCTTCATGGAAAAGACGAGCATCAGTAATTGTTGCGAGTGGGGGTGGGGGGGGGGGGGGGACAAGCAGTCGGTGCAGCAGGCCTTTTACTGGCTAATTGTGTCTCTTTGCCTGCCTGTGTGATAATTAAAATGACTCTACCTCCCCCTGTTCCAGTCACAGTAGTGGCATCGCAAAGGCAGCAGCAGAGCTGTTATTGCTTGTCCTTCAGCTGAAAGGATCATGTTGGCTAGAGAGCTGAGAGCTTTTGTTCTGAAAGCTGAAAAATCTGGTGTCCAGCCTGGGCATTTTTTCCGCAACGCGCCCTGGGAAATGGGTTATCTAAGCAGCGCATGCAAGAAGCCCTGACATTAATCTTTAATTAAGGCCTTTACAATTTTGGACAACATGCCCGGGAGTATGAGAGTTACTGTAGGGGATAGATATGAACAGTGGGTAGGGCCGGGCAACACATTATATCTTGTGGTGAGCTCGTTTTGTCTCATCAAAGTCAATGGTCCGTTGATCTGCAAAGATGTTGCCTCGCTTTTCTTTTCAGCTGTTTGGATCAGCGAGACACGATGTTAGGTAAGCTTAGCATTGAGATGGTCGTATTTTTTCCTTTTTGGAAAATAGATAACAATCCCTCGAGGTAACAGCAGTGAAACATGTGCAGTGAGGCTGCTTTCTTTTCTACACGACAATCCAGATTGCTGTATATCCCACCGTTCCTGATGAGAGGATGTCTTCTGATAACTGTTAGTGTGAACATATCAAGGTGACTGCTTTTGCTTGTTGTTGATTGTTTGTTCCCCTCTTTTTTTTTTTGGTAATTGGTTGTGGATCTCTTGTTGAAAGAGACAAGTGATAAACCTGCTGGTAGAACCAACATGAAACTGAAGCTTTTCTTGTGTTGTGACAGCTGCTGCCTTTGTGATGTTCCACAAACCCCCCCAAGACACAACCTGTTTTATTCTGGCTGAAGATTCACATGAAAAAAGACAAGTCTCCTATGAAACAAAATGGGACTTTAGTAATTGTTATGATTACTCCTTTCCCTGTTGCCAGTGGGATGAAGGCATTCCAAAACTGAAAGTGGAGGTTTAAGGAAGAAGGGACTAAGGAAAAGTGGCGCCACATCTCCCTGTGGCAAGATTAGTTTGCTGGCAAGAATGAGAGACAGATGGGAGGCTGGTGGTGGTGGTAGCAGGGGGGAGTTGAGGGGGGGGGGCTCACACCTTTTTGAGGCAAAGCAATTGGGAGCGATTAAAAAGCTCATTCGCCGTAGGGACTATCCACTCTGAAGAAGGAGCTGGCTCCAACAGCGCCTGCAGCACTGTTCCTTTTATCTCCACTCCTCATGAAGACCCTGTAAATGCCATGGGAGTAGTTAGAGCGAAGCACACAGTGTTCTGCTGGGATGGTTCACTGTTAATGTTCAACATCATGACAGCAAATGAAAGGAATTTCTTAGCGTGTCTGCACCACTGCAATGGATCAATTGTGCCATAAGAGTGCGGCTTAACCCGTGTAATTAAACTCGTGGCCAGTTATATCTCGTCCCTTTCTACCATGTGGAGCAGCTAAATCCATGTGCAGACTCCACTTTACGCTTTGATCCGCCACCACCTGGAAACAAATGATGATTGAATGCTTGACGTGCTTTCATTCTCACCCTCGGCCATTTCCATCCCAGATTTGGCAGATACGAATGCATCCTTTTTTCCTTTCCCATCATGAAACTGGTTCAATACCCAGCGGCTCAGGCTGGCTCAGGCTGGCTCAGACTAGCTCAGGCTGGCTCAGGCCTCTTGGTATCCACCGTAACCGAATGCTCATCAGCCCGAGTGCACCTGAACGCTGAGAGGCCCCTCCATCACCGGTAGACACACAATCACAAATTCCATGCCAGATTATTATGATTCATTCATCACCTGCGCTTGCTTCATGTTTTCCTGCCTTCAGCTTCGCTTCAACTTCAGTACTTTTAAATCCCCGTACTTAGCCATTGGTCTGTTCTTTGCAGCCCATTTTACGCTTTTCCAACATGTCTTTTATCTCCCCAGCTTCATTTCCCCAGCTTAGTCCTCGATCCTCAGCCGGTGCACCTGTGGGCCTGTGCTGGAAATGCTCCATGAACGACACAGCACAAAATGTACGAATCAAAAGCTATTGACATGCTTTGATGCTACACTGGTGTTTGCTTGGAAACATATCGTGTCCGTACCTTGAGAGAAGAAAATGAAATCAAACGGGCCGTGGTCATTGTTCTTTTGCTGCACACACTGCTGCACAAGAAAATGAAATCAAACGGGCCGTGGTCATTGTTCTTTTGCTGCACACATTGCTGCTGCTTCTTCATAGACGGATAGTGAATGTGAGGCGGAATTATAATCCAACCACAGAGGTGGATTCCCAGAGGCACGAGAGCATGACAGATCAAAAGGAAATAAGGAAATCCACACAATCCATATCAGCCTGGTATCATGCGGGGTTTGGCACATGTGTAGGTACATACTGGCAGCACCATGGCAACCACAGCAATGGATTGGCTGATGTCTTCCGCTGTGCACAGTGCAGGTCTTGTTATGTGTGATATTGTTTTTTTTACTTGCTACCCTGGCTCCTTCACAGCATGCATTAGCTGTGCTTTCTCAGGTGCCCGGCTGTCATGTACGCTTACCTTCCATTTGGTTCTGGATGACTTTGAAGGACAGGAGATGGAAAGAGGTGAGGATGACTGTGACAAACTGGTTAAAGTCTCTGAAATGGTGTTGGAACTGTGAAAGCCTGAAGGTGTTAAATGAGAGTCGACTCCATTATCAAAAGTAGCCTTTATCAAACCTGCCATACAACCTTTAATAGCTGTGACTATGTTTACAGATCCTGTACTATGTTTCTTCTAAATCTTTGATGAAATGTTTACATATTAATGTCATTTTTCTGTATATTGTATTTTTTTTTATTTATATATTTGCATTGTTGTGAATTGTAATGTGCCAAATGCTCTTTTTTAAACACCCAACTGGCAATTAGCACAACACTGTGAGTGCCCAATCTGTTCAATTAACAGATTATATACTCCTCTATGAGTTGAGAGAATTCTCTAAGTCTCCTGGCTTCATCAAACCATTTCAGAACCAATGAAACGTCTTACAGCAAGAATAAAATTAATTTTAGTTGGGGGAAATGTTTTGTGATACAAATTGTGCCCATCAACTATGAGCTAGAATAATTAAATAAATTAACATTAGGAGTGATAGTAGCCGGTTTGTAATTTGGTCATAAACAACCGAGTTTCTTGCCCTTGATTCAATTTGTGTGAGGCTTTTGGGGTCGGCCCTTACCGACAGAAGTTACCGTATCCTGTCGTCTCTCCAGTTACGCATTTTTGTTGGCGTCTTTATGTAAACGACCCTTCTTCTTCACTCTTGGATTTTTGTATTCTTCTGGTTTCGTGCCAGTCGATTGATAAGAATGGCATCAACAGGCCCACTCACTCGCTGTGAATTGTCAGGACAAGTAGTTGCTCTATTCACACGTGGGCTAAATCGGACATTACACAAACTTTATACTAGGGACCTGGCATGACCAACTGATTTGGACATTTGCGTTCTCACATACAGCTCCTTCGAGTAATGTCTAGATAGGTTCACAGTTGTAGTGCATGTGTGAAAGGGGCTATGATTGGACAGTCAACAGTCAACTCCACTACCTTAGATGCTTCTGAAGATCTAAAGTTTTAATGAATGCATTATTTTCACATTTTCTCAATGGATGCTTATGCTTATGGATATTGGAAATTCTGCTATCACTGTGAAGAGTGAGTTGCCCTGAATTTAGCAGCACTGTATATGTGAATGACTTGTACATTCACTAATTAATGACACCTAGAAGAAGAGGTGGGGTTTTTAACACAAAATGTTCTGGGCAGCAGAGGTTAAACAAACTCACATGTCTCTTTACAAAGGCAAATAAATATACAGTAACTTGCATTGAACAATTTTTGTCTGTTGTCCTTGTCAGCCATGTATATAGGAGAATTTATGGCCCATCTTGACAAATACGCAAGATCATGTTGCTTTAAACAGTACAGTATCGCCCCCAAGCACCATCCCCACACCTTCATTAAGAATGCAGTAAAAAAAAAAAAAAAAAAAGCAGTAAGCATATGAATATTAAAATGAATAATGTATGGCTTTTGCTTTTGGCTACAGCAAGATCTAAGCCAGACAGGCTTCTTCTCGCTGCAAGTTTCAAGGAACTGCAAATGTCAGTTATGTTTAGACATTTAAAATGTACGCTGTATTTTTTACTTTTATTCATTAACGTTTTTAACAGTGAAATAAGACATATTCAGTCAAAGACAGAGGGACAACATTTTTGATTCAGGGTCATGTAAATAGCACTTTGTTTTCCTCAAGGCATTCAAACCAATACTCAAGCCCTGACGCTGCAGACACATATTCAATATTTTGTGCTCTCTTGCACGCTGCTCTCTGTGTCTCAGCAGACAATGCACCACAAAGTTGGCATTCATTCGTTTAATCTGATTTCATTTTAAATACAATATATACAATACAACATTTGAAATGATACGTGTAAAAATATATATGTCATCTTACAATACAGTACCATTTAGAGAACAATGGAAAGTAAAACAGACACAGAAACAACATCTTAACACACTCGCTCCACCTAACAATGTACAGCACATGTGAACTCTGAACCTGTTGTAAGGTAGTATCGGTAGGCTTCTACGTACAAACCCAGTACATTTTAATTAGCAGAAGCTGAACATTAATTCATAGATCCTGACGTATAAAAGGAGTTGTTTTATCCACTGAAAAATCATTTTGTTCATGCACTTTGTACATGCTCCACTGGAAGACAGCTCACATTCAAATAACTCAGGATCCACACATCATATTGAAGCTTGAAGCTTTGGGGATCAGACCCTCACAGCCAATATAACTAAACAAACTTAGACAGTTACCTGCCTGCAAGTTTGTCCCAAACGCCTGCCCTTTTTGTCACAGAGATCTGCCGATGTAGTTAGTGTTTAGTTCTAGACAAATGGACAGCGAAGATGGCCATTTATTAGCTGTAAGTACTCAACGAGAGGAAAGATTATCCTTTAGTATTAAGTGAAATATATCCTGAAGCAGTGTTGTAGTCGAGTTACCAACTGTCGAGTCCGAGTCAAGTCTCGGGTCCCCAGTGTTCGAGTCCGAGTCCAAGTCCGAGTCACCAAAGAAGCGGCCGAGTCGAGTCACCATTACTTGAGTTTGACTCCGAGTCGAGTCACGAGTCCAGAGAATAGCGACTCGAGTCAGAGTCAAGTCCAAAACCAAGACTCGAGTCCGAGTCTGAGTCCGAGTCCAGGACTTGAGTACTCCGTCACTGCCTATTACACATAAAAGTAGTCAGAAACTTCATCCAACTTCCGAATCATATTTCATGAATGCTTAAGTGCGATTACATAAATCCTTGAGTCCAAGTCCAATTCATCAGTGCGCCGGTCCAAGTCAAGTCACAAGTCCAGAGCATAGCGACTTGAGTTGGACTTGAGTCCAAGTCCCGGATTTGAGTACTCAATCACTGGCCTAAAGTATAACTGATCCTGTGCACACTGTTCACTCAAGGCCCTAGTATGGATTGACGTTTCCAAACAGGCTGCCAATAGCAAAGAATGCTGTGCGCAGCAGTTTGCTGACATCCAGTTGAGGAATTTATGCAGCTTTTGTTGTTATCCCCAAGATGTAAATCTGTCCATAAACCTGCATCGTGCAGCTAGTTTTAGCTGGCATCTTATTTCAAATAGAGATCAGACAGCAATTTCTCCTCCAAATATATCAGCTTCACAACACATTTGCTCTACTAGGGCATGAGGCGTATCAAAGCCATCCATTACACTTGTAAAACAGCTAACTGCCCTGCGGTGACATCATGTGTTTATAGCTCATAAGCAGGTAATACTAAGCTGAACTGGCACCATGGTGTGCGTCATAAAGAATACCACGCGCGCAAGCACAATGTAAATTGTGTTTCCGAGCATCATCCATTCAAACAAGATCCCCCTCCAAGGAGCTGATCCATGCAGGTCACAGAATTATTCACCAAAATGAATAGCGACTTTTCAAGGGAAATGCTGAAGAAAAACAATAAGCTATATTGTGTTGGTGGGCATTCTAATTTCATTTCAGATGGCACATGGGGGATTTGTTGAGGAAAGATTTCGAGGTGGCGGTACAAGCCAATCTACGAAAGGTCTCGATCTGTGACACTGAACAAGACCTTGAGGGAAAACACTGAACAGCTGGCTATTGCAACAGCGGAACAAAGCTTTGCAAAACCGTCGCGGCATGCTTAATGACGATCTGCTTTCACCTCATGTTCCTAAAGAACGTCAGTGTTATGTAAACATTTACCTCTTTATTGCATTGTTGAGTGATGCCTTTTCAATGTAGAAACTAATCTGTCACTGAACATTGCTCACCGTCGGCTGCTAATTACATGAACGTGGAAAATGACAGGGTTATTTTCGAAGCGCGGCTCTGAATTGCTTCGAGCATCACGGAGATGATCAGTTAACATGTGCAGCATTAATTCTTGCAAATGTTTGCTGTTTAAGAACATGAAGCAAGGTGGGGAATTTGAAAAGGATCTTCAAAGGAAAGCCAAGCAAGTTTCCCCAAAGCAGCAGCAGACTGCATGAAGCGAGAGCAAAGATCACAGAGAGGCAAACTATGTAGGAGCAGAAACATTGGAGTTGTGAGAGTGCAACATTGGGAAAAGAGCGAATTGAGATCCTATAGCTTCGGGGGAGATGTTGTTTTGCTGGTGTAGAGAGTGAGGCAAACACAGACCAATTTACTGGGGGAAAATTGTGCTATGGTGGGAAAAAAAAGAGACCTAAGAGCAGACCTGGCCTATTCTTCACTGTGCAATCTAATCTCAGCTCTTGGAGAAGATGGGTGAAAACAAACATTGTTCTCCTGTCAGCAGCCCTGACGGAACATACAGCGCCAGTAAAAGAGCTCAGCCCACTCCCAAGCTCGCCTCAAACACAATGAGGAAGATGATTGAATTAGGGAAAGACTGTTTGAAGCTGAAAAAGTTAGCTGTGACATGATGAATATTCAAGGCAACAATGACCTCTGATACTTGTTCTGGTGGGTTTTCAAGCTGGAAAATAATTAAGGGCCAAATGGGGACATTGTCAGAGAGAAATCCCAGGGCTACACTTGCAGGCTTGATATCAGTCATGAAAAATGACTGCAGAAGACACAATAACTTTAATTGGACGGTATTTTCAAGGAGAACCTGTTTCTTAAAAGTATTTAGTTACTCTTCCTAATAACTATCCTTTACCCCACTTATAGACAATTAGTGGTTCATAATACAGGGGTCTAATTGTATTAAATCAGTAGTATTCTGTTCCGTAAGTGATATTTTTCTCATTTCTCCTGAAGCACCTTTCTGAAGAGCCTTCCATAACATTCATGAATAATGCATCGCCCACGAATGACTTACAGATATGTTGTCAAGGTGCTGTGTAGGGCTGAGCGATATGGTTGAAATGAATAATGTGATATTGATACGGATGTACTATGATTTGAAATGATGAAATTGGTGTTCATTGCAATGAGACATGTTTCACTAATATTCTTTAGACCAGACAAAACGCTTTAAAGCCTAACTCCATTTTGCTTAAAACCATTAAAGGATAAGGCTGGTGTGATTCTATATATTTGTCATGTCAACAAATCCCATGAAAAGACAAAACAGCCAAAAATGTCCATCTCTCAGAAGTTTCTGACTATCTGTTTTCAGCTGCAGATTAATACACATTTGGTGCTCAGTGATTCTCAATTGGGGGTACTAATACCCCTAGGGGTTCTTTGGAGTACTATATAATTATAGTATAATAATGATGATTTAGTGATGGATTCTAAACCTTTGAATTGTAGGCTAGCATTTAAGTGTTTTTCAGCTACTATGTTGTTGTTTAGCCTAAACAGGCGCAGCACTGTACCTCTTTATATTAGCTTTTTCTGCCTAAAATGTTTTGCCCTGTTTAAGGTTAGGGTTATTCAGTACCACTGATTTAGAGTACAGTAGCATGATGGTATATGATGGGTTAACTAATTAACATCTCACCCAATAAAATGGTATGTTTCACTGATTTTAGACAACAATGGAGGTATATGGCATAACAATATATATCAGACTTTGGCTACATGGCACTACTTGTTAGTGCGATCAATTTATTGTTGCTGTTGGTCTTTTCACAGGATTTGTACAGAAGAATGTCATAATATCGCTTAAAGTTGGTAAAACACAACCCTGAATTATCGCCCAGCCCTATGTTAAGGACAGCTATCAAAATCTAAAAGAAAGCAAGAAAGACAGAAAACAAACGTTCATGAATACTCTGAGGTCAGCTGAAGAGTCCATACAAATGACTTGGAAGATGCTCCACTAAGGTTACAACTTGCAGGTATAAAAACTATAGATTGGTTTGGCAATCAAAATTATTATAAATAAATACATACAAAATGAAAAAAAAATACTGGAAATACATACATTAGTAAATAATAATAATAATAATAATAATAATAATAAAAACCTTTGCCTCTATGACATACTAAGAGTCTTTGTTATAGTCCTTATTGGCTGGGGGGTTGTGTAGTCCATAAACTAATACTTCTAATAATGAGCCATTCTTTCTGACTGGCTGTCACCACAATGCGAACACACTCAATGTCGAAGGCAATTTTGTGGTCTACGTCTTGAACCTCAATGTTGCCATTTTTAAACTCCCCTAATGTAATATAAGAGGAACACTGTTTCCCTTTTTTAGTCCCAACTAGTTTCTCTCCAACTTCCAGAGCTCCGTGATGAAGAATGTCATTCTGACGGTCGTCAGAACCAGTAGCAATCTTAATCTTACTAATTTTGGTAGATTTATTAAAGACTATGACAAAGAAGTCTCCTGTGGATGGAGGCTTCCCCCAGAAATATTCATCAACAGTGCTGTAAGCCTTGGTGGCGTCATAGTTTTCAAAAACGTTGATGTTTGTGAAGAGGCTGGCAGGAGGGTTGTCAGGGATGTCTATGGAGTCTTCCTCGAAGTCGTCGTCCTTCAGCTTGTTCTCTGCTCCTTTGTAAGAGGAGTAGTAGCCCATGTGCTGGAACAGCGAGGGCTTGAAGCGGATCACGTCCTTCTGGGCCAGCAGACCCCTGAAGTGGATGAGGAGCCAGTCGCAGGGCATTTCCTGGTAGAACATGAGGAGGAAATGAGCCAGACGGGGCAGGTCTCTGGAGTGGTACAGCTTCCCGATGTAGCCCAGCTTGGAGAACTCCAGCATCACCCAGTAGGAACCTTCTCTGGAGGTGATCACCTTCTTCAGCGCCCGTCAGGAAGTTCCTGGAGCAGCGCACGTCGTCCTCTAACATCATGTAGAAGTGAGAGAGGTTTGTGCAGAAGTTGAGGAGGAAAGCGTAGTCCACGTTCTGCTTAGAGCGGAAACGGACCCGGTCCTCCGGGTCGTTGTAGTTCCTTTTTAGCCCGTCCAGAGACGGATAGTACTCCTCTGGTGCCTGGATCACCAGAAGGCGTCCGGCTATGATGTGGTGGGCAAACTTCCTGGTGATTTCCTGCACCAGGTTCTCACACCAGACCAGGTCAAAGTCTGCCAGGTGGACCACAACCACAATCTCTTTGAGTTCCTCGTAACTGGACTGATCAAAGATGGATTTGATCGTCTCTAGTAGGTAGTTTCCTCTTTTTCGTTTGACTGATGAAAGCCCAATGGTGAGATACTCTGTGAACAAAAATGAGCATTTCATATTATCATGATGACCAATTTGAAGTATATTGTATCGACACGCAATGACGAGTTGGAGAAGATTAATTATTTCAAACTCAAGACCGACAAGTTAACCGTTTAACCGTTAACCGACAACAAGAGTTTTGACCGATTAATACTCAGTTAACAGTTAACAGCGCTGCCTGGAAGGCGCCGTTGGGAGGCACTGGTTATGGTTAGGGTTAGGGTTAAGGTTAGGGTTAGGTGCCTTCAGGTCTCCTTCCAGGCTGCGACCGCTGCCTGGAAAGAGACGTTGGAGGCAAAAAACACCATTGAGCGTTAAAAACAATATTAATAAAAAACAGAAATATTAATTTTTTTTGCATTGTAAAAGAAAAATAGGCTATACAGTTTATTTCTAAACTGCTAGTTAACTTGCTTGTGCAAACTTTGCACTAGGAGGTTGGGTTTTTTGCTAAGTTGGTGGCTCTCGTGCTGGACGGCGCTCACAGCGGAGACGTGACATGCCACTATATCCATGAAGAATGGCGGGGTAAACCGGCCGTCCTATATACAGAGTCACCTGGCAGACACACAGCTGACCACCTACAGGGGGATGCCGTGGAGACGGGATCGTCCAGCTGCGGACTTGTGTTGGTTGCATGAGCAAGCGGTTCCAGGAAATTGGCGGCATGTGTCCGCGGCAATGCACGCAACACTGTGGATGCGAGACTGTTACAAGTCTGCAGCCCTCCGCAGACGTGGAAAATATGTCTGAGTGCCCTGGATGGGTGAACTGGGACTCAGTTGCCTGCTTGTCTGTTAGCGGTTAATTATTGGTTATAAAGAGTTGGCTATCTGTCAGAAAAAAAAAAAATCTAAATTTGCATCTTTAATTTAAACGTTTGCTGTAATTTAAGCATGTTTGTTCTTGATCTTGGGAATAGTAGTTTGACAAAATAATCTCAAAATAGAGCTTATTCTAGGTAAAATATCAAAAACTAAATCATGGTACTCTTGAGAGGAGGAGTGTGTAGTGTTTAATTTTGAGGTAAAAAATGTCTCTGTGGAGCAGTTGCATTTTATTGCTGTGCTTTAAATCAGCACGTCACAGATTTTTAAGTTTTAGTTCTTATTCTCAGCTCATGTTCACAACTACTGTATGACTTATTGTATCTCCCCGAGCTCATGAAGACAGCCAATGCAAATTTCTCTTCAAACAAACACTAAACTTACTCTTGCGGTTCAGTGGGGTTCCAGCGAGATAACGATAAGTGACATTAATGCTTCCTGAGAAGTTACTCAGGTCTCTGAAGGTGTGAACGTATCGCTCAGAACTTGAAGGGTGGACGGATGTTTCCCTTAGCTGTCTCTTATCCCCTTCCTGGAACACAACATGAAAAACACAAACATTACTTCACATTATGAACAATAGAGAAAGTTGTCATGACTACTGCAGAAAAGGGACAGGAAAGTCATCCTAAAAATTTCAATTTCTAATTCAGCTGAGGGTTAAAACCAGCCATTTGTTTTCTTAAACTTGTCTCTAACATACTGTACAAACTTGAGACAATATGTGTTTTGATGTGGCGGAGCTAACCCTAGACGTTTGGAGACAAAAGGAATCTTAAATCTTAAAACCCCTTCAAGCAGTTTGCAAAGCCAAGCAAATGGACTTTAGAAGAGGACCAGAGAGCTGAAAATGTGAACTACCTCTTAATAATTTAAATAACAAACACAGATAATGTACTGTGATCACCAAGTTTTGATGGCATCATGAATAAGAAATAAATCGTCTGGATTTCAACTTGAGTCCATGTTATGAAAATTTAAACATGTTTCCTTTAAAACCAAGCAACTATAAAAAGGGACAACATGGGCGGAGTGAAGACATTGGGTTTCAAAAGCATTTTTGTCTAATTTGTTGCTCAGACATTAGAAAGGAATACACATTTGTAGTACTTTATCTAAAATCTTTATTTGGTAAATGCTTGCTAAGACATACACAACACAAATGTACTAACCAGCACGTAGCCATCTTCAATGTAGAGGTTCAGGAACAGGAGGAAGGTGATGAGGAAGCCGAGGAAGGGAATAGTGGAGCGTTTCCGCAGACACCTCATCTTGTCCAGGGATTTCCACACCAGCCTCATGCTGTATAAGCTCTCACTGGGATCTGCATGAGAAGAACATGAGAAACGACACGTTAGACCAGATTGCTTTGAATGTCGTCAGCCCGAGACGCTGCATGCTAATAATTTGCCTTTTTATCAAGCATCAACAGATTGTGGGGGAATTAATTCTTGGGACCATACGGCCATGTAGGACGTGATTATCTTCCAGTAGCATCACAATTATTCTTTAACAGACTACTAATGATGTGTGATAGAGTGGTGTTTTTTTTCCTTTTAGAGGAAAGATGTTAACCAAATCTTGGCAAATGACTTGAGAGAAAAACTCAAGTCACCGCAGGACATCAAGGATATGAACATGCCAAACAATGGATTACTGATGCAAATAAAACGTTTCTTCACTAATAACAATGAAAATATACACCATTTGGACGCATCCGCATCCCCCACCCTACTGGTATTTGTAGCTTGTGCAGTGATGAATGATGGTGCAGTAGTCCACGGCCAGCATATCAATATAATCTTTACACTACGATGGTCAAAAAGAGTTGCTTCTGTGTGCTCTTATAAGCTAGCTTACTCCTATTTGATTTAAAAATGTGACTTTTTCTGTCACGGGCCACCATTATCAAGGGAAAAGCCAATTGATGTTCCATTTTAGTTCACTTTATTTCAGATTTGTGTTCCGTAGAAGAAAAACAAACAAAGATGAGAAGAAAAAGCGACAAAATGGAGTATACGATGGATGGTTACTTTCACTAATTTACTCATTTATCAATTATATTATGATTTATCAATCAATCATTTATTTTACAAAATAAAAACATTTGGAGAAAATGCCCCAGATGTGACATTTGATTAATGAAATTTTTCTTCTGACCAACAGTCCATTGCTCAAAAGTATTTAACTTACAGTTAAATAGCCAAAAACAAGCTTCTCATTTCAGAAGATGGAATCAGTTTGGCATTGCTTGATAAAGGACTTACATTTTAACTGTAACTTACACTTACTTCAAAAAGCTTATGATTTCACATTTTCGAGAGTTATAAAAATGTTTAGGTACAATTGGTACATTTTCTTTTGCTCCCATTCCCCTGTAGGTAATGTATATGCGGGAACAAAAGCATTGCTGGCTGTCAAAGGCCAAGCACATGAATTATACCCCTTAAGTAGAGGTGGATAATATCCAAATTGTTGTCTGGACGATATGCAAAATTGGGATATTGAATATTTCATAATTTGTACAATCCGACCCCCCAAACATGAAAAGAGCTGAAGGAAGTTAAAGAGAAAACAAATAACGCACACTATAACCTTCTAAACAATTATATGTAGCGATTTTAATACTGTAGTGTTTTTTTTTGACTGTATTTTTTTTACAAAATCACGATTGTCCCGCACAAGAGTAATCTGCTACTAGTTCTTACCTTGCGCGTTATGACGTTCACTCATGTCAACAAAGATGGCGGCGCGCGATTGTGCAGCGGCTCTCCTGTCGGTGTATATTTATACAAGTACGTACAGCTGAGCCACACTGAACTAATCAATACAGGACCACGATACAACACAGCCGTTGCGAGAGCCTTCCAGGCGGCTCATAACATCCCGGAAGACATAGCCTGACCGAGCCCTCCAGGTTGTTGTCGGCGCTAGCACGCCGAGCTAGCTATCTACCGGCAGAATGAGAAAATAACTCCGGCACGACCAGAGGTGGAGGACTGCATTTTTGTGCACAATGAATGGAGTACCAACTGCAGGATTGTTGCCCAGGACGGCTCACCTGACCTGGAGCCCTGTCGGTAATATACTGACCATTTTATTTACTACGAAAACAGCACACTGCCGTCTACATAGCCCCCGAAGCTAACGTTAGCACAAGTTTGGTTCACTGCTATAGTGAACAAACTGCAGCGCGATCATCTTGATACGGGATACAGGGGACTTTAACAAGGCGTCCTTAAAGTCTGTTCCCCTCCAGCTTTCTCCCAGCATGTAGATTGTGTTACTAGAGGGAAGAACACACTGGCCATGTATACTCTAACATCAAAAAAGCACACAGAACTGTACCTCTCCCTCACCTGGGCCAGTCAGATCACATCCAACTCCTGATCCCAGCATAAATCCCGGTCAGAAGGACTATCAGAACCTAGTCTGACCCGGCCCTGTCCCAGCTCCAGGACTGCTTCCAATAAGGACATGGTTGTGTGCAATATGTTACAGAACAGAGCCCTTTGTTTATTGTTATGATTTCATCTTGCTTGTTTGAACCATTGAAATAGCCTCCGAACAGGGCTTCTTTTAACTTCTAGAAGGATTTCAAAAATATCGTCTGAATATCGATATCGAGATATTGAAAAAAAATATTGAGATATTCATTTTTGTCAATATCTCCCACCCATACCCTTAAGTTGTTAATAAATGATCTGTGGGGTGTTCCCTATCCAACACAGATGAAACAAAGCAATCACAAAGTATATCAGATGTCGACAGCTAAACCTACATATATCAGCAGTCTTCAGTAGCCATGAAAGCTATAACATGTACAGATTTCGTTTAGAACAGAATATGTTTTAGGTTCAGTCACCACAGGATGGGCAACTCGTCATAGCAACTGCACAACTGCGACCGACTGAGGGAGAAACAGCCAATAAACGGCGGCAGCAAAAGTAACAACCTACAGATGTAACAATGGCGTTGGTCTTTTCTCTGCCAGCAATTAGGCATCAGCATGCGCTTTTGTTCCATTGCTGCAAAACCCCAGAGATGCCTAATAGAATACAAACTAGCTCTAAGCTCAGTTCAATGACCACACACACATCAATCACTCGCACCAGGAGCCAGCCCCACCTGGGATACGGCTAGTCAATACCTCTTTGTGCACACTTGAAAACTGAATTTAACATTTCCATCCAATGTGGCCTGTTCTGTGCAATGTTCTAAGCAGTGTGAAATAATGCGGCCGGCAATAATGCTTTCACAGTATAACAACCCAAATGAGCATCACTTCCTACAGAAAATGTTCATATCTGCTTTAGTTGTGAAGTAGTTAATAGCTGCAAAAATTCAAAGAAATAGTATCTAAGGCATGTGTCTTTTTGTGATGTCGTTGTCAAATGTTGAATGCATATTTTACATAACGTCTAATTACATTTCAAATGTGTTTAAATGTTTGTTTAAATTCAAAACGTTTTAATGTTGGCAGCCCTGAATTTCAACACTTTAATTAAATCAAGAAAGGATTCAGTACGAAGTGGTTGAATTAGACTTCTCTTTTTCAAAAGATTCTCCGAAGATTTGTGTATAACTAGCCAAAAAAAGGAGGAAAACAAATCATATGGAGCACAATATTCCAAACATGAATTGGCTGGCATTCAGTGTTGGAAGTATTGCCAGTCTTACCCTTATGTCTTATTGGCTAACTTCATTTTACCCTCAGCCTAACAAGAACTCATCTTCTGATTTAACAGTTTAACAGATTGAGGAATGAACTCTTCATCTTCTTTTAGATGGCAATAGCGGATATTCTCCAAATAAACATGAGAACCTGATGTAATGCTACCAGCTAGCATTTGCATTTGTCTATTCAAGTGTTTCACACAAAATAATCACATTTTTAACAATATAATTTAGTTTAGTTTTAGTTTATTTGTTTATTTGAGCAGTTTGAAGCAAATTGAACACAGTGGCCAAACAGTGGAATTGCAACTTCTGGACTGTCATGTGATGCCCCCGGCCCGAAAAGACTTTTCCCATAGACTTACATGGGGAAAAAAGAGGTCTGTAAATCAGTGGATGCATTTTTTCTAGCATCACAAACCCTGCGAAATGACTCATTTCACTATCAGAACATGATTTATTCGGCCCGATAACATTTGGAAAGTCTAGAAGAACTGCATGAGTATATAATTTTATCCCAAGTTAAGTTGGAGGAGCGCTAAACTGTAGGAGGTGGCTTTGCCGGTTTTATGTCTTTGCGCCTGCGTTATAGGGCCCATAGTGCGGAAGCATTGCTGATCAACAGGGTATTTTTTCCCATATGAAGTCTTTATGCGCCAACTCATACATCCATGATCCGTATGCAGGCAGAATGTCAGGATTGCCCTAAATACCACGTACAGGCTAAAGCAGAATATGTGTCATTGACTACTTTTACATGCACATAATATTCCGGTTTTTACCATTATTCCAAAAAAGATGATATTCCGACTAACATGTCTAATAAAAGTGAATATTCCAGTCATATTCCTGTTGACATGTAGCCGTGCAAAATAGGATTTTATCTAAGTTTTACACTGGTGGCGGACTTGTTCGAAGTTTCGACGGTGTTTGGTGTTTTAAGCCCCCAACATTGTCTTCCAGCAATGGTTAAGGTTAGGTTTGGGTTAAGGTTAGGGTTAGGTGCCTTGAAGTTGATGGTCACAGCGCTGCCTTGAAGTCGACATTGGGGGCTTAAAACACCACTGAGCTTGTTCGACCGTGTGAACATAGCCTCCCTATTTCAATCCTTCAACCAACGTCGACGTTGCGATGTCCAAAAACCTGTTCATCAAAGTCTTTTATAATGTTTAAGAGTAGCTGTGTTTTCTCCTCCCTTTCTTTTGGGCATGCATCTCTAGCGCAGCCTTGTTGGCTGGTTGGTTTGTGTACAACAACCACAGCAACGCCGAAAGCTGATCGCAAGAGGCTGTGAACTGGTCCTAAACTGAGTTAAAACATGCATGCACAACATACATGTCCAAAGAATGCCTCTAAAACACGAATAATACCGGCATATCCCACATGTCTTAATCCGAAAATGCTAAATTCGAAATATTGTCATATTCGGTGGAATACTGGTGTTCATGTAAACTTGCTTATTGTCTCCATTATGTGTGTGCCATGTGTCCAGTAAATTGCAGGGTTTTGCTGGAGAAAGCTGAGTGTAGCATAATAATGAGAAGAATCATTAGAGCCACTTTAGAGGAATCTCAGCTGATGACTACCAGTACGAGAGTCCTCCTGACACCACGGCTCAGGTAAATCTTGCCTGCCTCATCTTCTTTGGTGAGAACTCAGCAGCAGCTCTTTCCTTTTGCACGAACATAAGCTATGTTGAGTCTCCTGACCTACTAGAAAACTAAATGGTATTCTGTGCGTGATCCAGCGGGAGAGCTACAATTAAACAACTTCTCTGCTTCGTGTTGGAGGGGAGTTAATCTCTCAGATTGGAGTTTTGGGTGTCTATCCAGATGATACAAGACAAAGTGAAGCGCCTCTCTTGTTTCAATAATTCAGTATGGGCTCGGAGCAGGAAGAGGATGAGATGCTCATCCTGCCAAAGGCACAGCTGGGAAACATGCTCGCTTCTCGTACCCCAGATTTAACTGTGACTGAGATGCACGGCAGAACACCTAAAACATCATCATCCCTATCTCCAGTGTACTGTTTATTCTTGGAACATGCTAGGATATGGAATAGGTATATATATGGACATATGGATGACTCCCTGGAGCATCCATTAACAAGAGGGAGGGAGGTATGTACGTGTTGTTGTATGCATTCTTGTGGCATGAATCCAGTGTGGAACTGCAGCAGTGAAATGCACTAAGTGTGTTTTAATGGGTGTGTCATCCTGGCAGTCACACACTCCCTCAGATGTCTCCAGCACCATTTCAGGACACAGCACACTTCCAGCAGGCTAGGGCTGTTAAATATCCATTATGCACTGTGTGTGTGTGTGTGTGTGTGTGTGAACTGGACCAAATAAACCACAACACTGCCACTCTGCTCGCTTATACCCAGCAAAGCGCTGTGCACTTAACTCGTATCAGCTGTCCGTCCCAAACTCCTTTTGAAAACGGTTCTCAATAAGAGGTTAAATCCTGTTAGATTGACATGAATGGAGATTGGTGGCAACAAAACTGTGACAAAAGCAGAGTGTGCCAGCCGTAAGGGACCTCACAAATTCAATTACATTTTCATTCTTGTGGCTAAATTTTCGATTTGATCAAGATTTCTCAAACCTTGCATTTTTTTTATTCAATAATCTCTGCATGTTGTTGTCTGTTTTAATACCATTTTGGATGTAACACATACAGTCAAACCCAGCTAGGAGCCAGAATTCATTCTGATTATTGCTACAATTGCTCCTGAAAGAGATAAGGTAGAAAATACGCCCAGAAAGCGGCCCCCCACCCCCACACACCAAATCCTCTAAGGAAACTATCACCTGGTTGTATCACACCATGACTTGTCCCTTAAGGCTTGGAAATGTTCACAGCTGGACATCTTCTACCCATCAATCCTTGACGTCACTGCAAGCTAAAGATTTTTGCTGTTGTTGCTGTGCAGATAGAGGAGTACACACGGCAATGAAAACGAGAAACAATGGAACTGGAAAATGATGCGAAGACCTCTGTATTGACTAGTATCATGATGAAGATGAAAAAACAATGTATGTTCCCAATGTTTTCACAAAGTGCTTTGTACAATTAGGAGCACTGAATTCTTGGAAATCATGTAACACCATCAGCCAAAATATTTAGCTCATTTAGCTGCATGATCTGGCTGATGGCGTTACAGCCAGATCATGCAGCTAAATGAGTGTCATATTTTAATTGCTGCAATTAATGATTATTTATATATATATATATTTTTTTTTTTTGTGTAATCATTAAATCTTAAATTGTCAGAAAATAGCGAAGAATATGCATCACAAGATCCCAAGTGGTGTCTTCAAACCACTTGTTTTGCCTGACCAATAGTCTAAAACCAAAATAAATATATTTAATTTACCATAGTGAAAACTCAGCAAAATCCCACGTATGATGAATAAATAATTAATGAATCATGTAGTCATTTCAACACTAGATACAGTACAGCATATCTGATAAAGTAGGACCTAGTTTTTATCACAATATTCCTTTTTTTGTGTTCCAGGCAAAAAGTAAAAGTACCTTGGCAAGCTATCTATGGATTCACCCTCAATGTCCTCCATGCTTCTCTGGCAGCCCATATGAGATGACTGATCCAGGAATTGTCTTCCTTTCCCCTGCTACAACTCTTCCCTCTAATGGTGAAATCTGACAGAGGCAGACTTCAAATGGAAAACAAGGAGCTCCCCAGTGAGGAGAAGGCAATTATGGTCTGGCCTGATGTGCAATCTAATGCCAAGAATTCTATATCACACCAAAAAATATAAAAAAAACAAAAACAAACAAAAGACTTTCCATTCCGTCTCCATTCGTAATGGTTTGCTTGTTGCCGTGTGGAAGAAATCCTCCTGCATGCCAACGATACCACTATCTGTTTTCGGGTGCTGTGACAGCTGAGTGAAGAGCAGAGTAAATGGGAAAAAAGGTCAGGATTGGGCACAGCAGCACTAACATGCCACGAACATGAGTCAAGTTCCACAGTAATTTCACATCCGATTTTCCCAAGGTTGCTTTAAAGTTACTTCCAAATAAAATAAAACCACAATGTCAAGATGCCTTTGAGAACACGTGGCTTGGCTGAGGAGTAACACCTGCAAACCTGAATGTGAAAAAAATCTGAATAGATTGCTTTTTCAAAAAAACATTTGCGCACGGCATAATGCATTCATTCCTTTGAATGCCGGCAAGGAACTGAGAGAGGCAGAATATTAATGAAGATACGATTTGAAAATAAAATGTTCTCCTCCGGGAGTCTCAGGTACACACAACATTGAGTCCCTCCATGTGTTATTCAGAAATCAAAATAACCTCTTAACAAACACTTTTCTTGCTTGCTTGAATCAACTCTCAACTTTCAATGTAGGCCACGCCGTTTTTTTTAAATGTGAAGCTGCGTTTCCGTAATGGGAAAACCTAGATGGAAAACTCATTGTGAATAGAAAAATATTTCTCCCTCATTTCATCTTGTTATCTGTTTTACATTATTTCCCCTGGGTATCCTGCACCTTGCAGATATACAGCTCTGCACAAATAATCAATTAAGCCTGCAGATTTGCGGGGATTCAGCAGTTGCTTTGTGTCAGGCCTTTAGCCACTTTCAATGGATTTTCTTTCTAGATAAAAAAGCCTAGAGTAACAAAGGCTTTTGTTGATAACAAAATTGTGGCACAGGGCAGAATAATGAATCCCTTTATTATGAAATGGCTGTTTCATTAATAATTCAAATTGGTCAAACAGTTTACCAATTACTACATTCTTACAGCCTGCCAGACAAAGGAATCTGTCATCTACAAAGACTTAGCAACCCTTGTCAGACACCCGTGCCCCTTATAGAAACACGGAAATTATCTTCATTATCGCGATGCAGTGGGGAATAGTCAGTGAGGTGTGGTAAATTAAAGCCTGAAAGCTTGTGTTACTTGCAGGTCCACCATGTAATTCCTGTAAACCACGTGCCACAACAGCCAATCATGTTTGAAGTGGATGACCTGTCATCTCCACAAAAGGTAATCTTCCAGAGGGAGTCATCATGACTTTCGAGGCAACAACACAAACTCTTATTTTCCCTTTGTTTCTTGCTTTGCGTCTGCAAGCTGTCAAGTGGTTTTCTGATCATAAAACTGTCCCAGGCCCGGTGTGCTTTACCGATCCCATCTGCATCAAACTTCGCAAACAAACGACAGCAGCAGCAGCAGCAGCAGCAGCAGCAGCGCCGCTTTCCCCTATCGCCTCCCTGTTCTGGGGCTGTCACTGCTGTAGGCAGTCTGAGCTCATTCATTCTAATGGGAGGAAGAGGAGGAGGAGCAGGTGGAGGATGAGGAGGTGGAGGTTTTGTGGAGGTGGCAGTAGAAGGGAGTGTGTGTGTGTATGTGCTGAATGTGATGCATACCCCACGGACACAGTGTCACCCCCCACCACCACCACCCACCACCGCTACCGTGGCCCTCTGGGGAGAAGCAAGCAGTCCAGTGACAATGGCACTTCCAGCTGTTCTCCCATAAGGTATCAGTGTGAAAGACAAGCCTTGGAGCATAACAAACCCCAAATGGTCTCTGATACAAGAATATTTCTAAGCACTGCCAAACAGCCCTTTTCTATTCCGGACGGGCCCGGTGTCCTTGCCCTTCTAAGCTCATACAGTGCCTTGTTCTTGTTCCAGGATGTGTTGGAGACATCAACAAAGCTTTTCCAATTCATCAGCATCAAGGCTTGTTGTTTTTCTTCCAGTGGCACAGGTGGCGCAAGCTGGAGTACATTCTCATGAAATACTGAGTATGTGCCACCCGTTGATGCTACCTTCAGAGCAATCAAGCATCAAAACGCAAATGGCTGTGGCCCTTTCACTGCTGCAGTACAATCGCCCAGATCATCCAGCCTGGTCCAGAATGTTATTAAAAAAAAAAAAAACTTCATCACAGAGAGGAAAAGGTCTTGTATCATTTATGGCTGTAAATGGACTCATGCCATGTCCGGACAGCCAATCCTTAACGCCATCAGTGATATGAAAGGAAGACTGCATTTATTATGAAAGACAAACTGAGTGCAATCAAAGAACTTAAAGTGTTGATGATGTGGCAACATACACAGTACTTTCTTCATCACGGAGACCTGCTGAGAGGCTATCGGACTCTCTGCAGTGATGGGAAGAGTCACTGACTCGATGTGAAAGAGATTGAAGATGTGGTTGCTTCAGAAGCTTTCAGTGTTGTCTGGATGTTTATGTTCAAGGTTGGAGGAAAATATCACAGCCTTTCGCCATTCTAGTTGCGGTGAGCATAATGAGGGAGGCGTGAGAAATGATTCATATGTGGCCGAGCCTCTCCGCGGCCCTTCTAAGCAGTTAGCACTTTGACCCAGATTAGCACTCTGCCAAGGGTGCACTTGGGAGGGATGGCAGTGGAGGACTGTGAATGCTGTCCTGCTTATTTCCACAAGAAAACACATTCGACATATGTACGCCCCCTGTCCACATGCAGACACATGGATATGCTCTGTCTCCATTTCTTCCCCATCCCTTGTGTGAGGTTGTGAAGATGCGGCCGTGATATAAATTATTACCTACATCTGAGACACAAGATGATTAGTGTTTGCATATTGTGAAGTACTCTCCAGGGCAAAGATATTCAATTAGTTCTTTGTTATATCATCATTTGGCTAATAGACTGCGTGTCTCACCAACTTCAAACTCCCTGGATGCCCTCTGTGCCTGACGTCATGTGTCATATGCTGCTGCTCCCCTGAGGCCATTTACTACATTAAAAGCACAGACCCACTTGAATTAGCAGACAACAGCATGTCATCATGTCTACTCCATTAAAAAAACTGGACAGCGGCTATGGGCATGAGAGAGGATGGGAAAAATGGGAGGTAAAAGGCAGTTGAAGAAAAGGCTGGAGAAAAAAACCCTCTACTTCTCCTCTCTCGCTGTCTCCATTTGTAAGACAGGTAAAAGGAAGAGGAGACTTGGCTTTGCCTTAAAAGCATTTAAAGAGCCAAGGTCACCTCCTGGTCAAATCTGTGAAATGAGAAAATGGCTAAAGGGGCAAGAGGCCGGTGGCAGATAACATGAGAATGCACTATCTCCTCGCAACACATTTAGTGCAGGGGAAGACGGGGCACTGGCAGGCTTTTCAAAAGGCTCCGTGTTGAAATGAGGACTGGAGACACAATAAGATGGCCCAGTTTCACCCAGTATGACAGCGCATACATTGAAGTGCTCTTAGGGAATGAGCTTTTTGGTCAAGCAGAACGTAGACAGCCAAAGAGCTGAATGTGAGCTCACACAACACACAAGTACTCAGGTAAATTTAAAGGTGCAGCCTCCATTTCAGTCAAGAAGCATTAGCATCATTAGGAAAATGCATCCTGAAACTGAATTGAAATTGTGCTAATCCAATTATTAGTAATATCAATATCTGAAAAACCTTGACGACCATCTCCGTTAGTTAGAAATCAAAGTAGTGGGTGCCCAGTTGGTAGGGCGGGCGCCCATGTATAGAGGTTTACTCCTCAACGCAGCGGGCCTGGGTTCGACTCCGACCTGTGGCCCTTTGCTGCATGTCATTCCCCCACTCTTTCATGTTCTTGCCACCGTGGGATCATAGACTTTTTCAAATTATATATTCCACCTTAAATTGCTTTTATGTAAATTATGAACCTGAATATGCTATGACCCAATGTGCCCATAACCTATGAGCCTTAATCACAGGAGTAGTATCTCCTGGATTCCTGCTGTGATTTGTTATAACTCCAGATGGACGCCTGTGTTTTAATAATGTGACTCAGCCATGTCCATGGCCAGAAATCATCTAATATTGGTCCAATCTCATGTCACAGTAGTTTGAGTCGGATACACTTAGATTCATTAGTTTTTATGGACTTTTTTAAATTCCTCTACTGGGAGACTAATGGATGCTGGAAATATTAATTATTTGGTAGTCAATCTAACTTAACCCACTGTGTGTTAACTTCCAAACGCCAAAGCTAGTGACAAAAGCTAGTGGTGACCTGTTGAAAATAGTTTTCTCAGGATGTGGTGGTGACCAAAACCAAGCAAAAATGAGATTGAATACTGGAATTCCATGTCTGCTGGATGTGTAAGTTTGCAGCTTATTGCTAAAAAGCTAGCCACATGAACTCTTTAGAACAAGAGCATGTCTGTTAACTTGTTTAGGACTTCCTCCAGTGCCCAAAAGTGGATGAATGCCACTTTAAATTACAATAAGATCCCTAGTTACTAGCAGTTTCCTCATTATTCACTCTTTATGGAACAACGGCAGGATTAGTTTGTTGATGATGATCATTATCTCGCAACTCTCTTTGATCTTCTGAAATTCAACTTTAAACTAAAAGAAACTTCTTCGAAGGTTTTAACGTAACTCTTGGACAATGTATCAAAATCACCAAACAGATACTTAATACAGAAACAAAATTAGTTTGAATACTTACATCATGCTTGAATGAAAAAGGTAGTCCAGATTAAAAATGATATACATATACACACTCAGCTGTTCTGAGATAATAGTAACATCATTGTATGGATTATGGAGGTAAACATTCGTGAGAAAGCAAAAGAAACCAGGCTGCATTACTGACTTTAAACCTTCCAATGAATCACAGTAGTGTTTAAAAGTTAAATCAAGAAATCCGTAGTCTTTTAAAGTTTTATACTTCAAAAGCAACCTTCACAATACTAGAAACCACACATTCTTCTTCCTTCCAAACGCAGGAAAATGAGCAACAAGCAGAAATTGAGATGTACAGAATGATACCTCAGAGGAGAAGCCCATGTTTCCTGCTGGCCTCACAGCCTTGAATAGCGGAGTTCTTCCGGAGGCGGCTCTTTGCTCAGACATTGACTACCTATCCCAGTGCTAGACTGATGGGAGAATATCCTATATCCCTGCATCCTCGGATGTCTCCCAAGTCTCCAGCATGAATATTTGATGAGAGATGTGTGATACGGCCAATCACTAAAAGGCGTTTATCTCCAATACCCCTGACAGGGCAGCGCTTGCTGAGCTTCTCCTTTGGTAATCAAAAACAAATGTTTCATGGATCAGATGGCCCCTTCCAAAGAAGTGTTGATACTACTGTAATGTATTTATGGAAGATTAGCTCAGCTACATGCTGAAAATGCATTAGGATTCAAAATCTGATAAAAACATGAGACACATTCTTAAATCTTATCTTTTACATTTATATTTTCCACTACAACCATCAACAAAATGATAAACTGCAGCCTATTTATTTTTTGTACAACTCGCCTGCATGTGTTTGTTGTGTCTGGCCTCCCATGAGTCTCCAAGAGCACATGGTCTGTATTAATTAGCTATTCTGGGACTTAAGCCCGTACTTATTCAACCTTAACGACCCTGTTTGTGCCACAGCAACATTACAGCGTTCAGCAATTTCCTGCGGTCATTGCACAGACCTTGAGTTTTCCATCATCAGCCTATTATTTTATAACCTTGGTTATGCAAAACACCGTGGCATTTGTGATGACAGAAATGAGCTCCGAGGTCCTCGTAAAAATGCTATTCCAATTTTGCACCCTTTTAATGATACTGCAATTGAGCAATTCTTTTACTGTAGTTTAACTATCAAAGTTCCTCTTCCTATCTCCAACTAATTGGAGAAGTATCAGAACTGTGGATAATCTTGAATCCCTGCTCCCAAACACAGTCACTTTTACTGTTAACAATCAACAACTTTATCAACCACCTGCAGATGTATTATAGTCATTATGTGCTATGAGGCAAGAAAAGTCTTTAATTTCACCTTTAAAATCCATCTCATCCTGTTAAGCTGCCCACTTATGGAGGATATATTTATTCATAATTCAAATTGAAAGTCCAAAGAGAAAACGAAGCAAGATCAAATAAAAAATATAATTTTTACTACGCTACTAGGAAAAATCATGCCATAATTGATTGAATTTAAAATGAAAAAGGAAACTGAAAAAGCAAAGTTGAAATGTAAAATGATCATTTGAAAATGTAAAGTGCAATGTAAAAAGTCAAATTTAAAATGCAAAGCTTAAATATAAATGCTTAAACTGAAATCTTTTGATTGAAAATCGCAATGGAAATAAGAAAAGAGAAACATCAAACATGAAACTCAAAATGTGAAATGGAAAAGCTTAAATGGAAATACTTAAATTCTCAAATAGAAAAAAAATATATATATATTTTAGCCTTTGCACTTTATAATTTTCAATTTTATCTTTTGAATTTTACGTTTGACATTTAAAGATTAACTTTTTCCATTTGGATTTAACATTTGGATTTTCCATTTGGATGTGACAGATGTCAAAAGCGTATGTACAGTAAATGAGGAGTTGTGGCTCAAAGGCTGATGGGAGGGTCTGAAACAAAAGGGGTGCAGAGGCACATTATGGACAGCAGTTGTTGGTAACTGTTGTTGTATAATCCCAATATTACACTTGAGGTGGCCTACACTTCAGTGATGTGCCTTTCGGACCTCAAAATTAAACCCTCTCATGTAATATGGCTTAAACAAACGTCAACGTTAAATGCTGATGCGGTTTTTAATGTTTTATGATTTCAGAAAGGAGGAGGTTAACCAATATTTTATATTAATCCTATTTTTTGTAGTCAAATTTTATATCCATAAATGCATGAGACAGGAGCCTTGTCTCCAGGCTGCAGCCATACACTCTTGCAGGAAGGTGGGGCTTGACAAAGGTGATAAAGCCTCTTGTTTCACATTAGATGATAGAAACTGATGATGTAGGTTAAACACAAACGACATTCCATGCAACAACAGTGAAGTTTTCATGTTGTTATTGTAATTGGGCCCGTGTACTTTTTCGTTCATTTGATTTCTGATTTTGAAATGATATCCAAATTTGAAAAATGGGTTCAAACGTCAGACTGGAGCTTCTTAAGTCCGACAACATCGGAGAAAATGTGCAATTGGCCATACATTTTTGTAATACGGCCCATATTCAAACTCTACACGTTGATTTTTGGCATAAAAAAAGTCTCAGAAGTGAATTTAGTGGTGAAATAGCAGACGAAAATTGTAAAAAGTTTCCAGTTGTTGGCTGCTGCTACTATGGCAAACTCCCAATCTCTTCTAGGATCTCTGCACCCCTTTCATTTCAGACCCTCCCACCAGCCTTTGGGCCACACCTCCTCATTTACATACACTTTTGACATCTGTCACATCCAAATGGAAAAGCCAAATGTTAAATCAAAATGGAAAAGGTGAATCTTAAAATGTCAAAGGGCAATTGCCAAATGTAAAATTCAAAAGATAAAATTTCAAATTAAAAATTGAAAATTATAAAGTGCAAAGGCTAAAATAAAATTATAATTTTTAAAAGTATTTTCACTTAATTTTTTCCATTTCACATTTTGAGTTTCATATTTGATGTTTCTCTTTTCTTATTTCCATTGCGATTTTCAATCAAAAGAGTTTAAAGATTTAAGTTTAAGCATTTATATTTAAGCTTTGCATTTTAAATTTGACTTTTTGCATTGCACTTTACATTTTCAAATGATCATTTTACATTTCAACTTTGCTTTTTCAGTTTCCTTTTTCTTTTTTAATTTCAATTATGGCATGATTTTTCCTAGTAGCATAGTAAAATATTTTTTTTTTTAATTTGATCTCGCTTCGTTTTCTCTTTGGACTTTCAATTTGAATTATGAATAAATATATCCTCCATACCCAATAGCCAACAGTAAAGCGGCCTACACATGATCTGCGGTAAAACCGTTGTACGCTGGCCATTCCATTGTTTTCCTATGGGGAGTGCGTTGCTGCTTAACTAGGCACAGAGCTAGCCTTGGCATCGCCACCGCTCGGAATTGCTGCCTTCAACTTTGACCTTGTTGCCGATGACCCCTTTAAGGCGCAACCAATTCCAAAACGTTCCTGCGCTGCGCTTTGCCACAGATAATATGTAGGCGGCTTAAAGGACAGTGGTTGCACTGGGCCGTAACCAGGTGCCCTATGTGATACAAAATGACGCTGATTGGTTGAATTATTAGGTAATTACACAAAGGCTTTTAGTCAGTGTCTATATAATTTTTTTCTTTTTTTTGTCTCTTGTGTTTGAAACTGTGGTGGCAGTTTATTGCTGTAATCAGATGGAACTAAATGAGGCACCGAACCAACTGTAACACAATTACACTTTAATTAACGAGTGTTTTACTGTTCAGTGACATTTATGCCCAGCTAAAGACTGAGAATGTGTCCACAAAGATGACATTAGCTAATTTCCCAGGTCTGAGTTTTTCTTTTTGTCCTCCAGAAAATCAATTAGAATCAGTTTGAGGGCAAACCTGTCCTAAAGGAAAGCAAGTAATATATTTTATAGTATTACATATGTGTAATGACTGTTACATGCTAGCATGTCAACATGTTAAACAGTCCACTTTACAGTTAAATGTAAAAATGATTCTTTTTGTGAAAAAAACACTACTGTTTTTTCTACGAATGGTCCATTAACCCTGCAGAGGTTAATGAAAGGATCTGTCTGTGTGTTACAGCTCACTGATATTGTGCCTCTTGTTTTTGGATGTGTAGCCAAAGGGACTATTTCTTTTGAATAGCGGTTGTCTGCAATTACTCTTGAGGTGGATCTTTTGCTGTCAGTTTGAGATGCTGACAAAGGATGCCCTTTGCCTTTGAAGTACTTCATCTTGCCTCAGGTAAAATAGTCCACAACTTGGCAAAAAGGAATACTTTTTGTTTGGTTCCCAGCCTCGGGCAGGCTTTCAACCAAATGGGCTCCTCTGATGTTGAAATATACACATTACACATACAAAATAGTACGTCAAAAGAAAAAGGAAAAAGAATCCTCCCTATTCGTTTCATGAAAGTGCAACTAGACCACTTTATCAAGAGAGTATACTGCACACTTCCTCCACCTTTTGAAATAGCAAATCAGAATCCAGTAAAAGCTTGTCTGTGTGCATTATTAATGCCTCTAGAGTTAAAGAGGTAGCCAAGAGGATGCCTTGCATCCAAATCTTCACCTGGCAGCATGGACAATTACAACACACATCCTATTCATTGTTTTGAGTCTGAACATGTTTGAATGTGTACTATTTACATGTTTTTGTTCATAAATAGTATAAAAAGGTCAGACCTAATACTAATTATTCTTAAGGGCTTAAAAACATTAACTACAATATCTTCACTGAAGGTGAGAGTCAGGTTTTCAGCAGGTCTCCAAATGTATTCTGCAGACAGCCGTTGTCTCTCACCTCCTATGTTTATTATTCAGCGTAAGTCGGCACACCAGCCCGGCACCACCTTTGGCTCATTTCCGAACAATTTTCAAGCTTCCTGTAAAATGAATATGCATTGCCTTTGCAGTGAATCCATTTGCAAGACAGAATGATAATGAAGAGAAAGTGCTTTCAAAAAAACCCAATTAATCTCATGTAAAACGGCTGCTCAATGCTTTTAATGAGATGCCATTTTAATAAGCGGGTATGTTGTACAACAAAGCCATTTGGTAAACATTATTGTTTATTTGTTTGATGACATGCAGGCAATGGAACGGATTGGATTTTGGGCAAAATAAAAACACATGTCAATGTTGGATGTAAAGAAAATGCGCATTTTAACCTGCTATGCTGTACACAGAGGTTATTACTACACATGCAGAAGTGTGCATTCATGTGTATTTTGTTTTCAGGAGTTTATAATAAAGCCACATTACCCTTAAACAGCTCCTTAGAAAATAATGAGCACTGAGCAATCACAAGTGTATATAATGAATATTACAATAACTCAAGAAAATCAAGTTTGCAGCTCTAAAATTGACATAAATTTAGATGGAAAATATTTATGGGAACCTCATAAACAGACGCTCAGTGCAGGCACAACCTAATTTCTTTTTTATTGCACCATGAAATACACATTGTAGAGGCTGCTGCTTGGACATGTTGAGAAGAGAAACAGAATGTGGTCGGGCTAGGCCAGGCTGTGTCAAAGCTCAGTGACAAGTGTTGAGGGACGGATCAAATTTGAGGGGTAATCTGTAGCTTGTAAACAATGCATGCTTTACTGAAGAAAACAAATGAACTTGTTATTGACTCAAAGCCTGCCGACTGGATCTCTGCCTGGTTGAAAGTCTTTACTAATTCATCAAGGTGGAGAGGGCCAGCTACTTTCTACAAACCCTGGGTCCTCTCACTGCTGTCGGACAAGAGGGGCGGACCCGATTAAAGATGCATAGTGACCAGTGAGTTACACTTAAAGATCCTCAAGCTTTGCAGTGCCCTCGTCAAATATTCACAACCTCTACTGTGTGTGGCGCATTGAGTTAATGTACTTTTTTCAACCCATGTGTATGTGCACCTGTGTTCTCATCTGCCATGCAGAAAGAAAAGGGAGGATGGGTGGCGGGTTTAAGAGGCCATAGGGGTTGTCTTCACATTATGTTGAAGATTGCCACAAAAAAAGGAAAAAGTGAGGCAGAGACCTCATCCTGCGTTCCTGAGTGGTTGGGTGCCCCATGTTGTGCTGTCTGACCTATGCTCTGTACAGATTGCTTGGTATTCAGGTAGACACTCGCAGAATGAGAGGTAATAAGAGTGTACTGGGCAAACTGTGCATTGAAATGAAAAGATGGAGACCAAAAGGGCTTCTGAGTATTCACAAGCAATATGACCATCCAAATCAGGGGGAGGGGGGGGGGGGATGTCTTTGGGTTGGTCTAAAGGTTAGCAAAATTGATTTGCGGTCACATGGAATCGCAGACCAGCTGGTAACACTCTCCTGTTTCTGCTGTGCTGTCTTTAACACCCAGCAGGCGCGACAGTGGGAGATTGCGTTTATACTGGGTACAAGTGTCACTGTGTCCAACTGACGTGTGGAGCACTGTCAATTATCATTTATATTTCGCATCTCGATGTATAGCAAGCTATCATAAAGCAAGCTTGAGTTGAACGTTAGAGGGATCTGTTTGGATCAATCAGAGTCACGAATCTGCCAAGATTTTACTTCAAACTAAGCTTATCCGACTCTAACTAGCTTTATCATGACCTATTTTTTTATATTCAGGCTGCATCTCTCCTTGTTCTTATACAAGGTTAATCTTTAATTGTGTGTTGTCCCTGTTTAAAAAGTAGCAGCTCTGCCTTTAATACATATTTGTATATTTATATTAACACAGTAAACATGAGCCATGGCTCATATGGGGAATATATATATATATATATATATATATATATGTGTGTGTGTGTGTGTGTGTGTGTGTGTGTGTTTTGTACTAAAGGCATCTATTCAATTCATTTCCATTCTGCCACTGACTGTCAAAGAAATGGTGAATTACTCTTGGTCCTTTGCCATCATTGTGATCTATTTATATTTGGTTTTAAGAGAGTCAAGGCGTTCAAGTCCAGCTAATAAGCCATCAAAGAGAGTCTAAAAATATCCAGTAAGCGTCTTCTCTCCGCTCCATTCATGGCTCAAAAGGAAATATGACAAATGGCAGTCAAATCTCACTGTTACAGCTTTAAGTAGCTTCTACAGTGACACTGTGCATCAACCTACAGTCGTATGACTGTACTCACTTCCACCATCTCCTGACTCTGCGACCACTTTGCTCTCTATGGCCGTCAGAAGAAAACCAGTCTGTTGTCTTTAGTGGCCTAACTTCGCTGGACTTGACTGTCCATTAGAAGATTTTGGTACAATGTGCAGTGATGCTAAATGTGTGAGGCGTGTCATTGAGCGCCCTTTCACATTTTCTCCCCCTGCAGTGGCGTCGCGGCGCTCATTTTCTCACCTTGTTTTATTCTCGGCTCAGATTGGAGATGCATGGGCATTGTGTTCAGGAAGAGTGACAATGGACGCTGAGCCATGGCCTTCTCGGTCTCTCGTTTGTGTCTCACTGGCTGTGAAATACACCCCAAATTAGGGATATGATAGGCAGCACAGTTCAGTTTGTGATGGATGTTCATGGAGGGCTCCTGTACATTTTAAATGAGATTTATAACAACCCAGCAAAAAGATGCAAACAAATTAAGTTTGCACACAATATCAAGAGCATAAGGATAAAACAATGTATAACAATGATTATAACAGTGTACTAAACGTTGTCCTTTGCAGTTTCAGCTGACCTACCAGAGTTGAAATGAGGCTTTACCTTAGTTTTCAAAAAGCCATTTTCATTATTATGCCCCACTTATCAAACTGGGACAGAGTATCTCTCTCACACTGTACGGTCACCACTCCTGTGAAATCATAAAGCAGAAAATCACCATCCATCTGACATTTTTCGCTGGGGAAATAGTGGCGATAACTCCTGACTGAGTTGGCATTTAGAAGTTGGACGTTAGTGCCCGGGGACAGGACAGGAACTGTGGGCTGAGAGTCGAGAGGGAGTAGAGAACAAGTTTTTCTCCTGTGGAAAGGATCCGCTTTATCAGTCACAGCTGCGGTGTGGCTGGCCCTGGTGGGCACACAGACGTTTGGTGAAACCCCTACATTTCACTCCACACACTGCACGATGGGGAGGCTCTCAAAATAGAAGACAATAATATGCATGGTGGGCCCTTCAAAGTGGAAATGTAACACACCATATGGGAGCCGGAGCATGCAAAATATTGAAACATTGCTTTGGACACAGTTGTCTGATGCTGCTGATAGCTTTCAATCCTGACTCTGACAGCCGCAAAGCAAGGATTTCTTTGAATACATCAATTGTGGGTATACACAATACAGCTTTGTGAAGGGTGGGACTAGATGACAGAAAATGATGCGTCTTCCAGATCCTTCCACAATAGAGCCTAAATTGTTCAGCTTTAAAATAAATGTACCCCCATATTTTTCTGTTAGCTCAGATCTTTTATGACTAGCTCGTTCAATCAGTTTGATGTTACACATGCTCACTTGGTCATTTCAAGAGTGAGAAATGGCTCGAAATAAATAACAACATAAAGAGCCAGCAGCAGGACGACACACGAGAATCAGTGAGCGCTTCCAACAGCAGACCTGGCGTTTAAACACGAGTGTTGGATGAGAAACCTAACTAGGCTTGCCTGATTGTTTTACCTGTAATCAGTGGCAATTAACTAGAAATACAGTATAATCAGTTATCTGTTTAGCACAATCCAATGCATTGTGGATGAGATTCATTAGCCAATTAACTGTACCGTGAACAATGGTTATAAATGTCACAATTAAATTAATTTTCTGCAGAAACAGTCAAAGTAAAAGAATGTTACTACACTTTGTCATTGGTCACTTTCTGTAAGTTAATTCTTTGTCCCACTCCAAGGGTAGGGCTGGGGTACTTTTAGGCACTGATCAAATTGCCTCTATAGTATCCTTGTCATTAAATACCAAATGTACCTAAGGAGTATATTTCATCAACGTCAGTGAGCCAATGAGCATGCAGCATGCTTGTACCAAGACCTAACAATGCTTGTGATTGGCTTTCTAATGTTCCACGTCGTAGAAACATGCAAGAAAAACCCTACGTTATGCACAGAGACAGGGTCGCAAATGTGTGTGTGTGTGTGTGTGTGTGTGTTGTATTTTTAAAGGCTTGACTACATCACATAGGTGTAATGGAGCTTTAAAAAAATGTGTAATGTTGTAATTTCTTTTTGATAAAATGGATTTTATAAAATTGGTATCGAAAAAAGGATCGTTAAATTACCAGCATCGAATTCACGGTATCGGTACCGGTATTGGTACTAAAGGTTTTTGAACAATACTTAGACCTAGCCAAGTGTTTGCAAGATAAATCTGAAGGGGTCACAAGATGTTTAGCAGGATAGAAAAACAGTATTTATGCAATACAATTCTTTTCTCTTTTCTATTGAATTATTGAATAATTAGATTTTTTTGGACTCTAAAAATCATTAAAATATAAAAGGGACAAACAACTTCCCTCTTCGGTTAACCTGGCCACAAACAACTGACCCAGTGTAACCAGTTACGATGGGTCACAATTTGAGAAATTGCTTTGTTTAAAGTGGGTTACAAGCCATAAAGGTTGGGAACCAATGGCTTAAAACAACAACCTCTACTCCTAGAAATAAACCCTACTGCAGATATAGTTTTAAAAGTTTGCTATAAATACTAAATACCAATTTGGACAGGTATTAACTAGAAGGATACCATGTATGTCAGTCCAACCTTTGTGCTATTAATAATCAACAATCTGGTTAATGTCATTCCACACTTAGGTAACTGAATTATTTAGTCAGGTTCCCCTTGACATCTGATGTAATTCATTCTCTATTTTGTGCACGCTCCCCCTTCAGACATTAAATTAGATTAACATGAACTTTAGGTAGACTAAAGAAAATGGACATTGATCCACTTAACCCCATCCACGCCCCCCCTCTATTACACAGCTCCCTTCCCCCCCTCAAACCTCTCCAACCCGTAAATTACCGTGAACCAAACCTTGATGTGATTGAGACTTGTCTCCAAAAGAGAAATTAGCCCACATTCATCAGAGCCTTGGCACACAGGCAATAAAACAAGACGAGTGTTTTCCTTGGTGATATGTAGAAATTATCGTCTTGTCAACAGAAAGGCAGACTGTTCAATTAGATGCTGGGCTCCCTCCTGCAGGCGAGCAGCACAGCAATGCTCCAATCAGGAGGAGAGCTGGCTGGTTAATATGGCTTGTCACGTCTGAGCCCCCTTATCTCAGGGTAATGCTGCTCAACGCCAAAGGGGCCTCGCAGCCAACTCATTCCAATTGATTTAGAAAGCACAGAGAGCCCACCCCTTTTACAAAAGGAAATACCAACCTGGTTGAAGTGAAGTGCTCGATGGCAGAGAGTTGGCTTTTATCCAGCCCACATGCTTTAAACTGCCGGCATTGCTTTGAGACACTAACTGCTGACATTTAACAAAGACAACAATGTGACCTGCGGGGCTCCATTCAGAGCATAAAGGTCAAAAGCTGGACTTCGGCTCCCACAAGGCTGGAGAGAACAGTACTAACTGCGAATGTTAAATGTTGATGTTAGTTATGCAATTAAAGCCTTTCTTCTCCCACTACCACTGTGGTATAGACACAGAGGCTATACAGGGAAAGCCAGAGATAAAGAGGCAATCTCTTCTGTAGATGAAAGGTGAAAATGTTAAAAGCTCATGAATCACAAAGCACTCACTCAGATGCTGTGTCACCAAGACATTCTTGAATTCAAACCACAATTATTATGCTCTTACACAAACCCCAGTGACATTTACACTGTCGTTTATGACATGTTTACAAAGAGGCCATTTCACCGCTGAAAAACAGCTCTCGGTACCTTGAACTGTACCTGTGGCTCTGTCAGCCATGAATAAACCATACGGCGCTATCGTGATGAAGGAGTCGGCATCTCCTACTCATCGATACACAGGGTCTGGTGTTCTTTCTGTTGAGCCAGTGTCTCAGCATTGACTGACGGTTGTAATTCTCAAGAGATTGGAGCTGACAATCTTGGACTTGCCAGACACAAAATCCTGTTTATCTGTCAAGACGAGCGGCTGTAGCCCACCATTCTCTCCCAGCTCTGCCTATAAGCTCTCTGGGCAGACAAAGTCTTAGACAACATGAAGACAGAAAGACAGGCCTGATAGCAAAACTGGCTGTGGCATCAACACTGCTGACACCAAGAAGTTCGTCAGTTGTGGCTTGCAGAGGCTCAGTCTCAGAGGACTAGATTTGACTTTCATGTTCTTTTGAAAGAAGTGCTTAAGGTTAACTTTCTTTGTCTATATTAAACTGATAGTAAAAAAACTTGACACTGCATTATAAAAAAGTTTTGGGCATCTTCTTACTATCTTATAGCGCGTTCCATTTGCGAAGTCAGACAACTTCACAGGACCCAAAGCTCGAAATCCAACATGGCTGCTCCGTGCATTTACAGTATTGAAAACTGTAGTAACATACCGTTTATTAGCACTTTTGTCTTATTTGTGTATCATTAAATCCGTCTTAAACACAGTACTGTCCAACTTCCATCCATGTACATGTTTTTTCGCTGTTTGTATGCACAAAAACAGCATAATGCGTTGTTATGAACTGGTATTGCTAACAATGGCTAACCTGGCTAGAGCAAAGCCCACTGTGTATTCCGACTTGTTAAATGGAACGCAGTCAACTCGGGTGTGACGTCATTCCCAGCTCCGGATTTGGACTTCCGAGGTAAATGGAACGCACTATTACACCTACCATCTTTAAAAAAGAAAGAAAAAAAAAAGATTTCCCTTATCTGACCTCTGGGTACAGTGTTTAGAGGCTCTCAAGAATCAAAGTCTGCAGCATACTACAGAGATCAGGGTTTGTGGTGGAGTGGTTTACACACAGCTTTTTCATGTAAGAGGGACTCAAGACAGAGGGATTACAGAGCATAAAACATGGCTGAAGAGGACAAATGCGTAACTCAGAGAGAGAAAACAGCTGTGGCAGGCTTGTGAGCCAAGGTGTTGGTGGAGAGTGAGAGGGGAGTGCTGATGGGCTGGCTGGGTGGAAAGGAGTGATGTGAGGCTAAGGTCGGGCAGATGGTGGCCGATAATGAGGGTGTAGACAGGTAGGGAGGAGAGGAGTCGTGCTGTTCTCAGGCTAAGAATCAGCAGCAAAGGCTCGGCACTGAGTTCAGGACCAGAGAGACTGCGAGAAAAAAAAAAGTGTGGGAGGTAGTGAGAAGAAAGAAAGAATAGACCCTGTGATGAAGGTAGAGCCCAGTAGCTCTGTGCAACCTTTAACAAGCACACCCATCATCCCCTGACGTCTGCACTCGGATGCACCGAAGAAATATTTCCTCATTCACTCCCTCGAAATTCTCCAGCTCCAATTTTTTTTTCCGATGCCTTGACCTTGCCTTCATTAGTGGGTTGACATTAATGCATAATTAATAAGAAACAAATGAGTCTATGCTAATAAAGCGGCTAGAAGTGTGACAAGGAGAGTGCACATTCTTTGTGGTCGTAGGTCTGGCTGGTAGGGGACAACAGATTTTCTTTCCTGCCCACATACACTATTAAATAATTTGGGGGAAAATACAGCTGACTTGTGCTATCTGGACAAGCAGGGATAGGAGTAAGAACAGTAGATAGACAACAATGAGAAGAACAATAATACACTAGGGGAAATGGTTCGAGGTGGTTGCTATCTACTCTTAGGTTTAGGTTTCCCTATTAAAAAATAATCAAAATATAGTCCTCAGAAGCACAGTTTGTTACGCCACTATCCTCTAATCACTGCATATGTAAAGCCCCTTAGCCACCCAGCCTAGAAATGTAAGCACAAGAAAAAAGGAAGTCAGAATATCAAATAAAGTAATGAAAGGATGTGTCCTAATCCGTCTTAGATGTCATAATTTGTGTTGGCAGAGAAATGTGTGCTTTAGCAGTTTCACATTAACATTCTGATAGGATTTCCTATTGGTGCTGACAAGAAAAGAAATATAAGCATTATGAGTTCCTTTTTTTTTCTTCTTTTTTTACAAACATTCTGATCAGGCTTCATATTTCTGAAAAGAGAAATTTGAGCTTTATTAAGTCCCCTCCTCCAACCCCTCTTTCTGCCTCATTTGGTCGTGATGACAGTTGACAAGCCCCGCTGACTTTTTCATTAACAGCTCATACCGTCACCAAGGCGTCGGTGGTACACAGGAAATGAGGAGCGCTCATATCAATATTCCGGATGACATCTCAGACACAATGCATATCAAGTAGACACCGACTCTGCCACGTGGTCCCAAGGGGTAAACTATTGATCAGCATTATCAATCTACAAGCCAAATCAGTCTACTTAACGTTGTGTTTTTGTTTAAAAAAAAAAAAAAAAAAAACACACTTCCCATATTTGCATGGTGTGAGCTGCCAAAGACCATCATAACGTTTGACATTTTCATCATCTGAGGCGTTTCATCATCTCTTGTATGATCTCGCTGGAGATTTATCGTATCGCAACAGAAAATGTAATTATAAGACTCATCAATGCAGTGCTTGATTTGGTTTTCCTTCGGTTTAGATTGAGGGAAAGTTAACAGGATTGTTGATCTTCATTTATGACAACACATCTGATATACAGACATGCTCCTGGGGCTTCTGAGTCAGTACCAGTATCAGTTTAAAACCTTTCATTAAGGTAGGTATAACACTTCAGTGGCTACCTTATTTTCTCCTTTATCTTGGAGGCTGGATGGAGGAAATAAAGCCCAAGCAAAAGCCTCGGCTCCATACGGGATAAAATCTATTCTCTATTATTGCACTGCTGTTGCTTGAGGGCCGTCAAGCTAAAGGTAATGGCATTGCTTGTGATAAATTTATGGCTGAGCTGCTCCATGTTCTATGAGGGATATAACGGGCTGGGAATTGTCCAGATTGTTGAAGTCACAACTTAAATGACAAATGACCCTACAGTGACAAATCAACAATGTAATTTTCAATGTCATTCAAATGACTAAGTGTGCTCTAATGGCAGTCAACACATTATATATTTACACAATGCTGCGTGAATAGACGGGCAGTTAGCTGTCAAATCTCCAGAATGATGGTAAGGAAGAGAATACCGGGCAGTGGAGAGATTTGGGTGACTCGATGCAAGTTGCCTTGGAAACCTCTCATGATAACAACAGGATGGCACTGGGCAGGCAGTGGAACAGCTGGTACACAGACCTTAAGGGTTAGACAGGTCGTGAGGCTTTGCTACAGGCTCCATGTTAACCATCTGAGAGACTTTGGTCTGCATCCTGTTCATTACACCAGCTCTCAACGGATTGGACACCCTGACTTTTTCTTAGTAGGCCTAATCCGTTTTCATCCATTTGTTCTCTACTTCTCGCCAACCCAGACGGTAAGACTGTTATGTGCCAATTAATCAATACTCATGGCTGAAACAAGCTGGCAGTGTTTCAGTAGAGTTAAGCTAATGGGGCACTAAAACGGGTCCACATTTCCATCTTTTATAGGGCATAAGACCGTCTATTAAAACAGGACATTGCTCCTCTAGGACCTAACTTTTGTCATCACGTACTAAATAATAATTGGTTTACCAAAGGTTAATTGCTCAATAGATACTAGGCCATTGGAATTTAATTGTGCTGTTAAACGCCTCAGTTGTAGCCCATGCTTTTGTAATAGCTCACTTGACTTGGAATGGATGGAAAAACTGTTTGGATCCCAGATGACTACCAAAAGTTGCTAACTGTTACAAAGAGTCTGTTCAGACTTGACGTGTGTATCAGTGGTTGATTCTTTAAATAATAACTACAGTTTCTTAAACTGAAAACTCTCAAAGCACTAACTATCTTTCATAAATTAATTAATCAAGCACTTTCCATGAATTTGTTTTGTACCCCTCCAGCTTTACGTCTAGTCCTACTATTGGTAGATATATATTCACAAGTCAGCAAGATCAGCTGCATGTGGGAGCTTTCTCTCCCTCAGCAGATAATCGGAACATTAAAATACCAATCTGGGATTTTGTGAGTACATCAGTTATGCATATTAATTATTATGTTCCTCAACAGCATGGATTGTATGGTAGATGGAAAATAAGCTCTCTGCAATCATTCTTCCCTAAATCCAAAGTCATTTAATACACATTTATTAGAGCTATATTTCTCCAATGTTTGCTAACAACATAAAAATGAATCATGTAGCTGTAAGTTCAACAAAAGAAAAAGGCCTCCTACTTTTGGTGTCCTTGAATCATGCATCAACAGGTCACTAATTCAATTTCAGAGTGAAAAATGTTCTCCTTCCCTTCATTATCCTTCTGTTTGTTTGAGTAGGTGTTTAACATTGAACTGTGCAAACGAAAAGATAAAAAAAAAGCTATGCGAGATTAGTTACATATTTAGGAGTATTTGACAAATATATTTTCAACTGCTGGAGCAGTGCCATGGGAACGATTTCAAGGCACAACCTGTCAAGAACACAACCTAATGGTGGCTTTATAAATTATGAGGACAGCATCCATTCCTGCTATCAGCTCATTTTAAAGTGAAGGCTGGTGAGGCAGAGCTGTATCAAATGAACTTGGAGCAGACGTCTCATTGCTGGTTATCAAACATCCCCTGGCAGGTCCGCTGGAATAGCAGACTATCAAGTCAACTAAAACATAATTACTTTATTTATGTACTTCCTCTGCCCTGCCTCCAAGGGCAGATGTGACCCAATTATGACATCTGAGTGACAACTGATTTGTTTTTCTATTCCCTTTCATGCAACCTAAATACGTTGAGTAACTCGACTAATGATAACTGACTAACTAATGATGAGTATATATCTTCATTGATCATTGTATGGTCAATGGAGGGCAGAAGAGCTAAAAAAAACTAGCTAACGAACACAAAGCTCTGACATATTGGCTCCTTGTAAAGTTGTTAACGTGTTAGCTAAAAGCAAAAATATTCTAATTGTATCATTGCATTGGAAGCTTTTTTTTGCCACATGGCTAAAAATGGCTGTAAAGCATGGCAAGAGATTTTACAGTTGTTTGAGCCAATGTGAATATCTATGTTGATACTGCTCTAAATAAATAGTAATTTAATAAGACAGAGGTAGAATGTAATTAGTCCCTTCACAAACCACAAAATGTTAACGCACTACAGTATTATGCCTAAACTTTTCTCTTCAATGATCATTCTGAGCCTAAACAGTCATTTCTTGCATGCTGAGGCTGTGGAATGATCAGACTGGAGTTATACCTGGCATATCCTCGGAGTGCAGGTTGCCACTAGCACTGATGGTAATTTTCTTTATGTTACTGTGTTCCGCTTTAAGTGACATTCGTCATCATTTTTCTTTGTTCTCTGCGCTGTATTGCTTGTGGTGTACGGATGATAAAAGCAATTTCCTCTGTGGTATTAATGCAGTCTGCCATACAACAGGAGAAGTTTTCATTTTGCTATATACCTCTTTGTATTACTCGGAAGGTTTTCCCTCATAGAAACCCCTGCCAAGCACGCAGTGAGGCCAAGGCTTCTGTCTACATACCCTCCAACATGTTGTCAAGGCAAAACAGCCCCCCTCAGGCCATGCACATGATTGGGGCCGGTGAAATTAGATTAACCGTCAGCGTCCCACTGTGTTTGTTGTGAGAGATCCTGCTGCCAAACGTTTGACAAGAATGTCACACGGAAAACCTGCCGCCTCTCCGGCAAAGCTGCCAGCCCTGGCATCTAACCCCTCGACGCGTCCGAGCAGCTACAAGTGCTTTCCATCTCCTCTGACTGCTCAACCTGTCAATCTGCCTATTGAAAGGTTTCCTCCTTTCCCCGGGAAAAGCTCATTTTGCCTTCCCCTTGGCCCAGTCAGTAAGTGTCACTTCAGTTTAGATTTCACTGCCTCCCTGCAGCCTTGCACTAACGCTCCCGTGGAGGGATTTCTGTCTGTAGTTGTGGACCTGCTGTCCAATTAAAACTGTATGGGACAGGGAATTAAATAAAAAAAAAAAAAACTTGGTGAGTAGCTTCCTGGGCCTACCCCTTTGTCCTACATCAACACACAGCAGTTAAAACTGACTTCACATTGAGACTTTTCAAAATTTGTACTTAAAGCAAACATGGTGAAAAACATTCAGAAAAAAACAATCCGACAAATCAGAAAACAAAATAGCTCAGAGCAAATATGTATCCCTGATCAGTCATGTGGACAGATTTTCATGGTGTGTTGATTGGATTGATTTTTTTTCTCTCTCGGTTTTAAATGCTCAACACCCAGAATCCTATTAGGCCTGTGGTCTGCCAACATCACTGAGGGGTTTAGTCTTAATGCAGCCTGATGCTTGATTGCAAGCCTGTCTGTGAGAGTAAGGAAATGCCAGTTCTGCCACAGAGACCTCGGGATTAGGAATTCACAGAAGCTGCTGCCTCTGCAAGACGGCAACCCCCTTTTCTCCGCAAATCAATTCTAATTTTGCTCTCCATGTCGATATCCTGCTTGTTGCTCTCGTTCATTCAGGCTTACTTGCTGTTTCCCATCATCCAGTCTTTTAGCTATGTTACTTTTTTCTAACTTGCTAACAACCTCAACCTCTGTGGTTATTAAGAGGTGGGATCGCATATGACTACGTTAAGCAAGAGTGTCCTCCTGTGTACAAATCTATTCAACAAACATCCCCTCAAATAAAATGGGAATCTCGTTGACTTGTACATAGGGCTGGGCAATATATCGATATTATATTGATATCGTGATATGAGACTAGATATCGTCTTAGATTTTGGAAATCGTAATATTGTAAATGGCTTAAGTGTTGTCTTTTCCAGGTTTTAAAGGCTGCATTACAGTAAAGTGATGTCATTTTCTGTGTTACCAGACTGTTCTAGCTCTTCTATTATTTTTACCTTTAACCACTTAGTCATTATATCTACATTACTGAAGATGATTTATCTTAAATGTCATTGTGAAGATATTTTGTTAAATTGTCAAGCCAATAATATCGCTACAATATCATCATCGAGGTATTAGGACAAGAATATCGCCATATCTGATTTTGTCCATATCGCCCAGCCCTACTTGTACATTTCTTGTCCCATAGACAATTAACAGAAGAATGCCCCTCAAGGCTTTTGAACTGTATACCTTCCGCCCATCTCACATGGGTGTCTCATGGCATTTTCTTGGTGTATTGCATTTTCTTGGCCTTTGCATCAGTTGTCAGGTTACCAATGTCAGCGAGTGGGAGCATGATGTTGATGTTTTGCATGAGGCAAGGTATTAAAACAGAGTCACAGGCCAGCTTTCCCCGGGGCTCTCTGTCAAATTTGGCTTTCGATGTAACAAGTATGTTTCAGGTGGGGGTGAAATGTATGCGGATAACCTTCTCACCAGAATGAGAAATGATGGATTCTGACTGTATCAATTTTACCTGCAGATACTCCAGTCGACCTTGGACGAATAACAACACAATTTTGATTGGTATCTTTGGCAGAAATGAGTGAAGAACAGATTCATAGATTGGGAAATTGAATAGATGAATTGATATAAGTGTTTGTTTCAGAACGACTTCTGTACACGGCAACTTGAGTCACAAAGACAAGGGCTCATAGTACAGTAGCACATACAGTACCTTGCAAGCTTCTCCATTTGTATTGCATTACAGTCCATCATTAACTGGACAGTATACACACAAATATTCAGTCACACATAACAAGATAGATAGATGGATGCAGTAGAATTAAATAGCTAGTTGCATGTGAATACAGATAAACACACTGGGGATGCACTAACCCTATCAGCCTAACCTCAAAAACCTCACTTAGAGTCTGAAAAAATAATATAATAATATTATAAAATATTCCTGACTTTCAACAACTCTTACTAATGTAACTTTTCCTCTGGCTACCATTTACATCCCCGGATATAGAAATCGGTAATTGGTGTACAATATTTTTAGGATGAAAGGATGTGGGTCACTTTAGGGAGTAACATTGGTGAAAAAAGAGCTGGCCAAAGTAGCCTTGAAAAGGGCGGCTGTGCCTGCTATCAAATGGCGGAATGTAGCTATCAACCCCATAATCACTAAATTGTCCTCAACAAAGGCAGCCAATGCATTTTTGTCATTTCCTGTAGGTTATGAGTAGCCGAGTAGAAAATTGCCTGGCACTGGCTCCTAGCTACGTACCTGCTTCAGTATCACCTCTGCCTGGTTATTTTGTTTGCTGAAGCCCATTTTTGGGCATCTGACTCACCAGGTTTCATCACATTTTCTGGATGGCAGCTTTTATCGCAATAGCACTAATCACTCCTTCTGCCTCATGCTACAGTGACGCGACACTAAAGAGACACGGCATGACAGGTGGGGATTTGAAAATTGATGTGAATTATGATTTGGAAGCAGATAGATAGCAGTGGGACTCAAAATGAACATAGCGTAGCAAGCCTGTTGTATATGGAAAAACTCAACAAATGACAGTTTTAAGCTAGATTCGCTAATTAAAAATATCACATCCTTGACTTTGTGCTTTGTAAAGCAGCTTCAAGGCAAAAAATAATCATTAACGACGCTGCACACGTAACATCTTAAATAATTCTGAAACAATATCACTTTAAACACGCCATAGATATGTCCAAAAGGGTTTAACAAAATTTTCGAACCGACCCATGCAAATACGAGACTGCCTGCACCCAGCAGGCGAGTAAACCAGTAAGCTTTGTCAAAGGACGAAATTTCCTTGACAAGAAAAAAAACATAACAATGGGCACACACTCTGTCCCAAATGCTTTGTCTCAGGAATACCTAATGCACTGCTTTGCTGGAGAGAGGCCAGATAATACAGCTCAGTCAGGATCAGTGAAGCTGGTCTCCACTGACTTTACCCTCATTGTTGGATGCCTCGCTCCCTGGGAGTCGCTGTACGTTATCAGTGATCATCAAAGGCACTGTCAGGAAAGTGTGGAAGTGGGGCTTCCACAGGCTGTCCGAGACGCTAGACACATCCAAATGAGACAGGCTTATTAATTCTTCAAAAGCCACACGGGTTCCTTTTCCGCCAAGACTCATTTTGGTACATTTAAGGATGATAAAAGCTCAGCCAGGGAGCTCTCCCGCCTCTTTCCGCTGTCTTACTTTTTCTTGCTCACACATACATCATACATAATGCAGGCACATGCATTCAGTAGATCCCAAGGAGATATTATTTCTTGCTTTAAAATAGCTGTCATGTCTCAAAGTATTTTGTAGAAATGGAAATAAAGACCTTTCAAGGACAGAAATTCAAATTTAAAAAGCACATACAAACCTGTGGTTTGCAGCAGCTACTGCTTATAGATACAATGTATCTTTTCACGGCTGAACTTTCTGCTTTTTTTCTGCTGTAGTGGACAAAGAGTGGAGTCAGACAGCTCACAGTAATACATGTGTTTATGATATATAACTATATGTCAAAAGGGCCAGTGCTGGAAACAGCAAAACCATTCCCAGAAACAAAAAGTATAAAAAGAAAAAAGTTTTCTTCTGACACAACTCACTATTCAGAAAGTACACAGTTGACATGTGAAGGAGACAAAGTCGTTAATTCTGCCAAAAGAAGCAGCCAATTTCTCCCCAACCAATGTAAGAACCATTTTGCTGAAAGAAAATGGAATCTCAGACAATAAGAGCTGTTTTAATGGGAGGGAACAGAGAAGGACAAAGCCTTGAAATTCATTACAACTTTCCGCCCCCCCTCCTCGCATTTTCTCTCTATTGCTGCACATCGGATTATATGTGGAACATCAAAAGCTTTAATTATCTTAATTACTCCTACATTTGCAAGCAAGGAAGCTCCTTGAAACTAAAGGAAAATGTGAGTGTTTCTGTGGCAAAACTAGTCGTTAAAATGCACATAATTTGAACGTTATATGAGAACCTTAATTGGCGAATTCATGGTTATCAAGGGGCCTGCTTCATTACAATTCAAGAGGCTCCTTCATGGTGGCCATATTTTCATGTAATTAATGTAATTCTTTTCCCCCCTCAGTGCAATAACTAATTGCACAGACCAGCTGATCGCCCCCACCCAACCTAAACACCCCACATTAATATGGCAAGGTTTTTGTTTACAACTGACAACACGAACATGAGGAAACTCATTTCTCTTCACATGTGACACTGATACAGACAGTGGGTGTACAATACTTTGCCTGTCGTGGATTTAGTGAAACACACACCAATACATCCATTGAATCTGATTATGGGAATACTAATTGGAACTTCAATTGTGCCCCTTGTGAGTATAGCAGAATATAACAAAGCAGGACCAAAACTGGTGAAGGATGCATCTGTTTTACTTCATGTGGGTATTTCTGCTTTCTTCTGCATTTCACAAAATAAGAAACTGAAAGCAGAGTTTATAATAGTTATTTCCCATTTAGGAACTGTGCAATTTCTATGACAAAGGGAAACTTATTTTCAAAGAAACATGGTTTAGACATTGTTGCTTTTACTCAAATTCTTTCTTGCAGCAAGTGGATACGGAAGCATTCATGGCTCCTGCCGTGCTGATCATAATACTGTAAAGCAACAACAAATAGCACATGATAAAATATATTTTGAAAATGGCTACAAATCACATTTTAAAACAAAAAAAAAGCCTCTTTGGAATGTCTGCATTGGCAATTGCTAATGTCAATATCATTTAATTTCAATTTTAAGATAAAGACTGCCAGCAAATATCATTTCTGGAATGTGCCCAGTGCCTGAAATTATTGAAAGAGAAAGTGTTTCACTGTGCTCTCTGGTTAAATGATTTAAGTCTGTACCACATCCTGCATCTCTAATGGGTGTGGTAGGAAGTGTGTTTCGTTGCACATTTAACCAAATCCAACAGTGATGTCATGTTGTACTGACACTTTTACATAACAGCAACAAGGTAACATATTAAAGCACTGGAGGTCATCAAAACTGAGAGACAGACTGACTTCCAATCGTGTTATTTGAACACATAAAGACATTGTGTAATCACTGGATTTGAGTGTTTTAGGGAACAGAATGCACTTTGCCCCTGCAGCTGAGTCAGAGTAAGGCAAAATCTAGTCAGATTAGGGCAATCTTGGTGAAGTTAGTCACCAGTCTGATTATTTTAATTGCAGTAAGGCTATAATCAAAAGGTTTCAGTGTGTCTGTTCACATAAATAGCAACAAAAGAGATGTTAAATCACTGCATCATATTCTTGGTATGTGTGAGCTATAAAAATAAAGTTTCATGTAAAAGTTTGGCTATTTTGCATGGATTTACAATAATACAAATTGAATGTAGCCACTGCTAAAAAGGTCTGTGAAGAGGGGACAGCTTTAGTGAGTGCCGTGCCCTCTTGTCTCAGGAGTGCGTGGATAATGTGGTGGGGTTCGCCCTGAGGTGCAGGGGATTTCACTACAGGGCCACATGGCACTTGTGCAGGTCGACTCTTTCGGGCACAACGCCCAGTTGACTTGTTCAGCAGAGCTAAGCCAGCAGCAACTGCCAGGGGGGTTAGAGGTTAGCATAAGCCGCTCTGGGCCACCGCAGCCCACTGACTCTGAACAGCAGGGTCAGCTGTGGGGCTGCAGGACCCCTCTGCTAGGTAAAGCACTCAAACAAAAACATATCAACAACACAAACGTGACAAGGAGATGAGAAAAAAAGAATAGGAAAACACTTTCACGAGGATTATGGTTGCTTCAAGCATGGGAAACAGGGTTGGATTTTATCTAAGTCACAGAGCTTAAACATACAAGCAGACTTTCACAATGTGGTTGGGTACTTAATGTGGCCAATGCAATGCTTTGTCTATCTTTCTGAGAACAGTTTTTCAAGAAGGCATTGGATGCTATTCAAGAGGCGTGACGGTCTATTTCACAAATGAATGCTCTGATTGTTAGGATATTTTCTAATCAAAAGCACACTCTCTTAGTTTTCTGGTTTCATCACGAGTAAATATAGATGCGAAAATGTAACACAGTGGAAAGAGAACCCATGCAAGGTCACCAAAACAGCGTACCAAATGAGCTTTATTATTATTATTTTTTACTATTATCATTATGGGAGGAAAGTGTGAGCTGCCCATTAACATGCGTGTTTGTTATGCCCAGGCTATTAATCAACTGACATCCTGTGACTACTGTAGCAGTAACACTGCCAATATACATGTCATTTCCATATCTACGCAGTGACCGGAAAAATACATTACGAAATCTAGACCAAACACATGTTTGCCGACATATTAATGAAGCCCCAGTCGCCGAGAGAGACAGCGCCGCTGTAACGATACATCTCTTTAGCCCCGAGCATGCTAACAGCAGTGTCAGTTTCTTGACTGAGTCCCCCAAGGCTGCTGGTACAAAAGACACTTCACTTTGAGGAGCGGAAGGGGGAGGGGGGGGGCTCCTCCCTCAATGCTGCCTCTCCGCATGAAAAGATAATTGTCTCCCCCTTACTCAGAGAGATGGGTGTATTTCAATTACCTATATGACGGACTCGTCCCCTCTCTTGCGCAGCCTGAGATGTCACAGTGGTTTTCCGTAATTACTTTTGCTGATCGAGGTGAGAGGAGACATTTGCATCAGATGAAGCGCACAGTGGTCAGGTCTCCCCACTCGCCATATGCAGCTTTTAATGTCACCGTAATCTCTAAAGGTTAGCATTGGCAGTACCGCTGTATATCTCCACAACTGGCTGAATCAGTGGTTTGGAAATAGGTTTGACATTGAGTTCGGGGAAATGCAAGAACACGCACGCACGCACGCACGCACTCACACACACACACACACACACACACACACACACACACACACACACACACACACACACACACACACAGAAAACACCTTAGAAGAGAGATGTTGTGCATCTTCACTCAATTGGATTTTGTTGTTTGTACTTCTACACTAAGACTGGATTGGCAAGGTCAGGCCGTGATTTCTTAACACGACATCTTTCTCTTTAGAAACTCTTTTTTTCCTAAAGCTGAAGAGATAAACATACGTACCGAATGTTCTCCTTACACCTTTGTTGTCAGAGGTGTTGTTCCCCTTTTAGCGTCTGTAATCTAACTAAAGATTTTTTTTTTTTAAACCCTGCATGTCTGTGTTCCCTCTAAACCTGGCTTATTATTTTGCCATTTAGGGTTGCATATTTATTCATTCCTTCATAAATTAATTTGAATGGGCAATATTTATTATTTTTTCCCTGCTGCTTCATATATTCACACTGTACTTTATTTATGTTGTACTGTATTCATTTTGACACCGTACTTTATGTTCACACTGTCCTACAATAGCATTTGTACAATCCGGTGTTTTAGCAACATAATCTGTTTAACCTAATCTTACTTTATATCTACTTAACGTTTTTATTTCTTGCACTGTAGCTCTGTTACGCTATGGTACTTTATACCCTTATTGACACTTTTCTTACGGTTATTTTTACCTTCGATTTGACTGTGAGCAACTGCAACTAAACAATTTCCCAGAGGGGATCAATAAAGTATTCTGATTCTCATTCATTCAACCTTTATTTACACTCGAGAGATCATTAAGGGGCAGCCCTCATTTAAGATGACATTGAGTTACAAAGAGAAAAAGGAAACGACACAAAAAAGGAAGCAACACCATCATTAGAACATAGAAAGACACTTTCCGAAATGGAAAAACAATTGTGTGATGAACAGATCAGGACAACCAGGATGCAAAAGAAATACAACTATGTAAAGCAATTACAAGTAGAAGTCCAAATCAGATTTCTAATATTTCCAAAAGGCACAAGTGAGTCGATTTCAGGAAAGTGTGGATTTTTGTTCCACGAGTCAGGTGTAACTAAAACTAAAAGCAGTTTTTCCAAGTTCGGCCTGAGCTCATGGAACATAAAGTAAAAGCCGCTCAGCAGAGCGACAATTGCACGAAAGCAATACAAGAAAGTTACAGTGGACTTAAAATCAATACTAAAAGACTGTCAGCATCGTGATTCAGAGACGTTTGACAAACTGACACAAAGAAATCAGCAAAAACACTTGTCATGGTAATTACAAGATTGTTGACAGTTGCTATTAGTGTGAATGTCTGCAGTTAAACAGACAGGGGCCTCAGTTTTCTTTAGGCACTGGCAGCACTTAGTTAATCTCAGGGAAAGATTGTGGTTTTGTCACCAAAACTAATTGGGAAAACAATTTTGTGATGTATAAATGTAATTTCTACCTGCCAGTGAGCAATCGATGGATTTGATCCAAAAGTTGGATCAAATCCAAAAGTTGCATGCTATCAAATTTCCAAGCAACAGGGAAGTACAGACCAAAAGTAGTATAGCCTAGCATGAGTAGTGCACGTCACAGCAGTGCTCATTATTGGAATACCCTGGCTGTCTTGTTTTACAACAAAGCTGAAGCATCTTGATATCCCAAATGGGTATTATAAAACAGAAAATGTTAATAAAGATGTGTCACCAACATTGCTTTCATAAGGGTAAACTTTACCTGATGAAGGTCTGGGACCGAAACGTTGTATTTTTCTAAATAAATTATTGCTTGCGTAATGGTCAGTGTGCGGGATTTTCTCTCAACAATTTTTGATCTGTTACCTTTGCACCTATCCTACGCACCTGCCCGACCAAAGAGGTGTGCAAAAAAGTTTTCTCACGTTGCATAAGAGTAAACTAAAAAGTGCATAGAGTGCAAAAGACAGGCACCAAAGACTTAGAAGGCTCCCACCAGCTGTTTATTGTAGACTTGAGTAATGGCCTCGAACAAAGAATTGAGCCTGATAATGCAAACAATAGTAAATGCAGACACAAACTATAATTGTGCTCATTTGATTTAAAAATTACACATCGTTTTGTTCACAGTTGCACAAGTGCACCGTGAACCGAACCCAATCAACCATTAAAGGGTCCCATGGCATGAAAATTTCCCTTTATGAGGTTTTTTAACATTAATATGAGTTCCCCCAGCCTGCCTATGGTCCCCCAGTGGCTAGAAATGGCGATAGGTGTAAACCGAGCCCTGGGTATCCTGCTCTGCCTTTGAGAAAATGAAAGCTCAGATGGGCCGATCTGGAATCTTCTCCTTATGAGGTCATAAGGAGCAAGTTACCCCCTGGCTTTCAAACGAGCAAACGAGCAGTTGACACCCGCCAACCTGCCAAATGTGGGTAAAAATGTAAAGTTACAAGACAATTTGGCTATTGGTGAATTAAGCGAATAACACTGTGTCTGTTTGAATCGGCAGGCTGTAGAAACGATTTAGCAGTGTTTCCAGATTGGTTTTCCGCCAAAACATTTGGGCGGATTTGTGTGTGTTTGGCTTGAAACCTTTATCTGGCAACACTGCTTGTAGTACTAATCCTACATTTCCCATTAACGCTATGTTGTGACGTTTCATGTTGCATATGCGCCTAGCGTGTGTGGAAGCGATTACAAGCTACGCTGAACCAGAGAAGACTTTAATGTATACTCTGCCATCAACTCAAATAAAAACAATTTAAAGAACCATGGGTGCTTAAATGTATTCAGTGGCACTCATAATCTGGTTTATTTTCCTTTGGAAAAATTTGGCTAGTGGAAAATCTGATAGGCTGGTAATTTAAAAAAATCTACTAGCCATGTTGGCATGGTGATCGAAAAAAGTTAATTTAAAGTCCTGCATATAACTGCAATGTCCAGCGTTTGGCCTTAGGACCTTTGTTGCATTTCATACCATTCCCTACCCCATTTCGACACTGGAGAAAAATGCTAAAAACATAATCTACAAAAAAAACTAAACATGCTAGTATCAAAAGTGGAAAGAAAGCACTTACAAACATCTGAAGCCTGCAATTTATTTATGGCCTTGGACTCACTTAACAGTTGTACACTGATGCTGCAGAGGTGTACAGTCAAGAAAGCCTACATCTCTCTCTCTCTCTCTCTTTGTGCCATTGTCTTTATTCCTCCCAGTCTCCTCTCCGAGAGAACCGTGTCTGCCTTCAATCGTCTCTAAATCCCAAACCTCCCAGAGCATACGTGTCTGTTCATCACACTTTCTCCATTCTCTTCTTCTGCTTTTTTGTTTCTGAGATTCTGGTGACATTTTCAGTGCTAGATCCTTGCCTTGAGACATTGTGCATGTGCCCACACCTCTCCGCCCCCAAAAACACACACGCATACAAACAGAAAGCAGATACACACTCTCCTCGCCTGGAGCCGGGCCCCTCTGTGCTCATCTACCTCAGAGAAGCTGGAGCTTGGCATAGAGAGGAGGCTCTGGTGGATTCTGTGCTCCGCCTGCCAATGCTGCTTTTGATCTGTCGCCAGATGATGACAGATCTACATTAAGCTCATAGTCTTCCCTCTTTCGCTCTGCTTCTCCTCTCCTCTTCCCTGACACTGGGGCAAAAATGTTACTGTAAGTCCACGAGCATTGGTGGGAATCGACATCCCGTGGGGTCGGCGCCGTGAGTCTCCTCTCACACTAATATGAGAGAAATATAGAACGCTGAGTGGGTTTCCAGCTTGCAGAAAAATACCATGTGGGTGTAAGCCAAAGATAGTGCCATATCAACAATCCAGGGGGAAGCTTTACACATTTCTGATATGTACTTCCAAGTTTTAAAGAAAAAAATCCACCCTTTTATATGGAGATATTATTTTATTTTATTATTATATTATTTAGTAATGTGGAGTTGTAACTGTTTTTTTTTTTATATATTGTTACCCACTTGCCCTAAACTTTTAATTCAACTTCTGTTTTAACTATGAATATCTAGCCTATATCGACGACGTTTCATTCCTGGGACTGTTCAGGTGCTGCCGGAAACTCTTTGCCGGATGTCCGTTACCTTCCGCTTTCTTTGTGTGGTAATTCTAAACTCCGGTGGATTTGTGAGGACTATGATTAACTGCTCCTCAGATCTCTGCAGGGTAAATCCAGACAGCTAGCTAGATTATCTGTCCAATCAGAGTTTTCTGTTGCACGACTAAAACAACTTTTGAACGTACACATGTTCCACCAAAACAAGTTCCTTCGTTTTTCTCCCATCCCGGAATGCTGTGTGGACTAGCCAGACCCTCAGGTCTGGTACTGCGAGACTATGAATATCCTAAAATAACCTTACATAAACTTATCATAAGAAAATGGCATCTCTTCTAGTTGAAAAATGAGGTAAGGAAGTAGAAATTTGACAGCATGTCTCAGATTTTCAGACTGCAAACTTCAATTGTTGCAAAAGTCTGTTTCTCCATTGTCTATGATGGATCTGTCTCTGTGTGAGTGCTGAATGTGGGTGATTAGTCTAGACAGAAGCCCTCGGTCTTTGGTCCTGAGTGACTGAGCCCAAAAAACAGAGATTAAGGGTAAATAAGTCAAACTGCAGACAATATTTCATAAAACTCTTCTTCTTAAGATTTGGAGGCAATTTTGGATTGTGGTGTTTAAGTCCATAGACAAAGCTGCCAAACCACCGAGCATAGTGTACTTTAGAGGGATCTAGGCATCCCCCTGGTACAGTTAAAAATTAATTTGAAAATGAAAAGCTTAACAAACGTTATAGAGTTAAAGTGTTCTTGTTCTGTGACTGAATTTTGTAAAAAAATAAAAGAGATCTGTCAAGGTAACATAATATCAGATGATCGAAAAACACTGATATCATTTAGAAATCCTCACAGAATATAGGCCTACTACTCTATAGTATGAAAAACAGATAATCTCTTCAATCTCTTCTCTTTATTGTTTTCTACATTCTGTATCTATTCTGGGTCCCATGCAGCAAAGTGAGTATCTGCTGCTTACAACCTCAACAGAAACAACCAGTTTTCTGTTTTGCTGACTACTTTATCAAGTTGCTCGCAAACAGTGTTACAAAAGTTACGCAATTACAGTAATGTATTCCTTTTTGCTGTAACGCAGTAATATAACGCATTACTAATAAAATTTCAGAAATATTATACCCGTTACAATCTCAGTAACGCGAGTTACAACACATTTTAACCCGACATTCAGTGGTGTTTTTTTTTTTTTTTACTTCACCAACATCGCAAAACACTTCGGCACAGAAAAAAAAAAGCTGTGAGTGCAATTTCCTGTTGCTGGAATTCGGTGGTTGAGATGACTGCAGAGACAGAAACATTTGCGAGATGGACATTATTTTCAGGAGTTATTACGCTGCGTTGAAGCGAGCTGTCCCGTCACTGTTCCCGTGGTCAGAGCCAGAACCAGAGACGCTACGGACGAACATCTTTGTCCCAACGGGTAACGGTACGTCAGCGCACACAGCAGTGTGTCCGAGCTGCTGACAAATATAAACATGTTGGAAATTAATGTTTAGGCTTGCTACACGTAATATCATTCATTGATCAGCGGTGGAAAGTATACCTTTAAGGTCGGCCTACTTTCAATATTTTCATTTTCTCCTACTTTATACTTCTACTCCACAATTCAGAGTCAAGTAGGCCTATTGTACGTTTTACTTAACTATTTATTTTAATGCTTTACTTACTTTGCAGATTCACATTAATATTACAAAATATTATGAAAAGAACAATTCTTTTATTAAAGTGGATAAAGATGAGCCTTTGTTGATCCTGTGGTAAAATTCACAAGCTACCTACCAAGTCATACTTCCGCTGTTATTTTGCTTAAAGTAACTTGAAAGTAACGCAAAAGTAGTATAAAGCATTAGAATTCAAAGACAATAATATAGTAATGTAACTAATTACTCTCAAATGACAGCAACTAATAATCTATAATGTATTACATTTTGGAAGTAACTTGCCCAACACTAATCACAGAAACTGTATTCAACTACCACCATGTTTGTATTATGAGCCATTTATCCGACTGATAAGTGCCAGTGAAAAATAGTGCACTATGGCAGAAAGTGAGAGCAATTAAATAGGATGCATGGCTAACAGCTGCTGATGAACGAGGAGTGACGGGCGGTGATGGAGCCTCAACATTAGAAAAACACAACCAGCTGTTATTTCTAAAGGGGATCATCTGCTTATTACTGCGATATCCAGCAGGAATAGCTCGCCATCGCATTACTTAGCATGGCAGGCGGCTTTAAGCAAAGTGGCGCGTTGTGACGACTGCTGAAAACACTGTCTTTTTCAGTTTTAGCCACTAAAAAAGAAGAAAAAAGACTGAAAACAGCTTTCAGTCTTTTTTCTTCTTTTTTTAGACGCATGCGTTTGTCATTTTCAGAGCTGTCCTTCAGTGGGGCAATGCTTTTGTGTGGGCTGTAAATTGGCAATAAGCTTGTCACATTACCATTCAAACTGGTCACTGTAAAGCTCCTGTGAGAAAGTCATGGCCTGTCTCAGTGGAGAAACAGAACAGAGAATTATATTTCACTCTTAAAGATCATGTACTGTGTCTTTAGCGCACACAGACACATTCGTGCTTTCAGCTGTATCTGTGCTTCAATCCGTCTCAATGCAGCACAGTTGTAGATATTTAATGAAGCTTTCTTTTTGCAACAATACGTCTAGTCTCCCCAGACACCGGCGCGAACGAGGAAAGAGCGTATCAGGATACATGAGAGACAGCGAAAATGAGACAGAACAAATGTGAGAGTAAACACGAGAGTCAGAGCGCATGTGGTCATAAGAGGGGGGAGAGAATGATGGCAGCTACACGCTCGCTGTGTGGAGCCGGCATATATTATCACTGCATCTATCGTGAAATATTGTACAAATGTCAGCTCCGATGAAATCACACTTTTCCTCAAAGCCTTCTATAATGGTGGTGCTTCACAATTCAACAGTCTGTTTGAGAAAATGTCAAAGTGTTATATGGAAATGACTAATTTGACATCCCATCAACTGCTTTTTTCTCTGGCTTTGGATTCACAGAGTATTAAGAAGTGAATTGTTACTTAATGGGTCCGTTTTAGCAAATGTGGGTCAGCTTTACTAAAACATTTCATACTAATTTTAAGGATGTGACTGTCAGCTGATCTTCAGTCTATTCTCTTAGCTACAGGACGTATTCGCACCCCTACACTCGCTTACTCTCTCTCTCTCTCTCTCTCTCAGTTTTTAGCTGCCTTTTTTTGTGACGAGCATGTGTTAACTTCCTGTCCTCATACAGTGGCCCGCACTGTATGCAATGTTCTTTCAAAACCCGGCTCCTGCAGGCTTCCCTGATTTGAAATCCAAGCACACAGCCTTGCTCTGAGCCACACTGTCCCATAGAAGAAACAGCTGTTTGCATGAATCTTTAATCTACGCCCACATTGGCACGCCACTGGAGCAGATGACAATGTTGAGGATCACCTCGATCCCTGATTCAAACTTTCGAGTCCCCCGCCGTTTCAAAATGTCAAACGTCTCATTCACAGGAGTGCACCACTTAAAAATGTTACAGCTTAGAAAAATGATAACAGCTACAGCAGTTTATCCAAGTTGCAGAGTGTCTTCATCAGTGTAGAATTCATGAGGGCATAGAAAACTAATGAAAGTACAGAAACTGCTTTTAAAAAACCCTTGTCTATTATACATAGGGATCGAAAATAAGTTTGAAATTAATATCATATATTACTACCGATATTGTCCTGATGCAGTATCACCAACGCTCTCATCTGCTCATAAATAACACTACTTTAAGATAATTGTAATATTTGAGCCAATATTGGCACTTTGTTATCGGTAAAAAGGAATCACACCGACTAAGACCATCCATACAGTATGTATGGTTACCGCCAACAGGATCAATGCACAAGCTTGACTCCAAGCCATGTATGCAACATCACATACAAAATAGTCTATATCCACAACCTTCCACTTCCGGGACTGGCCTGTTGCTGCCGGAAATTCCGCCGTATGTCACTCTTTTTGGCCGGATGTCCGATTTCTTTGGTTAACTGCTCCTCAGATCTCTGCAGGGTAAACCCAGACAGCTAGCTAGACTATCTGTCCAATCTGAGGTTTCTGTTGCACGACTAAAACAACTTTTGAGCATACACATGTTCCACCAAAACAAGTTCCTTCCCGAGGCTATTTTGCAGCGCCACCGGGGCTCCGTGCGGAGCTTAGCACCGCCCATGGCGATTGTGATTGGTTTAATGAAATGCCAATAAATCCGAGCATGTTTCTCTCCCATCCCGGAATGCTGTGTGGACAAAGCGAGACTACATACAAAATAACTAAACTGGCTTTCAATGCAGTGAACTGTGGTCCAGTGTTATTCTTAACATCAAATAAAACTCTTTGCTTAAAATTTTGTAAAACCAATAACATGATATGATCATATCATCACAATACAATTCATAATATATTATAATAATCATTATAATTAGTTGTGTCCAGAGGTATTGGCAAAAGTGTTACTTTTACCAACAAATAAACATGGAAATGTGATATTGGTGAGTTTATAATTACAATAACAGAGGCCCATATACGGCTGCAGTGGTAGCCGATATGTCAGAGCTATAACCTCTCATACTGAGTTAATGAATTGACTTCACCTGTGAGCTTAACCAATAATCAGAGAGGCTGGCCGAGCAAGTGGAATGCTACAGCATATTGAAAAAGAGTCCGACACATGCAACCCACACACATTCTGCTGCTGTTGGTGTGTTTTGTAGTCTTAATTTAGAAGGAAATTTAGAGACCCCTCTGGGTTTGGCGTCTCACCTACAGAGTGCATTTTCTTTCCTTTTCACCTTGTTCAAGCACTTTTATGTTATTTGTCCGCAAAAAAGCAGTTTGGTGCAATAAGCTAAAAAGTAAACACTGTAAGCTGGATGTGCTGCCCTGCACAGAAGAGCAATGCGCCTGTCAATATGGCTGCGGGTTTACAATTGTTGTGCTTGGCGGCTGCTGTCTGTATCACACAAGTGTGAAAAGCAATAACACCACCAAAGTGCAACTGTTGGTGGTCAATATTTTCTCTCCCTGATAAACCCTCTGGGCAGGAGCGTTCCTTCGTCTAGCCAACACAAACACAGCTTTGCAGTTTCAAATCTGTCACAGTGTGTGAATATGGAGCCAGAAAGGAAAAAAAGAAAATATGAACACTTCTTCTTCGTCTTGCCACTCTGCATTCTCAGTTTCACAGAGGTATCTTCCAAATATGAAGTTTAAGGATTGCCAGAGATAAAGTCACGCTACGCGTCAGTGTCAACAGGGTTAAAAACAACTCCCCGCTAAAAGCAAATTAGTCTTCATGGCTGTCGCGCTGTGACTTTGATTCGATTCAATTTACCTTTTCTAATGTCACTTCTCTGCAGGTGGACGTGTTTATAGAAAAAGCAATCTGAGGCATCTACTGTGGACCAGACACAAAAGTATAATTTAGCACAAAACACACTTTTCTGTTGCAAAAAAGGAGGGACAAAAAAAGATTACCTTGTAAAAGTCAGATGTGTTTGTGGGAGAAAGTCTGCAGGTTGGCCTGAACGGGACACATGAACACGTCTGCCTCAGCTGTATCTGGGAAAGAGACCAGATATGCCAAGGTTATTCCACAGCTGTGAGGCTGTGTTGTGATCACACATCATTTACAGCATCTAACCGTACGCGTGCATCAATGTATCGAGCTCAGGGCTCCGCACACAGCTCAAATTGATGCAAACACAAGAGAGAGCGTGGGAAACTGAGATTTACAAAGTTTGCACGCATACTGTGCTAAGTTACAGCACCCACATCGCACTCATACACACCTACAGAAACACACATTCACACAAACAGTCAACAAGCCTCCAATTCCCAAAGCAGCTGTGGACTCGGCAGGCTCTGCTACCCGGTGGCTTACTTTTGAAGATGAATCTCCAGAGCCCCCTAAGGAAAACAGCTCTTTGCCGGGGATGTCCAGGAACGTTAACTGTCGCCGTCTCTCTCCACGCTCAGACACTGACGGCTGTGATGAGAAGGCGCGGCGCTCCCACACTCAGGCAGGGTAATTGGCTAGAGATGATGGGCCATAAACGTACATCACAGGGGCGGCGAAGCGCCAAGCAGACAGCTAACTAAGGCTCTCTTTCTACTGCGTGGCTCTTGTTTGTTATACACACACACACACACACACACACACACACGTGCAGCCACACACACTTCCCTTCCCTGGATATTCACGCTCTTTGAACACATAGGCTGGCCCATCATTATTACAACAGAGAGAGAGAAAAAAAAAAAACTGCCACTCCCTTCATTCAATCTATCACCATAAAACCAAGACAAGGCACGCTGTATTTTCTGCGCGGCCCTTTTCACCATTTCCTTAGGCATTATGACCATAACCCAGAGGATGCTCTCTCCTGCCATTATCATCCACTGATATATAATAGGCACTACCCATTTAAAATGCATCATCACCATAACAGATAGGATGCCCTCTCTCTCACCATTACTACCACCACACAGTGGCGGATAATAGGCTATCCGTTCCTGCAGCGCTATCGCCACGGTGCAGACTTTCCTTCCATTACCATAACGCTTCTGTCATAATAAGCAGGGAGAGCCTTCCAGTCATGACCACGGCTCTCCGAGAGGAGGTCAGTCATGTCAGACTGTTTTCTCACACGCTGGTAATTGGGAGAAATAAGGCTGGGCGAGGAAATAGCACTGGAGCTTCCCTTTCTTCTCAGTGGTTTGCTGCGCGAGGCAGCATTTCGCTGTGATCCAGTAGTGCTGCCGAGCCATTTGACGCGTTTCAAAAAAAAAAAAAAAAAAAAAATATATGAGATATGGGAAACAGTGGCAGTTAATAAGGGCTCGCTCAATTGCAGCTGTTTGCACCAGCTCATGATGCTGTATCATAATGGATTTTGTCCCTCCGATACAGTATGCCCTATTCTGCATGCTCTAATACCGTGACATGGGATGAGGATTTCATCAATAAAATCCACTTCATTCATCCAATCCTCTCTTTCTTTTTCTGGGTTTTCCAGATTTAGTTTGACAGGTCTTGCATGACCGCTTTTCTCTTTTTTTGCTTCTTCTTTTTCTCTCAGAGACAAGCGCCAACCTAAAGACCCCCGTCACTCTCTCAGCAGACTGGAACTTCAAGGGGGAGAGTAAAACCATTGGCAGGGAGTGGGAGGGACAAGGGGGGGGGGGGTGGGGGGTCCAGGCAATGCTCTCATTATTCAGGAAGACACTCGAGGCCACAGGAAATAGCACACTTCATTTTTTCTTGTCAAACTCTGGCTGGCTTAATGGCGTGTTCACAGCAAGAGGTGAGACGAAGGGATGGCGTGGCCGGGCCGAGACGTGGAAGGAGTGCTGATCCAGACGGAGGCCGTCATCGCAGCGGCGCCCACCCTGCGTTCTCCTCAAAGGAAGACCACCTGAGTCGCTGAAGCTGCAAACAGCGGCAAATAAATATGTCTCATCGTTCCGAGAGCAAATAGAAGGCTAAGGCTAGCTTTCAAAGAGGAAAATGAAATATGATCTAAATTATACTCTAACTGTAGAGAGGCACAGGTGTCCCTATTGTTCCTCCCATTCCACATCCTCCTAAACCTTCCCTCATTATTGCCTTCATTACCAGTGCCATCGATATGGCAGGCGGCTGCCAGAAAACCTGGATGTATCCACAACTCATCATCCAAGCACCAATTAATCATCCGCCCAGCAATTACACACCTTACTCCACTATACCTTCCATTGATTTTGAACACGGTGATGCTTTTTCTCTATTTCATTTGCACAGCACAAGCTCCTGTGACTGAGGCTGTGGCGAGCTGCGGGCCATGCAAAGCAATCTCCTCCTGCTCCATATATCCGCTGGACTGGAACGGTGTTTTGATCAGAGAGATGATGGGGCAGGTGTTTTGGTACAGCTTCATGTCAGTGAGAAGCCTCATCCCATTGCATTCCAATCTCCAGGCATGGCAGCGGGCTGTGGTGTCAGGCAGCCTCTTTTGTTCGTCTCCTAATTGGGGTAATTTATTGTCCTAACAGACAGAGCAGCTGTGGCTTTACAGCGTAGCACCAATTAAATCCAGATGCTGGAATGGAAAGACGGGCCTGAACGTGACTTGGGGACCAATCGCTAATATTAACTCAGATCTCGGCGAGATGAATATGACAAGCTGTGATGAGAGATTCTTCTCGACGCATCGCTACGCCGCCGATATTGAAAACATGCAATTTCGATGAGGATTCATGAAAAACAGATCTCAGGCTGACGTTACGCATCATTTCTAATAATGGATGCAATTATCTGCCAGGTTAAACATCGAAACAGAAATCTGCGGGGGACGCCTGACAGCCTGGCGCTAGGACTGCGACTGCAATGCAATCTGCAATTAAGCTACTGGACTCCGTAACCCTGTTCTAGTTTTACTCTTGTTAAAGTAGTTTTTCCTTCACAAAATGGCTCTGACAGAGGATCAGGTGAACACGAGCGGAAGACCTGGGGAATATGGGGAGCAACTGAAAGAAATCAGGTCGCTGTGAAGATTTCTCCAGGGCCGGGCTAACCCCGCCATACTGGGCCTGGCCTGCGCGTGCCTCTTCAGTCCGGGCTCTTTAGACGAAGAGCCCTGGGGAGAGACACAAATGTGAGTAACAAAAGAGAATGGAGGCAGCGTGACTCCTTTGGCTTCAAATTCAAAAAGGGAAAGGAGAGGGAGCAACGAGGCAACCCTGGCGAGGTTCTCCTTCTCTTCTTCATTTGTCTTCTCTGTGAAGTTTCAATGAAGCGTTTGTCCACTCTGCCACGGTTTACTCTAATCGGGGAGTGTTTGTTGATGTAATGTGCACAGCCCGGGACAAGTTCTGCTCTCAATCTAGACTATTTCATTTCATTTCACTTTAGTAAGTGCTGTTAATGTGTAGCAACTGAAAAGGTAGCAAGGCATACTAAAGAGTACAGTTGACCCAGTTGCTGCTGCTTCAACACAGAAATGAGCAGAATAGATAACATCTGCATTATAATCGGTAATATCTGGACAAGCCTTAAAAACTGACAGTCAAAGTAACCTTTTAGGTATTAACTTTCATGAGAGCAAAGAACAAAACCACATCTGCTCATTATTATGGTTAACCGCAATAAGTTATTCTGTTGTTAATCTTTTTTTATACTAACAAAGCTGCACCAAAACAAATTTGGAACACCTCACGCCTCACTCTGGAAAATGGATGAGTTTGATAATCAAGCATGAATCTCTTTGAGTAGAATGTTTTTTTTTTTTTTTTTTTTTTTTTTAAAAAGGTCCAGTGTGTAACGTTTTTAGTTGTTTATTATTAAAATCTGTGTTGCCCGTTCACACACTTGTCCTTTTTTTCATGAATATTTACCTCCACCATCAATTCCAAGTATTCCTTTTGGCTTGAAATTTTCATGAACTGGGGTAGACGCTCCATATTCATGGTCCGTCTTGAAATACGTTAGCGTTCTCACTGTCACATGATAAACTCACAGGTGCTGCTAATGCTGCTAATGGGTATCGTCGCTTCCCGACCCCGGCAAGTTTAAAGAAGGAAACATGGAGGACTACACATACTCAAAATTTCTTTTTTATTTTTTACAATTCACAAGGCCAACACTACAAGACAGATTACACTACAACTATTCAAGACAGTGCAACTGAGTATAATATACTAAAGATACATAACCTTCTGCTAGTCCCCTGACACAGAATCTTTATACAATATTTAAAGTGGAGGTTAAGAAATGTCAGGTGATGGGAGTTTGACGTGACAGGGGTAGGATCGCGTTCAGGCTTGGCACCAGTGAAGCACGCAGCACCTTGCATGAATGAACCCTCCTCTCGAGATGAAAGATGAAAGGAGTTCATGGACTTGTACATCTCTGTAGCACCTTCTGCTATTAAAATTCACTCCCGGCACGGAGCCCTTCTGAATCTCATTACTTTCCTCATTGTACAACTGACTTCAAACCCCAAAGACAATATAAAATACCTGTTTGCTGTAGCCTTGACAACAGTGGCTGTGCTCCGTCGGCGTAACCTCTCTTTCCCCCTTCTCACTCTCTCCGAAAGAGACAAACTCGGTTTGAGAGCAAAGAGCCGTAAGCGGTCCGACTGGATGCAGGAACCCTCTGTGCTTTATGAGGATAAAGAGCTCTGGCCCAATTAGCTGTCTTTGTTAAATAAAACTCCACTGGCCCTCATTTAAACTGCTATATAACCCCGTCCCCTCCTCCCCTGCTTGTGTTTTTACAGTACAAAGTGATTACAGATTTAATTAGCTGAGGACCTTGCTTCAGGGAGACTCCTAAATCCATATTGATATTCCTGCAGAGTTCGGAGATAGAGGCCTCGGCTCTGGGATGATGACTTACGAGGTAGGCTGCAGAAAAATTTAATGAAAAGATGATTTGCAACTTTTACCCGCTCCGGTTTACTTTTTCCCCTGAGGCTAATCATTGGGCTGAGAATTATGCAGAGAGCAAGGAGTGGATCAATGCTGCCTTACTGCGAGAGCTTTGGATGTAAACAGGCCTGCTGTCAACATAGCAGCTTTTCTGGTTTTGACAAGATGTTCTAATACTGGAAGCTGAAATGTATTATCTGTACGCACACCTTAATAAAATTGTTTTTTAACTGGAATAAAAAAAAAATTAAAAAAAATAGAGTTTAAGTGAAATTATCCTACCATTTCTCCATACAGACAATAGTGCTGACAGAATTTGAACGGGTTAAGCACATACGGTTAGGGTTTGGCAACAAAAACTTCACGGAAAGATCGTGGTTACGGTTAATGAAACTGCCAACGTTAATTGCAAGTCCGTAAAAGAGGCAAACTCCGATGTCTTTCGTAAAACTCAGATATTCACACACCCATCCACGGAAGGCAATCGTCCAATACAGACGGAATTCCTTGGGCTGATATTATTCATTGTGAAATAAAAAATATGTTTTTCTTTAAACTTCTTGCAGGCATTCCTTTCCTTTAAAAAAACGTTTTGTGACGTATCTTGAGTCTGTGGACCAGTTTTGGTTATTGGACTGTGTCCTTTTTTTGTTTCCATGGATACTTGCCCAAACTAAGATGACAGGATGTTACGTAAAGATATTGATGGAAGTTGAAAGCAGAAATTGTTCCAAAAGCTGGCAGGTTTTGGTATAAAGGACTTATTTTTTTAGAGCCACCATTCTACATTCAAATATCAACAAGGAGAACTCCTCAGAAGAGGCAGAGATAGCAGTTGTAATACACCAGATTACAACACTGCGACATGGAAGAACAGGTTGTTAGTAGGAAGTCACATGGGTACATTAGGTCCAGCTGAGGGATGTTGAGCGGCACACTGGAAGTGTACATACAGGAAGTTACATACAGCACCCAAGATTCCAATAATTTCATATTTATAATAAGTGTTATAAGAGGAGGAGAAGGATCTTAAAGCGTAACTCTCGCCAAAATGCAACCTAGGGTAGGGTTTCCAAAAAAGAGGACACTCGGCCCGGCCTCGAGACAAATCCAGACGGGCTTCTCAGAGGTTAATGAACATGCTTTATGGAGCAAAAATAACTTCTGTAAGAAAATAAAATAAAATCTGTAACAACCTGTAACAAAATAATAGCGCTCTTTTAAAATACACAAATAATATGAAATAATAAAAAAATATTACTAAATATGACCACCTTTCTAACACCTTGTGTGTTAGAAAATCCAGCTTCAACTAAATCAGATAAATAATAAAAGACACTGAAACATATGTGCCAGCTTTGCAAACGGTGCACTCCGCCCCCCACTTGTCCGGTCCCGACCGGGACGCTACGTGGGACATTCTTTTTGCTGTTCAACTGTGAAGCTGCTCTAGTCTTGTTTTATGGTTGCTGCGCAGGCTCCACGCAGAGCTTTCCCCGTAACCTATGTAAGTGGCCTGATGTTTATACTTGTGCGCTGGTGTGCGCGTCGAGCCGGCATGTGTGTGTGTGTGTGTGTGTGTGTGTGTGTGTGTGTGTGGGGGAGTGGATGATAGAGCGAGGGAGAAGTGAGAGAGTGACGGCGAGCGAGTACAACTCTAGAGTCATAGTGAGAGAAACAAAGTGTCTCCCCTGCCTTTTGTGTGTAATCCCTGTCTGCTCCGGTCCCTGTCTGCTCCGGTCCCTGTCTGCTCCGGTCCCTGTCTGCTCTGGTCCCTGTCTGCTCCGGTCCCTGTCTGCTCCGGTCCCTGTCTGCTCTGGTCCCTGTGTATGTGTGCGTCGCAGAGCTGCCTCTCCTGGGAGTCTCTCTCTCTCTCAGCTGGTCCTCTTGCCATCATCCACCATTTTGTTCTTTGTTTGGTTTGTTACACCTTACAACACACATCACACCATTTATTCACTCATCCACACATGGCAAACACGACTGATGTCTACTACATTTACACATCCCACTATTGCATTTATGTTTAGTTAATTTGTGTTATTAGTATATTTAGTTAAATAATCTGTGTGTGACCTCCCTTTTGTTGCTGGCCTTGAGCCAAACGGTAACATCGGTCAATAAGAGTCTATCTCTGAATGCAACGTAACAGGGAGGAGAGTAAAGATGGAAAGCCCCTAAAGCTTAGTTCCATATAAATGCACGGATAATGTGTTGTTTTTGTCGTTAGTGAAAAACAATATTGACCTTCTAGTTGAAAAAGGAGCCTCATATAAGGATGACATTTCCTCCTATGGAGTCCGTTCATTCGCATTCGGAGATCAGCACTTTTTGACTGACTAGGTGGCGGATAGCATAAACAACAGCAGCTAAAGTGAGTTGTTCAAAACCTTTTTTAGTAAACTGTGTACACAAACAATGTTCTCAATGCTGGAGTTCATGTGTAGAGCCCCTGGTCATACTTTGAGCAAAGTTTCATGTCAGATGCATCGATGCAAAATCATCTACATCCGTATCGCGCTGCATCAATGCAATTATTTATTTTAACACCCCTATAAAGCAGTGTGCCATGGGTTTCTTTACATCAAGACTGTACTGAGTGTAACAGTACGGTGCTGAACAGCAGGGGAGCTGTGAGGTAACGTGCTGGAGCCAGGGAGTACATGCAAATGAGTGTGGAGAGTACGTAGGTGTCAGGGGGGATCGTCAAACTCCCTGCACGTACTATGAATATTTCACTACAGACACACAGCAACTTCCCGGCCCAGCCCTGGAGACAGACCAAGAAACAGAGACAAATAGATTATGCGGATAGATAGATATGTAGATGGATAGATAAGTAGATGGATAGATAGGTAGATGGAGGGATAGATAGATAGATAGATAGATAGATATGTAAATCGGTAGGTAGATAGGTAGTTGGGAAGATAAGTATAGAGAGATAGATAGGAAGATGGATATATATGTAGATAGATAGATATGTAGATGATAGATATGTGATAGATAGGTAGAGGGATAGATATGTAAATGGCTGGTAGAGGGATAGATCGGTAGATGATAGACAGGTAGATGGATAGATATGTAAATGGGTAGGTAGAGGGATAGATAGGTAGAGGATACACAGATAGGTAGATGGATAGAAATGTAAATGGGTAGGTAGAGGGATAGCTAGGTAAATGATACACAGATAGGTAGATGGATAGAAATGTAAATGGATGGATAGGTAGAAGGATGGATAAGTAGATGGATGTAGTAACCAGATATGTAAATGGATAGATAGATAGATAGATAGGTAGATGGATGGATATGTAAATGGGTAGGTAGAGGGATAGATAGGTAGATGATAAACAGATAGGTAGATGGATAGAAATGTAAATGGCTTGATAGGTAGAAGGATGGATAAGTAGATGGATGTAGTAACCAGATATGTAAATGGTTAGATAGATAGGTAGATGGATGAATCGCCCCCCACTCTAGCCCCCCACCCCCTTCACCCAACATGGATACCTGTCTCAGGCTTCAACTCACAGCCCTGTCTGAGAGCTCACCACATCACACCAGCAGGTTACCCCCAGATCAGACTGACTGACCGACACAGACGCATGATGAAAGAGATCACCTAAGTGAGCATGAACATCTGTTCCCAATTTTAGTACCATCCAGTAGTTGCTGAGAAACTTCTCCCAAAACCACAAATTCAACCTTCTGGTGGCGCGAGACGACAAGTCAGTAGGATTCATTATCTGGGAAACAGCTATTAGGAACCTGAATTCACTTGAGTGACATCTTTGAATTTTTTATATAGAAATGTTCTTATTTATTAATTTATTTCCATTACTGTTCATTATGATATATTGACCTGTGTACTGTCCAATTGGATCTTGTCACTGGTTTTGGGGAAGGTGTCTCTATTGAAGGTGTTGATGTGTGTCTTGTGCTGTGTTTATAATGTTGCTTACACATGTATGTGTATGTGTGTGTTTTTAGATATCCTGCTGCAAATCAAATTTCCTTTTCTAAGGATAAATAAAGTGGAACTTGAACATAAAATGTACACAATTTTTCCATTCAGACAAATGCACACAATGTATTCTCATCCAAGCCACAACCTGCCTCCGCTCAGTGAAAGCCCCAACTACAATCACCCTTCAGTAATGAGATAACTCCACATCTCCGGGAAGAGGCAATATCATAGCACATCCTGTACCTTTTGTATCATTACAAGCAGCACACGGAGCACCAGAAAACAACTATAGATTCATCTTCTTACTTCTTCAAACAGAATGCCTTCATTACTTAATACAAAACATTTTTGAAGCAAAATCGACCAACGCTGAGTTGAGAAAACGCTTCTCTCTTTTGGGAATGTGACCCTTAAGGATCGCCACAGTACAGCAGTTCATTTCTAGCTTCAGACTGAGCTCTAAGAATTCAATTTTCCCCTTGGAGAACTTTATGTTTTTGTTATGTTTCAGATATGCAATAGACTTGCCTTTATTTTTCAGGAGGTTCTTTATTTTAACGCTACCGTTCATCCGGGGATATAAAAATGCAACACCATGCGGTCGACTGTCCCAAGCGTTTGTTGCAATAAATAGATGGTGTCATTTTGGCAGCTGCATGTTAGGTGCTATGTTATGATTTAAAGATTGCCATGTTGTGCCGATCAATATGTCTGCATCAGATGAGCTGAGGTTTACAGGGGCAGCGGAGGGAGGAGGAGGAGGAGCACTAAAGCAGTAAATCTGACCAGAAGCACTTACTTCCACTGCGTATCCTATGGGCCATTATTGGTGGGTGTGCTCACACATCAAAGTGGCAGGGGTCTTCCAGGCTAAAAAGGAATAAGAAACAAAGGACCATTAAATCACAGCGATAGACCCTGCATCGAGCAACACACATGTGAACACGCAAAACACACACACACACACACACACACACAAACACACACACACACTTAAACACTGCTGTATGTGCTGTATGAGGACTGAACAGAGAAAGACTGAGAGAAGAGGAGAGGGACAGAAAGGGAGCGCAACATTGATTTTCCCCCTCTGAAGTGCCAGTTCATCATTCTGTGAGACACACTCTATCGATCCGCCGCCTTTAGTTTGTTTGTAATTTTGGGGGCTCAAAACTCTTCACAAAGATAGATCCTCTTATATGCCACTTGCCTCCGAGATGAAGAATGGGAGGATCAATGAATGTGTGGAGATGACCTCATTTTGCTAGGCGCTCCTCACTCACTTGGTTTTTGTGGCCCTGTTTAAGAAAAAAAAAAAAAAAAAAGGAGCTTTGGGGTAGGTGGACGTGGGGGGAATCCAGGCAACTGAGTGTTTATTATAATAATATAAGCCCCAGTCTTGCCATAAGTTAACCTTTCAGCTTTGATCTCACATTAGTACTCTGAAACATTATTTTATGAATGAATGTCCAGTGGAGTGTCCCATCGCTCCTTAATAATCTCACCGTTAGATCTTCCCCCACCTTTCTTCTTCTCTTCCATGCCATCTGGTATGAAGTGAATACAGACTGTGTGTCGTTTACTAACATCACATTACATAACTTTTGGGCATTTAAGTTCATCCTTCAAGCAATTACCTCCTGCTGCCATTTGGAGCTGAAGGCAATGTGCTAAGTTGCCAAGTGCAGTTTTAACTCAAAACCTCTAATGCCCCTCAAAAAGCTCTCTACTGGATCATTTCTTGTTACTTTCCATGGCTGAAAAAAAAAAAAAAAAAAAAAAAAAAAAAAAACAGTACAAATTGGACTTTTTCAAGCCAGTAATCTTCTGTGTGGTGCATCAAAATCCCAACAAGCATCCCATCATTAGTGGAGCTTTTGTAAAGGACGCAACTAAGTCTTCAGAAAAGGCGTAACAAACGGAACCTCAACAGAAAATTGACTTGAATTGACAGAAAAATTTGTTTTACAACCGGATGCTATTTTTGTGCTTATGACAACATTGTACCCACTACGTGGCACACTCAAAATTCCTCATTTTATAGAAAACTCTGTTTTTTTGCAATTGTATTGTCTTTACAGTTTGTTTGTTCATGTTCCTTGACCTGTTGGTTATTTTTAATCACTGCATTCCCAGATCTCAGTAAGCATGCTGGGAATAAACATTTGATTAAATTAAGATTGTTAAAAAAACATTCCGTTAAAAGCAAAGAGTTTAAAAAAGTTGTTGATTGGAGGGTGGGTCGTGCATGCTTTAAAGGAATACATACTTCCTTTAGGAAAGGTTCACGCCTACAAATCTCTATCAAATCAATAATAAAGAACCTTATAAGCTGAATAACAATTTCTAATTTCACTCAGTTTTTTGAAGCAGCCAAAATGCAAAAAGTGAAAAAACTCTCTACCCCTTACCAAACACTACAGTAGCTGATTTCATTGTGATCTGTGAACATTTAAAGGTGCTCTAAGCGATGTTGGGTGTGTTCAGCAGACAGGCAGCTCGCAGATAGTGAGGAGATGTTTTCTGGATGTGACAAAAAATGTTGTAGCCTAAAAAACGCGTGACATCGCTTAGAGCACCTTTAACTGGAGATAGGTGACTAATCGATCATGGTGTGTAGTGACTGGTTGCAACAAAAGCCTGCAGATTCTAGGGAGCGGCGCAGAAGAAATCAAATCCATCTGGCCGATTCTATTGTGAAATATTTCCATTCCAAAGAGACTTCAGATACAGTATTAGGAGACCACTAAGGCCTATATAAAAGCATCCAAAGAGCACCACGTCATGGGACCTTTAAATGTCAAAAGATGGGCAAAAGATGTGGCATGTAGGTTAAGAATGAGTCAACATATCCCAACAAATTATAAGCTGCAATGTCAAAGCTGTTGTCTCTCTCAGAAGCTTCCGAAGTGGAAAAAAATCCCTCGTGAATGGACTCATAAGAAAATGAAAATATACCCATAGAAGGATTATCAGCCAAACACAGAGGATAAGTGTCAATAAGAAAAAAAGGGTCATTAACAGTTTTATTTAGTTTCAGTTCAGTTGTGGATTGTAGGGTGGATCGTACCCATTTTAAAGGAGTAAATACTTCTCTCCGGGAGCGAGCAGAATTGGGTTCCCCTGCCAAGATTGTGTTGGTGCTGTAGGAGCATATATTCATCGCAGCCCCTTTCCCACTGTGACCTTGATAGCTTCCAGGAAAATTCTCATCCTGAGAGACAACCACCCACATACAGCCTTACCTTAACATCTCATCTGCACTTTATCATACCCTCCCCCCCCCCCCCTTATATTCAGAGCAACGGAGAGCTATCACCTCAGAACAGCTTCAGAGAATATGAAGGTCATCATACCATAGCATACAAAACAGCAACTCCGTGAAAACATCCTTTAGTCAAGGTTCAGCGAACAAAACAACAAACAGACACCCACTCACAAGAAAAAGACGAAACGTCTGCAGAGTTCCATGGAAAACTATTATTTTCACATCGTAATGTTCTCTATTGTTCACCGTCAAAATCAAGTTATATATTTGTGGCTGGATTTTTGTAATGCATTTCTAATCACCATGCCACACATTCCTGCTCATACCCACTTTCATCAGTCTGAAATTACTCATGAGAAAAAGAAAATACATCAAATATAAATTGCCATTTATTTTTTTTATGATGATGATGATTGCAACCTTGAAGAATAGTTTATAGAATAAGAAAAATACATTTCACATTAGCCTGGGACATTAATTCTATTTTTCCTATTTTAGACCACAATGTCACCCACTCAGCAAACAACTGTAGCAGTCAGCATGCTAATGTTCAAAATCTGTGCCTTGCCCACACACACACACACACACACACACACACACACACACACACACACACACACACACACACACACAAGTTCACTAATGCATGTTGCACTAGCATGTTGTCAGCAAAATATTGGCAATTCTATTTTTGCCAGCCCTCTAATCTTTTCCCTGTTAGCACAATGATAAACACCCTAACTACAAAAATGCAAAATATAATAATTTTATTGTTATTATTTATTATACTAGTGCAGTGCCCGTTGAAAATGTGCCTGTTTGGAACGGGCGATTACTTGGCCTGTGGTATTGCTGCTTGTAGAATTCATCAAAAACAAATTGTACCCCAAAATTACTTACAGAAGGACCCCAAACCACTTAATGTGCAACTCCACTGTATAGCCTACTACTTACTTACAGTGTAGGCTACTTCTACTTCTACATCAGAGGAAGACATTGTACTACTGTATTTACCTGACAGAGAACGCTGCAGATTTAGAATGTAATCACAAAATATCACAATGAAAATGTGGAGTAATCAGACATTAGCGTCATGGACTCATGGCAGTGTGTAACCCAACTGGCCCGTTATGAGAGCTAATCAGCACATATCTGCGTTCATCAACCGCCAGAACCGGACTATGTGTGTAGAGAGAGAGAGAGAGAGAGAGAGAGAGGCACAAAGAAATTAATCTTAACTTTATTTTTATATTAGCGAATTCTTTCAATCCTAGTTCATACAAGGCTGGCTTACCGGCTGGACACAGTGAGCGCCTGCCTTCAGGCCCCGGACCTTTTGGGGCCCCAAAGGCAGTTACTTACTCAAAAAATGAACTATTGTAAATCTATAAGGTTGAGTATGTTGGACCTTCACTGTATTGTACAGTTGACCCTGCTATTCAAACACACCAATGGACTGCAGATGCACTGCTGGGGATTTGCGGGGGTATTTTGGCGACTTAATTAACCCGAACCAGGGTAAGTCTGATGAAAACTGATGTGTCTGCCCGGTTCAACTCTGAGATTTTCTCACATTGCACAGCGCTCTGAAGGAATAATCTCTGAGATTAGGCTACGTTATGTTCTGCCAGCTCACAGCAATTTAATACAATAGCAGGGAAAGAGTCCCCCCGCTGTTCTAAAGCGTTCTGCATGTGGCGTCTGCGTGTGATGTGCAGGTTACCTTCCCCCCCAAACACGGACACACATATATACAGATACGTATCGCTTTATAAGATAGATAGCCTGCCTGTAAGTGGCATCACGCTCTGTCTGCACTTATTGTGCTTTGCATGTGTGGGATTCTGAAACGTCCTTAAATTAGGGAATTATCATTTGTTTATTCAAAGTCAAAGACAGTCCAAAGTAGGCTAGTGCTACTTTGCACATTTTTGTGGGGCTGAGGTGTATGTCACATTTTAGCTGCCAAAGCTCCACTGCGCTACTCTCTGTCTCTGGTCCTCAGTGTGAGAGGGGGAGTGGCCTGCGGCTAGAGCGGCAAAAGCCAATGTGTGCTTCTAACAGTTTGAGAGATATGCGCATAACACCCACACACCCACACCCACCCCCACGCACCCCCACCCACACACACACACACACACAAAGACGTTCCTGCAATTTATAGATAGATAAATCTGGGGCTAGACTCCAAGACTGATGTGAACTGAATGATCCTCAAGAGTCCAAAAGAGAACATTAGCAAGGAGTTTTTTTTGTATCAAGGGCTCAAAACTGAACTTTCCTGAACTAATACAAATTGGTAAAAGGCTCAAGCCTACAAATATCTTATTAATAAAGAAACTCATCAACTGAATAACAATTTATTGTTTTATTCACTTGAATTTTCTCAAAGCAGCCACAATGCAAAAAGCTAAATCAGTATCAGAATCCGCAGTTTTAAACCCTTCATAATGGTTGACCACTATATATTTACAAACTCCAACCAAACACTACAGTAGCTGATTTTTTTGTGATCTGTGAACATTTAACTGGAGATAAGGGACTAATCAGTCATGGTGTGTAGTGATTGGTTGCAACATAAGCCTGCAGAGTCAACATATCCCAACAAATTATAAGCTGCAATGTCAAAGCTGTTGTCTCTCTCTACAGAGGCTTCCAAAGTGACAAAACTTCCTCGCGAATGGACTCATCAGAAAATTAAAAGAAACACACCCATAGAAGGATTATCTGTCAAACACAGAGGATAAGTGTCAATTGTACAGAGGCCTGAGATGCCATGTGGATATTGAGGCGAACGTTTCTGACAGATTCACTGTAATGAGCCTCCATTCTCACAGTTCACAGCATCGAAATGACTGACAGCCTCGACACTCTGGGCGGAGGTCATCCATGTGAAGTGAGTGCCGCATCCTCCAAATGCTTTTGCCATATTTGCTGCCTACAGGCAGTCTATCTGGGGTACTTCTTCATTTCCTTACTCCCCAGGTTTTTAAAATGCCATTTATGTCTAATGGCCGTGCTCATTAGCTGCATCTGAAAAACACACTCCGGTCATTACCAGCTACATTTGCAGTCAGGCTTCATGCCGAATTCTCTTGTTAAGAGCCATCCGTCACAGCCCTGTTCCTTGGCAGTTGGTACCACAAATGACGCAAAAGCTCAAATCTTCAAATTATGTGCAACTATCTTTATCTGCTTACATTGCTAGTGAATGTGTTTTGACTAGGCTGCTTTATCAGTGTAGTGAGAAACCCAATCTGAAACAACATCCATCATGTTGAGTCTGCGAAGGCCACTTGGGGGACTACGCAGGCAGTAGCGTGCTAAGAATTGCACTTTACCTTGGTGCAATCCTCTTGTGTATGGGCAAAGTGGGAGAAGGGAGGGTTGTGCATGACTGGGACTGCGATGGAGACAAAAGCGCTCAATTCTCTTTCATTATTTACTTGTACCACTGTCAGATATGGACAGATGTTACAAGAAAACCTTGGTACAGTATGCTGGGGGTAAATGTCCACAGAAACCCCTTCAGAGTCAAGAAGAAGAGTTCATTCAAGAAGCAAGAAAAGCACTTTTGTCACCATCAGGTCCACGGAAGCACAGCTTGCTATTTCTACCCTAATACTGCAAAATAAATAACTGCTTTGGAATCACAGCGCCACAGAATTCTTTTTAGATTCGGCATGTTTCTTTAAAAGGAGCATGCGTGGGTGTGCAACAGCCTGTCCAAGTAAGAAATAGAGAGAGAGAGGGAGAGTGGGTGGGGGCGCATGCTGGCTATCCTTTGTCAACTGCTCAGTGCCATTTAATGGCCTGTAAACCCCTTTGCTGGAGAAAGAACAGGCAATTAGCATACTGAGTGGATTACAAGATTGCTCTGACTCCTGGATTAATGTGTGCACTTAATCTTCTCTTTGCTAAGCGATTCTTGGATATACAGCCATTCAAGGGGAACAAATGTCCTTCCAAAACACATCATGGAAAAGGAATTTCTAACATGTTGGCATCAAAATTGAAGTATAGTTACTTTATGTATTGTTAGGCTGAATTGTCCATGGTCAAACATAGGTTTTATAAACAGTCAGTCCTGGTGATCATTTTGTCAAATTTACAAGCCCAAGGCATAACAAGCATTTCTATATACCAACATTGACGTTGGTGGGGACGTGATGTGCAAGGTACCAAGTAGACAATTAAATTAGGATCCAGGAAGTCTAGTTGGAGTAACAGATTAATACAGGTACCAGAAGACTTCACAACGGTTTCCATCCCAGTGGCAAGCATTTGATCCACATGGTCACGATCAACAGTAGAAATAATCCCTTCACATTGCAAAGTAATCTACAAGGAATGTGAGGCCAATGCAGCGCCTTTCCAGATGATGTTGCGTTGCAGCAAAAATTTAGCCTGGTTCAACTGTTTTGGCTGACGACCTTGTGTTGTTTTTCCGCCGAGCCCCCGACGTTGACACTCCCCCTTCATCGCTGGTCTGGCTCCATTCAAATGAATAAGAGGGCTGCATTTTTCCACGCAGGGATGAAGTCAATTTGAACGCGGCCTTAGTGGCCCAAGTGTCCCCCGCCCCCCAGTGCCTTTCTGGTCTGGCTGAGTGCCCCCCTAGTGCTATTTGTTTTGGCCCAAGTGCCACTACGAGTGTCCCAAGTTCCCCTTATGTGCCCCTTTTGGTGATTTACAAGGGGCCCCTTTACCTTGCAGATTTTCGCAACATCACAAGATTACGAGAGAATCGCAGGATCACATATCGCACAAGTGATGTGTTTGTGTCTGAACTACCAGTTTACCAAACCAATTGGCATCCTGTGAGGGGGTACTTGCAGCTACAGGCGCTGTTGACTGTGTGTGTGACTGTCACGACTGTACATTCAAAACAACAATTGCGGAATTGATAGACAGATGGTTCATCCAATCACCTGCCAGGTATAATTATATTTTTGTATTATTTAATTTTTTTTTTTTTCAAATGACTGCTCCTCAGATGGTTCTGTGTAACAAACCATCTGGCTCGCCAGGTTAGGGCCACCTCGCCTGAAATAAAAAAAAAAACACTTGAGCCAACATCCTACAAAATGATACCTTTTTATCAAATAAAACATGACTCATCAGGGAAAAGAAGCAGGATTGCTTTCATAGCAAATGTGCCATCTACATACATTATTTTGTGTCCTTGAACATAAAAGTCAAACATTTGCCCTGACGCACAACTGTGCCACACACCACACCATCTTCTTGATTGCTATCCTCTGCCTATCTGTACTCTATATGATACATTTGGGGCTGCACTCCATATCTCCACAAAGTCGGGCTTCATATGCTATCTCTACCATCGTTCCTGAATCCCTATACCTATTCGCTGGCTTTGATATGATCTTTAATCCACGGCTCCCCACCTAACCCCCGAATCTTTCACCCAGAGTGTCAGCCCAGAAATGAAAAGAGCTGATAACTTTGCACTACTATTGCTCAGCGCCAAGGCAAGGTGTCTTAAAACGGCAACCTCAGCTTCATATACATTCAGGAACACATACAAACACAAATGTGTGCACACTGTGGCAGATAGCATAGTGTCCAAACAAGGTATTCATTCATTCACATCAGATATTCAGTGGAATAAACTTTCAATCTGTGACGCTCACTTCTAATATCTTGCAGGTGGTACCCATATGCCATTGAAGCATCATGTTGTAAACATTATTTTAAAAAAGAGCTTAGGACAGCTTGAAAATGGGCTCAAGAGCAATAACCGAATGCATTGCTCCCTTCCTCTAAATATCAACACAGATTACCATCTTTTCAGCAATTCTCTGCCTACGTCCTCGCAGATAAAAGGCTTTCAGGATGCACTCCTTCAAAAAAACTAAAGTGCTGATGCACTGTATAGTGTCAAAAGGGAACAGATGGTTGAGGTGTACCTTTGCGGTCCATTGAGATGAGTGCTTACTGTTCCAAAAGCTAGACCGGCATGCCTAAGCCACAGTGGGCTTTAGCTGTATATCAAACTTCACTCCTGAGTCATTTTTGGTGGCGAAAAAGCTGCAGAAACTGAGTGAGTATAGGGATGAGAAAGAGAAAGAAAGCCTGGATCCCTGGACACATTAAGAATGCGTTTTCTCCTTAGTTTTCTCCTTAGAAATCAATAATGTCTCATTGCCTTGAAGATCGCCAGGAATGCCATCGCTTTCAATATATTCATTCTTCTCAATGAACACACTGCAGTGATCCACATCCCTCCTCCCTCCTGGTCCATCTCCTGGGAGGTTCTTTTAACTTGTTAAGATCTCTTTTCTGCTCCTTTAACAATGGCATTTGTCTGAAAATAAGTGTATAAAGCGTGCTCTACCGTCGGAGACCCTGGAGTTTGTCCGTGCTGAATTGCATCACAAGCAATGAGCTTCGACATGTTTATTTTTCTCCTCATCAGGCCATGATTTGATATGCCGCACTGCATGATTTTTTTTTTTTCTCCACGCATGTCCTCAGTTGCACCCAGTTGAGAAAAGGGAATCATTACAAGCCACCCACCGCCCTCTGACGTCCCCAGAACATGCTTTTATTTACCTCCAAGGTACGCTGTTCACCAGGGTTTAAAGAAGCGCATATTGCACAGCAGAGACTTAATACGTCGATTCACTTCTCTTAATTATCAAAATTAACCATAGACCTTGAGAGCAATAGAGACTCTGAGACAGCTGCCACCAGTCCCTGGTCTCTCTCCAAAAGAGTGAATTGAGGACATGAAACCTCCAGCTGTGAGGTAAGCAGTCAAAAGAATTACAGATTGCAACTGCAATAACCTTAGGGAATAAATGGTTGTTGCCAGATGTAGGTTTCAAGAATTGGCTGGGATAATATTTCCATCTTGACGTGCCCGTTTAATTTAGCTGTCTGTTTAGTTCTTGCACTTGGAAAGTAAAGTTCCGTTAATAGAATTTTTGCTCTGACAATTCTTTCTGATGACCAACACATTTCCGCTCCAGAACTTGTCGGAAATCTTAAATAGACCTTTCCCCCCCCCCCAGTACATGTGAAGGTGTATGAGAGGATACATGTGTCATGGTGCAGTCTCAAGAAGCACGTAAGAGTGTGTGTGTGTGTGTGTGTGTGTGTGTGTGTGTGTGTGTGTGTGAGAGCACACTTGAATCACTTCTGCTGAGCGTAACAATAAAACATAGCTCAATGTGAAGCCCTCACTCAGCAACTTTAATGCTGGCTCCGCGAACAAAAAGGTCAAAGCTTACAGTAATTTTTTGTTCTCTCCACATCAATATATGATGCTTCACTGGGGGGCAATGAGAACCCGTCCAGAGTTATATAAAAGGGGATCTGTTTGTACGGGGCGAGCTAACACACTCTCCGTGCACACCAGACACCTTTCGACCCGTGAAACAGCGAGGCCTTAACGGCTCAATTCTGTATTTCCTCACAAAACCACTGAAGTCAGCTCTGGTTTATTACAGCTAATGTACCATCTGCTTCCCAGGGTGACTCCTCATTAAATATGAAGGAGATAAATAACATCTCACGTCTGCAGCACTGACCCTAAGCGTGATCAGTGCTGGCAGAGGGGGGGGGAGGGGACCGAGACAGGCCTGACAGTCCATCTTATACATATATCTACGACGTTCCACTTCCGGGATTGCTCCGGTGCTGCTGGAAATTCCGCCGGATCACGTTCTTTTCACCTGGATGTCCGTTACCTTCTGATATCTTTGTGTTGGAATTTTAAACTCCGGTGGATTTCTGAGGACTATTCAGATCTCTGCAGGGTAAATCCAGACAGCTAACTGTCCAAGTCTGATTTTTGAACGTACACATGTTCCACCAAAATAAGTTCCTTCCCGAGGCTATTTTGCAGAGGCACCGTGGCTCTGTCGGGCGGTTAGTGCCGCCCAAGAAGATTGTGATTGGTTTAAAGAAATGCCAATAAACCAGAGCACCTTTTTTCTCCCATCCCGGAATGCTATTTGGACTAGCCAGACCCTCCTCCGCAGCGCTGTGTAGGAAGGACTGGCAAAGCGAGACTATTCTTTATATGACACAGTTAGTGCAACATGGTGAAAACTGCAAGTAGAAGTTGTTTAACAGATTGCAGCTCCGGACAGTCTTGGCAGATATTTTGCATCTAAGGACATCACAGGGAACTGTAATTCAATCAATAAGGAAGGAAGTTTCTAATGATCCAGTTTTACTTTCAAAAGTTTACATTATGAAATCAAAGGTCTACAATGATGAGATCTTATACAATCAAGTCTAGCCAGAAATCACAAGTTGGTCCTCCTTAAAGGGACACAGATCAACACATCTAGATAAATGGATGCTTGATTTTAAGTGCAACAAGGAGGTGGAGACTTGGCTGGCAGACCTCATTTATATAGTGTTTCATCATAAAATGGTCCACATAGTCCCTGAGAATTGACCGCTAGTTCTGCACCTGAGGTAACGCACTTGCCACCTTTATAAACTTTATAAAAAGCCAGTAATGCAAAGCAATGTCTTTTGTTTGTCTATTTCCCCAGACAATTAATTCTCCATTACTGTCACTGTGTATTACAAGGACATATGTGCGTGGGAGTGTAGATGTGTGAGTACGAAAGCAAAAATAAATAGCTACTCCCTTGATGCTGCTTAATTTTAGCAAGCCACTCATAATGGAATGGTTTATATAAGCACCAATTTACCATTCATCATGTTTATTTTAAGATAAGAAGTGACAAATGCTTTTTTGTCATCATTTAATTTTTTCAAATATTGTAAGTTGATCACAGTTTCTTAACACTGGGTCGACTCATTGAGAAGAAGTGGGATAAATAATGTATCAAGAAGTGCCAGAAAAAAGACATGTTCTTCTGAGAGACAATAAATAAACATGTTTTAAGTCCAGTCTCTCAGCACAACCACTGTGGAACTAATAATGACTGTTGAAGTGCTTTCGAGCAACGCAGTTAAACCACTGTTCCAGTGTAGCAGCAACTGCTCCTAAAGCCTAAAAAAGAAATGATCTCTTAGCCAACCTTCCTAGTTAAATACAGGCTAAAAAAAGGGAGGCAAATTGCCTACTATAATGAAAACTGTCATGCCTCAGCATAAAATGGATTGGGAGTCCCTATTGCACTAAAAAGACTTGTCAGTCTATGACAGTACACTGTGCTGAGTTTCTAACCAAATTCAGTGCAGTTTGTGCTCCACAGTGCAGTATGAAATCTAATTAATCAGTAATGAAGTCCACTTCATGTTTTGTACCAGAGATTTAGCCTCATAAGAAGCCACGAGGCAAAACTAGCTCATGTACAATAGAACTCTAATAGAACTTTAATTTATTTCTACTTTATTATTTCACTGGAAATGTCATGTTAATGCCAACTTGAAGTATGTCTAGAAAGAGTTTATGTATCCCTTTCAGCCCTCATGGTCAAGCTCTCATGTTTTCTCACAGAAAGCACACGTCACAACACACCAAAGACAATTCTGCTGAGCAGCTGTCTAAATGTTTCTTCTCTGCACTTTTCTCAGAGGCGTTTCCTCTCTGCGATGCTAAAAAGAATACTGTGAGCTGAAAAGAGCTCCCTGGAGTTTATTTTTTTTTTTTCTCTTCCCTCCACCACTGGACACTTTGGAGAGCTCTTTGCATATGGACACATGCTGCGCAGTCTCCACATGAAAACACCACAGGCTACATTTGGGGAGGCACACTGTACAGGCAGGAGGCTTTATTGAGAGCTCAAACAGCAAAGGCTGCTGAAGTCAGCTTCTGGCACGATGAGACAAGGCTGACAACTCGTTATACATGGGGATTTCTCTTCATATCTGCCTTTGTCTTTGTGCTTCTATTTCTCAGACTTACAGTGTGCCACATTTTCTTTTGTTTGCCTTTATAATTATTTGGAGGAAAGTCAAGAATTCCAAGAATATTTTTACGATTAAATTGACTTTTTTTTACAAGGCTGGTGCCTTAAGAAAAAAGACCAACTGTTTTTTGATGATGTGGCTCCTTGGTGTTCTGCTGATTTATGATGTAAGAAGTCATGTGTTACCATTACCATCCTTGTGACTTTCAAACGCACTATGCAACCGTGACGACCCTTTGGCCTACCAACGGCTCCAGAGCTGGCTGACCCTAATTACAGCGTTGGCTTTGCTGCCAGACCATCTCATTGGAAACCAGCCACAGCTTTTGGCGACCTCTGCATACAAGCTGTTCCCAATGGAAAGCAATTTAATGCTTGGCTGCTCAAAGAACAAAATATATGCAGCACAAGAAATCTCTTAGATAAATTACAGCGGGCGAGCAGGCTCTGTCAGAGCCTTATCTGAGGCCTGATGAGCCACCTGTCACCTTAGAGGTGACATGAAACCACAACGTGGCCGGAAGCAGTCAAATTCTGTGTTCCCCATGGTGGGAAACTGCTGGGAGAAGAGCAGTGCATCTGCAGTCCATTGGTGTGTTTGAATAGCAGGGTCAACTGTACAATACAGTGAAGGTCCAATATACTCAACCTTACAGATTTACAACTGTTAATTTTTCGAGTGAAAAACTACAGCACCACAGGGAGTTGGTCCGCAAAGAAGCAACACTCTCCTGTGTCCTCTGTGTTTTTCTTCTTCTTTTTTACTCCAGTGTGTAACCAGGGCAAGATGTGCCTGCTACTGTAGGTGCCTTCTGGCCAAAAAATGAGCTGGGGACCCCAAAAGACAGGGTGATGCACATTCACCCCATCCCATTAAAATATTCCCACAGTGGAATATTGCTTGCATCAGTTAGTTTGTGATCATTTGATTGAACACAAATCTGTTTAAGAATATCATCCATTTAAGCATAATATTAAATAAAACAATAAAAGTATTACATTTAGGTCTATAAGACAGCCTCAAAGTCAGGGCAAAGAAAAGCGGAGGCGACCTAAGGGCCATTACTATTTCAGTTTTGATGACCACAAAGTAACTGCCTTTGGGGCCCCAAGGGCCTGAAGGCAGGCACTCTCTGTGCCCAGCCGGTAAGCCAGCCTCCCACATACTAGGATTGCAAGAATTAGCTAATATAAAAATAAAGTTAAGATTCATTTCTATTCTCTCTCTCTCTCTCTCTCTCTCTCTCTCTCTCTCTCTCTCTCTCTCTCTCTCTCTCTCTCTCTCTCTCTCTCTCTCTCTCTCAGCCCTTTTTAGACTAGCTAGAAGAAATGTTTCTATTGACAGTGCTAGCTGAATTACCACTGCTGCAGTGTTCAAGTTTGTGTTTGAGCAGTCAGTGATGTTTAGCATTGCTGACAATGAATATTGGTGTTTTGTGTTATTTTGTGTGTGTGTGTGTGTGTGTGTGTGTGTGTGTGTGTGTGTGCCTGCTAGCTGATTTGTTAATTCAACAGATAACAGAGTTGTGTCCATATGGGATTGGTCATGGTTGACAGCTCTGGTAAATGTAACGACCAGCTGGACTTCACTTCTCAACCCCGTGCCCACGTCAGTCATTGGGGACTGGGAAAAAAAAAACCTGCTACTTTTAACTTTTAGATGGAATCTACACTGCATGCCATGTTCAGGCTCCCCTTGAAATAACAGGAACAGGGGGGAAGGAACAACAGCAAAAGTCAAACCAGTTTCCTGCAATTTAAATGCACTTCAAGTTTCTGAGTTCCTAAAAAGAGTTCCTCTGTAAAAATCCTTGCAAAATAATAATAAAAAAAACACAATATGTCTACATTCCTTCTTGCAGCCTTTTAAGTTATGCTTCCTGTGTGTTGAAATTGACAAAGTTAATGCATGTGTGCTAGTGGTATCAGAAAAATGTCCTTAGCAGTGCACTATGCAAGGGTGGTTGAGGAGCAAATCAGCCTGGGTTGAGAGGTGCTTGGCTTGAGCTAAGACCATGACGCCCTTTAGATTGAATGATGTCCTGGGAAGTCAAACCCATTAAGCACAGCAACTGTACTGGAGAGAGCCCCGCACTGAGAATCCATCTCCTTAGATTAGCCGACAGCAAACATGCCACCAACCGAAACCAGCCTCAGAGAAGTGACGCCTGTGATGCCTTGAAGCAGCCTCGACAATGTAATCCCATTTGCCCTCCAAAGACCGTAATTGTGCCTCCTTTGACCCCTTTTTTAAACTCAAAAACATAAAGAACAAACACACCTTCCCACCGACCAGGTGTGGAGAGGAATTGGAAAATACGAGAGTGAATCAATAATTACACAGCAAAAGCTTTTCTTCCTTTCACGCTCTGAACCAAACTGACACATTCTTTTCATATCTGATTTGCAGTTGCAGTATGAAAACATTTTTTTTTAGTAATGACTAAAATCAGTCAAATTGCAGTCACATTTGTCAGCAATATAATTTATTTTCAAATGATTATGACATGAATAATGTGGAGAAACATGTTTCCTTTTTTGTTTGGCTATCTGTGATATGGCTGCTGCATAGCTTCTGGTGAACAGCAGGACAAAACCTTCGGAACTATGTGTCATCATACTGATGTGAAGCCTACGAAAATGTATATCGAAGAAATCCTAGCTATCGTAATGAGTTACAGTAAAAAGTCTTAAAAAAAGTATATATGAGAAATACCTCAAATGTTTAGGCCACTAGAAAATGGTTCCGCTTAGATAAGAGTATAGTCATGGATAAAGTAAATATGACATTTATTTGGGTCTACAATGTTGAAAAAAGATACTTTATAAACCTATTCATTTATCCAACCATATGTTGCATCCTGCTTTGCTACTGACCGTAATCATTGCTTGTTTAAACCTTCGACAAATAACCAATACTATAATTTTTCTGGAGAGCAGTCATTATTTATTAAACACAACCGCAACAGGTCTGATTTTATGTCCCAATAAACCCTAAAATTGTTGCATTTTCTGCTACGAGAAGACATCGTTCACCACTGTAAACAGGTCCTTTTGTGATTAACACAGTTCAGACAGTCATAAAAAGTGATAGAAAGGGAATAGGAAAATGTGAAAATGATACCAAGCAATACCCTGCACCTCTGTTTGTTGTTGAGCAGTCGTGGCCCGGGTTTGTCTCTAAGTGCTGAGTATATTTACCCTCTATCCAGTGCTATGCTTTGTTGCGCTCTGTGAAACAAGGTAGAATTCAATTACATGGTGGCCGAGGCTCTGACAAGAGCTCACTCTTGTTTCAATCACCCCACAGGTGGATATGGGGATGAGGAGAAGTGGCGCTTCAGTCACCACACTGTGGACCAGCAGAGGGCAATGAGGTGTGAGGGAGGTGGTGGCCAGTGGCGCGGAAAGCCGTGCCAGAGCAGAAGTCCTGCTCATCAAACAAGAGCATCCGCCTATAGGTCAGTTAAAGAGCCCCTATTATGTGTTTTTGGATATATAGTTTTTTTTTGTGTATGTAATAGATGGATAAAGTAAAAAAAAACACATTTCACTCTAAATGGAGCTTTCTCTCCCACAGACAGCATTTTTTCTCAACTGCCTTAAACGCCTCGCACACATTCCTGTTTGCAATTCCTCAATTAGTGATGTAATTAATTGATGAATGAATGCCAGTCCGGTTTTTCATATATGCCACCAATAGGTGCTGCCTGAGCAAGCACAGCCCACCCAGTGGCTTGTTTGAATTGGGTTATTGAGCCAGCTGACCAATCAGAGCACTGGACTTTTCAGGAAGGCGGAGTGTTTCAGGTGGAGGAGCTGCAGCAATGGGCAGTATGAGGAACATAATGTCTTTGAACATCAAAGCATGTAAACCCATAAGACTACAAGAGTACAAGAGACACTGAAAAGGAGTATGATAGGGGCTCTTTAAGATAAGTTTTGAGTCGTAAAAGCCACAAGCAAGATAAGGAAGTTCATAACTGAAAAAAAATTAGATGGTAGAGTCTGTTTCTGGTGGAATCTGTTTTGGTGTCTGTTCACACTAAATACGATGCTTAAAGAACGCAAAATGAACCTAGGGGTTAATAACATATGTGTACCGAGTCGACAGTTCTCTGGGATCTGTTTTCATGCTAATCAAATGTGTCTGTAGCTTGAAACATGCTACCGCAAACTGCTGCTAACGCTACCTTTCGGGGCAGAGGGTAAATCGCTATTTCTATACCACTAACAAGGCTCAGAATAGCACCACACTTCCACGGTAGCATAACGAGGGTCCCTACATGTAAACCAAAGCATTGAGAACGTTGTAAGTGTACAGACAGTTTATTAAAAAGATAGATTATAAAGACAGTAGTGTTCATGTTTACATGCGGGCGCCATCTTGGAAAACAGTCACAACCAGTCGAACCACAAACGTCATCGTTCGATCCCAGAGAGCTGTCGACTCGGTACGCATATGTTATTAACCCCTAGGTTCATTTCGCGCCGGAATTGTCCTTTAAATTGCCCGGCGCACAAAATGGAGGCAAAACCACTTCTGTTTCAAGCCTCCCTTCATGTGTTTAATGGGAACTGTGAGTCACGAGATGGGTACTGTACTGCAGCCATCACACTGATGGCCTTCTCCATGGACCCTTCCCGTGCCCGGTACCTATGAACAGACTCCAATAAAACAAACACCATCAATCATCAGGATTGTCACGCTTTTCTTGAGTTTATAATTTCCCTGTGAAAATGACTGTAGATCCACAGCTGCAGAGACAATTTAAGGCACTAATCAACCATGTTATGAGTCCACACTGATAGTTAATGGGCGACGATGGCAGTAGGAGGGTATCACGGGACCGGTGTAATCCTTGATTGTGAAGCCCAACGTATTTCACCTTATTCCTCTCAATAACGTGATGCGTTTGTCTGTATTCCTCGGGGCCGGACTGTCTTCAGTGATTGAATGCTGCCTTGTCCTGGCGGAGGCCACATCATTTAACTGCTATTCTCTTTAGGTCCTTATGGGAGCTGTTTTTGTGTGTGTGTCCTGTCTGCCTCATCGTGTATACAGCCCGTAAATTATATTTATGGGTAAAGCCCACAAAGGAATGTTGTGATGATAACACAAACATACCACAAGCTGCAGAGTGACAGTAAGAAATATGGCAGGGAATTAAGTCAAGATTGCAGTGTTAAGAGGTTCATGTCTACACTTTCGTCGCGGCTGATGAGAAATTGTGCAGGATAAAGGAAAGAAAGTGAAAGGTAAACCAGAACGTTAGCCTAAAATTACCAAACCTACTTACGCTTACAATTACTACACTATTGCTATAAGAAAAAAATTATATTTGATTTAAGTGCCATACAACAGAAGGTTTATTTATTGTACAGCAAATATACATATACATTTATACTGCATGTAAATCAAATGTACTTAGACAGATACTCAGGCTACGATCTAAGCGCACGGCGCAGGTCGTGTCCAAATCAACTTTTGTTAGTTTGATGGCGGAAAAAAGGGTTTGTGCACCGGGCGCATGGTTCAAAAGGGTTGTACTTAGTGTCTTCATTCATTCATTCATTGGTGTGTTTTGGGCGTAACATGCAATAAACCAATCAGAGTGTCATCTCCCATTCCCTTTAAAAGCCAGGCAAGTTTGGACCTTGACCTCTTTTACATGTTTGAGTGCTACTTGCGCTTCCTTGTGTGTGTGCAACACAAGCATAGTGTGCGTGCGCTTTACATGAGCCTTGGCGCATTTTACTAATTCGCTGTTAAAATAACAATGAAATGCTGTGCTATTGACCAAGTTTTTGTTGGTCAGTGGCGCAATCACTTCCCGCTGCCTCAAGATAGCAATACGCCCAGAATTCACCTGAACACACCTCCCTGTAAGACCAGCACACCCATGGGCTCAAAGATGTGCGCAGGTGCATTTGCCATTTAAACGACGTGTGCGCGGGATACAATAGCAAAGACACTTGTGTCGGGCAATTTACAATTTAAGTCCAATGTTTCAGTTGATCTGTTATTTTATACATCAGTTTATACAAATAGCCCAATACAAGTTTAGCATGTGTAGTCATATTTGTGGTGCACAAGGTTATGAACTGTTAAAGGGGGCCATTTATAGCGGTATATGGATGTTTTATGTTATTGCTTAAATTGTGCTGTTGGTGGAGATCATTTGCTCAATCAGTGATAAGTAAAAACAGGCGTGCATGATTAGCTCCTCTAAGCAGTGAGGGACTGGGCACTGCCAAGATGTGAAGAAAGGGGTAACACTGTTCTGCAGTAAAAAACACACTGTTACAGTTGGTGTGCATGGGCGGTTTTCAGCTGTGACAGTGGAATCCTAAATGAATGCTTTTGTTTGTTATTCTGCATTCTCTCTCTCTCTGGTAATTGTAGCCTATATGTAGCTTTGTGTGTGTGTGTGTGTGTGTGTGTGTGTGTGTGTGTGTGTGCGTGCGTGTGTATGAGGGTGTGTGTATGTGTGTGTGTCTCCCTCTCTCTCCGTCCGTCGGTCTCTCTCTCTCTCTGCGTCTGCCTGAATGCATGTCTCGCTGTGAGAAGTCAAGACAGGCAAAATCACCATAAACCTGTCTGTTTTATTTTGAAATGTGCTTATTTTGGTAAAACATCCCGGCTGCACTGTGGTCTTCCTGTTTGTGATTACCTGCCTGGCTTGAAACATACACTCGCGAATCGTGCAAGCAATAGAGGGAACTCCTATACTATTGCTGCAGCACGCGGGTCGACGCAGACGCTACGCACAGATTGGATAACTGATTGGATAACGTGGCCGCCGAAATAAAAATAGCTGCGCTACGCCGATATACTTGACGCGTGCAGTGCGTTCCAGCTGTTACTGTGTTCCAGCTGAAATACGACACAACACACGTAAACCAAATATACCGAGTTTTTTTGTGATTGTTGCGGGCAAAAATCCTTGATTATGCGGCACGTTTTCTTAAAAAAATGCGATGGAATATGCAGGATATTTAAGCAATTTTATGCGATGAAATTGCGGGAACTTGCAAAAATTGCGGGAACTTGCGAAAACTGCGGTGATGAAAAAAAAAAAAAAAAAAAAAAGTGATTCCCCCAACACCCTGCTTTCCGATGATGTTCACGTCGCGTAATTACGTCACTTCATAACGTTCCCATGGCAACAGGGAAAAATTGCTGCTCTTGTGTGAAGTAAACGCAACATTTTCAACTTTCTCCTAAGACATATGTGACTTTTTTGCAACGAAAATGCGGGGATTATGAAATCATGCAAGCCCTGCATATTTTGCACGGAAATCGGCAATTTATGCGCCGAAAGTGCGGCGTATTTGAAAAAAATGCGACCCCCGCATAGATATGCGGACTTTGGCTGATTATGCATTGAATTATGCGACCGCATAATCACGTTTTTCTGGAGGGACTGCTTAAACATACAAAAACATCATACGTCATTGATAGACATGGATAATAATAATAATAATAATAATAATAATAATAATAATAATAATAATAATATATAAATATCAAAAACGTTTAAAAAGTTAGTAAGCATATATAGACAACTAGTGTTGAAACAGTTTGTCAGTTTACATAGTATTTCAGCAACAAAAAAATCATTCTACAAATTATGAAAATTGATAAATGGTCATGAGAAGTATTCTTTTTTTAAAGAAAAATGTCAAACCCTTGCTGGTTCCGTCTTATCAAATGTTAGGTATTAACCATTTTCCTGTGTTTTATGCTGCTGACTTTTGGGCTAAATCTTTGGACAAAATGAGCAATCTGAAGATGTTCTCTGGGCACTTGTGATGAATATTTTTCCCTTTAATTAAAAGTGATGACCGTTGTGTTGAATTTTCATTCATTATCATTACCTTTGATGTTATTCCAGGCTACACAAAACGATCAAGGTTGAAGAGAGAGCGTGGTATAAATGAAATGCAAGATACAATACTATATTTATTGTTAACTTATGGTACTGACTTAACTGACAGTTACAATAGTGTTCTGTAGCCTTTGCAGAGTGTTGTAGCCAAATACACACATTTCTCTGAAAAGAGAATTTGAGTTTCATCCAGCCTGAGCAGATACAGTGCAACAGGATTTCTACTCATTAATCTGACTCACGTATGTTTCTTTCCCTTTGGACTAGTTTCAACCAATATTTGTGAACATGAGCAACTCTCCCTAAGCCCAGTAACCAAGAATGTAATATGTGATGTCATCAGAAGGCATAGCCCACAGCTCTACCAATGACTACAGTTTGGAGACCGAGCATTCGTTTGAGATTTTAACCCCAGGTGGTTTTTTTCTCGTTTCTTTTGCAAGAGTTCTAAAAAATATATCTTGGGTGCTATCAGGAGACATTCAGAATGCGGGGAGTACAATCCAAGAACAATGGCTCGCGGGCTAAGCGTCAATTCGCACTGTGTTACCATAGAAAACCCATCCAAAATATGGCACAGTGAACTGGGGTCGGATTGAAATAACCAGCGGTTTACTCAGTATTGCTGCAAACGCTTTGTGATGATACAGCTGCCATTTGGGTTTTCAGAGTGATTGCCACAGTCAGTCACCCCTTTTAAAATCTGTTTCATTGACATTGGAGCTCGCTCAGGGACTGGCATGAATATTTACGTGAAACCATGCTGGCGTGGGTCTTAGGAAAAACATTTGGGTTCCAACAATTCAATGGCAAATGCATTCTGTTTTAGCACATAAAGCCCCTGAAACACTGTTTCCTGCACATTATAGACACACACACCTCTCTATACTGCCTATCCTTCTCCCTTCCAATCTCCTCCCTGTCTCTTCTTTATATTCATCCATCAGCGCTTGGCTCTGGTCACTCCATATCAGGTCTGGGCACAGGCTAATCGTGCGTCCCACAGGCTCAGTAGGACTCCTGCAATCTGAGGGCAGCACATTACCCCAGACAGACTTTAGTGTGGCACAGCAGCCTGAATGCCATGTCCACAGAGAGAGAGAGAGAGAGAGAGAGAGAGAGAGAGAGAGAGAGAGAGAGAGAGAGAAACCACTGGCATTTGGCCCATCGTCTGCTTTCAGCAGGTTTTTGGCTCTGTAAAATAATTTTGCACCACTAATGATGTCCTTTTGCAAGCCACGATCCATCCAGGATCTGTAGGACAGCCATAAGGATGTGTTGAGGTCATAATACCTGGTTGCTAAAGAATAGGTCTATAATTTCCATGTGGAGCTGGGGTTAAGATTCCAGCAAGAGACAGATAGGTAGAACTTTCAATTCACACATGACTTTGCACTAAAATCACAAACGTGTAGAAGCAGGACTGCATTAAAGTTTGATGAACTAGGTCATGAAATATGAAAGCGCTGATAAAGTGGATGTTAATAGGTTGCCTATGGGTGGACCAAGCCTATAAGTGGGGTGAACCCTTCTGTAGAAACGACTTATTAAAGACATAAGTGTGTGTGTGTGTGTGTGTGTGTGTGTGTGTGTGTGTGTGTGCACACGTGTGTGTAAAATGCTGAAGCTGCTCATAATGAAACAAAACTGGATTTTTACAATTTGCACAGAATGCAACAGATGGATTAGTAAAAATGGGTAGTCATTATCCACTTACCTATTAAATACTTTTATATTCAATAAAGTGCTCTAAATTCACATCACACACATTACACTAAACAAGAATGCCAAAGTCACAGATGCAAAAATACACAATTCCAATTGCACATTCACCACTAAAATTTCATCATTAACATTTAATAAAGACTTCCATTATGTGATTTTCAAAAGTAGGTACTTTTTTTGCCTCTACAATAAAGGAGCAATGCATTACATTAAATGTCGGGGCTTACCTTGAACTCACTCGGAATCTTCTATATTTATAATAAAGAATGTATAAAACTACTGCTGATGGACTTTTGTAGTGAGACGTATCTTAAAAAGAATGCTGGGTATGGTTGAATCTGAGCTGACATGGCTTTGTCTTCATATGGAAATCATCCAACTGATTCTGGTGAAACAATTAGTTTATTGAAAGACAAGTCGATATCAGTCGTTTATCGAGCAAAAATGTCGAACATTTGCTGGTTCCAACGTGATTTTCTGTTTTATATTATTGTAAATGGAATATCTTTCGAAATATTTTAGACTATGGTTTGGAAAAACAAGCTATTTGAAGACATTGCGTTGGGCTCTGGGAACTTGTGATGCTTTCTGACATTTTGTGGAATTGAAAATGAAATGTCATGAAAATTAACCAAGTGTTCTCATGAACGGGTCAGTAGGATATTGTACGAAAATGTATGGACACCAAAATGTATGATATCCTACAAAATTAGGAGACCGCCAGCTGGTCACCTGATGCCGGGTGGTCACGTGACGCCGAGCGGCAGTTGCTAGTTGTTTAAGCCACCAACAGAGCTTTGTGATGCGGGCTACAGACCTCCATTGTATCAGCAATAGTTGGTGGTTCAGTTACCCGAAAATATGAGACTTGACTGTTACTGACGGTTAAATTAAGTCCACAAAATATGAGCGTTTTGCTGCGACGAAATTTAAGATTAGGCACCAAAATGACTAAGATTAGGAAAAAGGTTTTCCTGGTTGAAAGGCTTTAGTCTTTCCCGGGAAGCGAACTCCGCTCTCTGGCTTGAAAGCTCTGCATGTTAACGGCCAGCCGCGTTCTTATACAGTGGCTGTCAACGTAGTGAATATAGCAAAAAAAACAAAAAACAAAATGTGAAATGCTTACGAATTACAGTGCTTAACTTTTTGTAGTGTTGCGCGGGAGCAGGAAATGTGGACCCAAACGCAGAGAGAGGCAGGCAGGCAGGAGGTGGATGCAACTCAGGGATTTATTACTAACAAAAAACGGCAGTACAAAGACCGGAAAACTAACAAACAAAAGCAAAAACTGACGGGCAAAAACTCACGCAGGAAAAAACTGACACACGCAGGAGCAAAACACAAGGGCACATGGAGGAAACACAAGGGCAAGGCTACAAAACGATCTGACACAAGACAAAGGGAACACAGAGGCTAAATACAGGAGGCGATGGGTAAATCAGAAACAGGTGAGACAACAGGTGAAGCACATCAGGGCAGGGCCAGAGAATCACAAAAGGAGGGAAAACAGAAAGCAAAGCTAGACACGACAAGACAGAAAACCAGACTATCGAAATAAAACAGGAAGCAGGAAAAACAGACAAAACATGAGATCACCTAAACACAGACACTTGACACAACACTAAACACCAGGGGTAACAAAGTCGACAGGAACGCAATTCAGAATAACTAAAATGGGAAACAAAATACAACACGGTCACACACGCACAGGGAACACAGAGGACACTGGGGGCACAGGGAACACACAGGACACGGGGCACCGGAGAGGCCTAGGGAAAACAGAGGATCACTAGGGACAGGGAACTTTGGGACTGGGGACCGAGGGAACACGGAACTGGGCAGACTTTGACGGAACCGACTCAGACAAAACAGACGGGAACGACTCGAACGGGACAGACTCTGACAAAACAGACGCGGACAGAACAGACTCAGACAGGACAGACTCAGACAGGACAGAAGGGACAGGCTCAGGGGCAGGGAAAGTAATAGGGACACAGATAGTGAAGGGGACCGAGATGGGCACGGTGACCGGAAGGAAGACTGGCACGGTGACAGGGACAAGGATGAGCACGGTGACAGGGACTGAGACGAGCACGGTGCCAGGGACGGAGACGGGCACAGTGTCAGGGACGGAGACGGGCACAGTGACAGGGACGGAGACGGGCACAGTGACAGGGACGGAGACAGGCACAGTTTTAGGGGCGGTCCCAGGGGCGGTCCCAGGGGCGGTCTCAGAGGGGCCGGAGACCGGCAAAGTCACAGGGGCGGTCTTGTGGGCGCCGGAGACCGGTATGGTGTCAGGGGCGGTCACAAGCCGGGATCCAGCGGGACAGCTAGCCAGCCGTGGATCGGGAAAGCTGCTAGACAGCAGGGCATAAGGGGAACTGCTAGCCCGCCGGAGAAAGGGAGGGCTGCTAGCCAGCCGGGGATCTGGGGCACTGGACAGCCTAGGAACTCTAGGGAACTCTGGGACTCTAGGACTCTCGAGGACTCTAGGAGGTTCAGGGACACTAGAGAGCTCGGGAACACTAGAGATCCAGCTGAGAAGGGGGGCTGCTAGCCAGCTGGGATTTGGGGGAGCTGCTGGCTAGCTGGGAGTCAGGGGAGCTGCTGGCTAGCTGGGACTCGGGGGAGCTGCTAGCTAGCTGGGACTCGGGGGAGCTGCTAGCTAGCCTGGATATGGGGGAGCTGCTAGCTAGCTTGGACTCAGGGGAGATGCTAGCTAGCCTGGACTCAGGGGAGCCGCTACACGGCCGGGACTCAAGGAACTCTGGGGGGGCGCTACACGGCCGGGACTCGGGGGAAATGCTAGCTACTCGGGGCTTAGAGAGGCTGCTAGCTAGGCTGGAGTCAGTGGGCCTGCTGACTAGCGGGAAATCAGGGAGGCTCTTAGCCAGCCAGGGATTAGGGAGGCTGCTAGCTAGCCTGGGATCTAGGAGGTTGCTAGCTAGCCTGGATTCTGGGGGAATACTAGCTAGCTGGGGGTCAGAGAGGCCGCTAGCTAGCTGGGGGTCAGAGAGGCCGCTAGCTAGCTGGGGGTCAGAGAGGCCGCTAGCAGGCCGGGAGTCTGGGGAGAGGCCGCTAGCAGAGACGACAGGAACGCAATTCAGAATAACTAAAATGGGAAACAAAATACAACACGGTCAAAACAATAAACAGAGAATACAAAACAGGATAAATACATACAAGGGAACAAAAATATACAAACAGGCAACTGAAACGTCAATAATCGCAACGCGTAGCTTTTTGAAAGAATGTTTCATTAAAACAGGCTGAAATTAACCCATCCAGAAGTCAATAGTTCCATCCATATTCTAAGACCTTTTGCCTTTTGCCTCTGCAAAATAGCCTCTGGAAGGAACTTGTTTTGGTGAAATGTGTACGTTCAAAAGTTGTTTTAGTCGTGCAACAGAAAACTCAGATTGGACAGATAGTCTAGCTAGCTGTCTGGATTTACCCTGCAGAGATCTGAGGAGCAGTTAACCATAGTCTTCATGAATCCACCCAAGTTTAGAATGCCAACACAAAAAAAGCAGAAGGTGACGGACATCTGGCCAAAGTGAGGGACATCCGGCAGAATTTCCGGCGGTACCTGAACAGTCTCGGAAATGAAACGTGGTCAATATAGACTATTACGGCACCAACATTTCTGGTAACACTTAAACTGATTCAATATTATAAAATATTCTCTCAGGGTTTGAACATGAATCAAAATAGTATTAGAGTCGGTCTGATTTCAAAACAAAGGCATCATTCGGTGTATTATTGGAACCCACCTTGAGTGCAGAGATTGAGAGAGATGAAGAACATGTTTGTGTTGCTCTTTTGAGAAGGACAAGAGAAAGGCGGAACTTGAAAAGAGGCTGGGAGTGCTAATGAGCCTTATTTTAAGAACACAGCGCAGTCATGAATATTTAACAGCTTGTCTCCTTGATGAACCACCAAAATAAAAAGTCTTGATGAATTCACAGTAGAAAATAATCTGTGGAAAGCTGCTAACTTCTGTTGTGATTTGGTGCTATATAAATCAAATGAACCTGACTTGCTGCCAAGATGCTTCTGTTAGGGTTACGATTAGGGTAACTCATACATTGGTAAAACAGTTTTCACTGGGACACAATGCCTGTTAAAAAAATTCATGCCTTTAAACTATGTTAATTTTCTCCATCATTGCAAATGCCACTTCATTATTCATGAACAATGACGGATACACAAATAAACTCTCTTCACACGTCTAGAGAGGACAAGTTTCAAGGTAGTCTGGAAGAGACCCTGCAAGGTGCTAAGTTCCATGGACTCACTTTGTTGCTAGGCAACAGCAAAGGCACTGGTCCTGTTTCAGGAAAACAACTTCACTGTCCAAAATAAATAAAGATAGAAGGAACGCACCATGAACCTCTTGAGCGGGGTTAAGTCACTGGGAATAGCACTCGGCAAACATCAAGCAGCGTGGCTGCAAAGGCCAAAGAGTTGTTTATGTTTGGTAATTAGACTCCTTACACTCAGGACGGAAAGGAACGAACAGCATAATACGATTTTCAAAAGGTTTACCGAGCGAGAAAAGGCTAATCTGTCTTAACGCTAACTAATGAAGACGAAATTGTGAATTGGCTCAATTTTGCAGAGTTCAACGAATTTCCGTTTTTCTAAAATAATTAGGTCATATTTGTAGGCTCTGTGAACACTTAAAAGACGTAAAATGGATGTAAATCCTGTATGCGGTCCTTTGTTTTTTTGAAGAAAATGTTAGCAAACACCCTCAGAACAGATAAAAAAAAAAAAAAAAAAAAAGGCTACTAGGCTACTAACAACAGTAACTAGGACTCCTTATCAAAGAAGGCTGGCTTTATCTCATTAGAGCAGGCAAGAAACGGTGGGAAAGCTCTAGTTCCAAAGGGAAATGAAACAGTTTTGCCCGTATTTGCTTTGTTATTTAGCTAGAACAGCTCAAATTAATTACTCCCATCTATTCATTATTCTAGCTGTAAACACATTAGTCAGATGAAATGCCTCTGAGCACACCTGGCTTTTCTTATCTTTCGCACTGTAGATGACAGCGTGGTTCGGCTTCCCAACGTGCTGCAAGCAGAGTATTAAAGAAACCCAGTGCCATTTATGGGATATGGTACCTGCCGCCTCTCCTACCAATAGCTGCCTCCCAGGATGCCTTAATGTATGAGATTTGTCAGTGTCAATTTCCTAGCTAATCTCTCTGGTCCACCTCGCTGCTGTCACCGCTGCCCATTCATTCTGCTGCTCTGTCTCTACCTGCTCACACTATTCTGCGTAGGATACAAAGGCAGCAGGAAGCTGATGGATATAGAAAATGCATCCGTGGTAGCTGATGCTGCAGTGTGACCCCTCATGTGCAACCAGCAGAGTTGATACACATACCAGGGAAGCTGTGCTGACTTCATCCAAACAATTGCTCAAGGTCTTCAGTTTTCTCATTACAAACCATTTTGACAAGTCAGATCATAACAAAATAATTCATTTTAAATATATATATATTAATTTTTAATAATTCATAATTGACTCCCATTGATCCACCCATTGCATCTCCAAAATACTATGAACATACTGAACATTTTCGTTTCTGAAAAACACCTGATTGTTTACATATGATGCACTTGTACACTTATGCCACATTTTCAGTGCATGGTTCAGAATGGCTTTACTCACTCTATTTTTTTTTTTTTTTTTTAATTTTAGCAAAAGTTAGTACCTGAACTAAAGATAGTACCGACGGACGTAGTATTCATTCTCGCAACAGTAGCAAGTTAGCCTAGAAATCTAGACGCACCCTAGCGGCAGCAAATGTAATTTGCAGCCAGGGTCGTCTAGCAACTCTCCGTTGGCTTGCGAGCTGGAAAAACCAAACTCTAGTCGGGCCAATCACATCGTGTATAGAGTCGGTGGGCGGGCTTAACATAATGACGGCAGAGTTGCGACGGTTATGCGTAAATTCCCTGCTACTTGAAAACAAAAAAGATGGCTGCTGCTGCTGGCGAACAGCGGTCTTTCGAATCGGCTTTGGCCGCAACTCTGGAAGACTTGGAGTTCAGCTTTTCTTTGAGAAAAGAACAAAGAACGGCACTGAAGTCATTCTTAAAAAAGGAAGATGTGTTCGGAGTTTTGCTCTGGTTGGTTGTAGCGCTATCCTATTGCCTGCAGAGGAGTTTGAAAGACAACCGTTTTATCCCGCCCCTCGGATTGAGCCCTGCCAATGGTGTGTTCCCAGTAGAGATGGCCCGATACCATTTTTTGCTTACCGATACCGATTCCGATACCTGAAGTTGCGTATCGGCCGATACCGAGTACCAATCCGATACCAGTGTGTTATATATTTTATTATGTTTTAACAACTGTATACTACTATCCCTGTATGGATAGGTTGTCGGTCTGGCTCAGGTTAAACTCTTTGTGAAACATGAACAAATACCATTTTCTTTAGGGCTTTGTTACGTGGTAAGAAAAAGTATGAAAGACCTTAAAATCCACGTAAGGAGGTTGATTGGGGTGGTGGATGGGTCAAGCAACACAGGACTTTCACCCAGGAGGGTTCGTGTCCCGTTCTTGTCCCACGTGTCACTGAAACGTACATTTTGTAACCCCAGCCACGATCTTTTCCTTAATCCTAGTCCCGTTCTCGTGCCACATGTCAGTTAAACCTACGTCCCGACCCAGAGCGTCAAAAAGTGACGCCAATAGTCCCGACCTGGCGCGTCTAAATGGGACGCCAAAGGGGACTTTTTGCATCAATAACAAACGCCAAAGGCACCTGACCAAGCAGGTTGAGAATCCGGACTACACTAAGGGGGGAACTATCCTCAATGGAAAACGACTACAGAAAAGTACTGGTACCAAAAGCCTACACGGTCATCCTACAACATTTTCAACTGAAAAATATCCAGTCTTTTTGAAAAGGAGAAGAGAGGTCTTTTTACAGACTTTCACACATATTTTATGTCTCTACAAATCCAAAAGTTGTTTCATGCTGAATACACTTCCTGTCCACTTCTAGTGTAGTACAGATCAGACAATTCTTCAGTGTTAATATTAGACAGACAAAGAGACAAAGAGAAATGTGGCTGCTGAGTATGCATTCCCTCTCAAATAGTACTTGTTTTAGTTAGTGTTTGCATAGTTTTATTCTTTAACACTTCTAAATCCTGCTTTGTTCAAGGGTGGGAAGCCGGTGAGGGGGTCATGTAATTGCACAAATGACTTACTAGCCATTTTTTATTCATTTTTATATGAACATGTTCAAGTGTTGTTTTAATTTTTCAAAAAACACTTATCACAAAACATTACCACTAGCCAAAAAGAAGGGATGATTATCAATATAACGAAGTACTGCATTTCAGCAGAAAAAATTAATTGTTATATTTTCAGTGTTTGGTTGCATCCTTCTTTGAACAGAAGTTGCTCATTTATGGTTTCAAACGTTAATGTTTTTGTGTTTTTCTTTAAAAAATGTGTTTTTGACATTGTAAAGATTGTATGCCAAGTTGATGATGAACCGAACATTCATACTTGGGATACTAATGTGCAATCTAATATGCTGAGGCATAATAAATGCATAAATAGAAGGCATATACACAAGTGATCCTGCAACAAGGAAATGCAGAGGGCTTTTTTTTTTTTTTTTTTTTCCCAAACTGCAGCGCCTTAATCGGAGCTGTGAGCCGTTAACCAGGTTCAGCCACAGTGACGCTCAACACTCTCAGACTCCAACACAAAGGAAGGATAAACTGCTAATCAATAGAGAAAGAAAAGCTTTTTGTTACAGATTTATTGCTCTGGCTTCTGAATAGCTAACGTGTTATTTTAACAGTGTCAAAAACCAACATTACTCAAGAAAAGGGGAAGTATTTATTTCGGCACCAGACTAGAATTTGGCAGGCAGAGAGGTGTAATTTGCCTTAAGTTCTGCAGTGAGCAAAATGCTAATTTAGGCTACATTAAGAAAGCCCATGTTCACTGCTCATTACTGTTGGACGCTGGCACACTGCAAAGCCTGCTGGCCTATAACATTACAACATCACTTAATTAAAATAATTCTGCTGAAACCTAAATGAAGACCTTGACTTGCATTAGCTTCAGGCTTCGGAGGATGGCATTCAAACTTTACCAATGAGAAATGAAAAGCGGGAACATCTTCAGAGCTGCAGGTGTTGGAGTTCTTGTTTTTTTCTTCTAGTTTTTTTTGTTGCATTTCTAATGTTGTTCACACACTTTCTTGGTTGGTTTGACTGATTTTTTGCTGCTCCAGCTTGACACAAATTGTGTTACACTTTTGGGAACTCCCACATTTTAATATAATATAAAAACTGATGAGTTATTCAGTGGATTCCAAATGTGTTGACACATTTTCACCAAAATAAGCTCCCACTTTATTGGCTTGTTCAGGACATTTTCTCTGTAAATATACAGAATACTGAAGCTGGATGATATATTGGCCAACATATACAGTTTACAGTCCCTGATTTAAAAAAAAGAATAACTGATATAGGCACGTCACATCTGTGTGTGGGTATTATTGTGTTGGAAGAACATTTAAGAACATGTCTTTTAGCTTTGACTTTTGGGGTTCGCTTCGTCTCTGTGGGTGAACTGAAAATGATCAGAATTGTGCTAAATAATTGGTTGTAACTAATGATCAATCCCATTATTTCACAAGGTAGAGAGATTTAATTGAGTACTACATAAAGTAGTATTCTGACCAATGCATGCTGTTAAATTTGTCATTAAGTCATGTTTTATGATGACAAATAATGTGTGTTGTGGAATCAGGATTATTTTTGGAATTACTGGACTCTTCTTAAACCCTCCGCACCGAAACAATGCATGTGCAGGGGTACATTACGTGAAGATGATGAATTATAACTCTAAAAAAAAAAAAAGGAACCAATAGTTTGACAGCTTGGGAAATACACTTATTTGCTTCCTGTTGAGAGTAAGATGAGAAGGTTGATACCATTTTTCTCATCTAACTCTCGGCATGACAGCCCAAGTGTTTCTTTTTTTTTTTTTTTTTAACAATTCCTTTAACATTAGGGTTTGTGTTGCCACAAACAAATCAGCTCCAGTTTGGCTGCCAACAGCAAAAATCTGCATTTGTACTGGATCAGTGACAAGACAGTGCCGAGAAAGAGATAAAGTACATGTGTCTGTGTGCATGTGCGTGTGTGTGTGTGTGTGTGTGTGTGTGTGCGTGTGTTGCATTCTTTCATTCTCACCTTAACTCATTAATAATGTATCTGGCTGCCTTCCATTAAGATCTGTAGGAACTTTGGCTTCAAATGTCCAGGTCTCAATGCAGATCGTCAACTACAAAACACAAAAGAGGAAACCGGGTCACACAACAACATGACAAACGGTAAGGAGATCTGGAAAATGAATACTTTTAGAAATTACTTCAGTCAATCCAAATGGAGCTCAGCCTAAGTTCTTTCAGGAAGACTTGAAATTTCCTTTTTTCATCACTCCTGTATGATCAGCTGTTCCATGGCATTCACTTGTCAGTAGTCAATCAGTTTCAGCTGTTTCATTGTTAGTTAAACCAATCAGAATCAGCCACGTATCACTAGCCAATCACAGCAGCTGTTTTACTCTTCTCTCTCCTCCGCGGTTGTCAGTTGTCGTTTCAGGAATAGAGTGCGTCCCGCCTCCTCCCCTTCAACCACCGGTCGTCTCACGCAAGTACTCCGGGTGTCATCTGCTACTGCGCTCTCGATTGGTTCCTGTGCACCTTCATCACCACCACAAATGTCTGGACTCCATCGGGGGATATCTTTGGGTTTAACCACCCCTTTTATAACATATGGATTCGATGGAGTCTAATCTCCAGAGACTTTGCACATTTCATATTTTGTCTGTACAATAAATACGTTCATATTTGCAAGGAAATCTCTCCTGATTGAAATAGCTTTATGTGTTTTTAAGTAATTGTTCAGTAAAGCAGGGTGATATGATCAAATCTCCACGTGGGTCCAGACTTGCAGCCACATTTGGACCTTAGCCTGGTGAAATCCAGACTTTTGGCAATAATGATAATTAGACAAAATTACGAGCAAACTGTAGGCCTAATTAAAAACGAACAAAATGAGCTATAATGACATGCTATCATGTCATAATATGATGAATACCAATACTATTATACTAGAAAATATGTTGGAATGTTTGACTGTTGCTTTCCATTTAAAGATGTAATTAAATTAAATTCATCAATCGCCCAGCAGGTTAAAACCTGCAGGAATAAATCCATAGTCCTCTCTGTTTTCTGGTTCATTCCTTTTCGCTTCATGTTGGAATGTCAGAGGTCATGCTTTACAGTAAAATCCGGCACCATCTAAACTCGATTGTTGAAACAATGCACTGAAATGAGACTTTGATGGCCATTTTACTTATCTACCTATCCGTATGGGATATTAAAGCCCAGTGCTGGGCATAATATCTGACCTGCCAATCTGATTCCTTCAGATGAGAACAAATTAGTTTTTAAAGTAACTTAAATTAATCAGATACTCATCCCTTTAGAAAAGTTTTTTTCTGAAATGTGTCCAAAAATCCCCAAAATCCTTTAAGAAAAGAGACTTCCCTGCTGATGTGTTTTACGCCGTCATTTTAAGATCTTACTCTGTCTGGCACATTGATTTATTTCCACTAAGCATACGGCCATCAATTGGCTGCATATGACATCACGGCTCGTTCAAGGCTGTCTTGGGAGAAGTTATCATGCTCAGTGATGTCGACGAGTTAAACCCATAGAACAGATGCACGCCTGATGTTGAATTCAAAGCACAATGAAATATTTCCCTTCGAAGCACAGCGGGCTCTCTGGAGACAAACTGCTAAAGGTACAGAGCAGCGTTTGGCAGAATTCTGGCAATCTTCTATAATTCAGAGGAATCAATTAAACAGGGATTTTAATTACATACTGTCCAGGCTGTGCTGACGATCATTATGTGTGACTGAAAAACATTTAAAAGTAGAATACAACTGTGTATTAGTTGTCCAGTGGAAAAAGAAACTCATTTTAGTTGAAGGATTATAAAAAAACAAACTCCAGTCTTAGTATCTTTATAAACTCCACTGAATAAACACAAATAGAACCTGCTTCAACTGGCTCCAGGAGAGTTTATTTCATTTTCACAACGTCAAGCTTTCGCCCCAACAACAATATGCAAAACAGCTAAAGTAATAGATTTTTCTTTGCCTTCCAAAGCCAAAATGAAAGCCTTAAAGTGTTGGACTGGGACAGGCCAAATGTGCTCCTGAGTGCATATTAAAAATGATATATTTCCAATTGCATATGTTATTACATTAGGTTTTTTCCACATTTACTCTTCATTTTTGAGATGTTCATAAAAACCACTGCAGCTTTGTGCTGTACATTATCATATACTAATGCCACTAAACTGCTGTGGGATTATTTTAATGGGCGAAACAACAGTTTTTTAGTAAAGTCCTGAGCCATGTCCAAACTAATGTAACAATAAGACTTGTCTCCAGTAATAAACCAAACGCAGGCCTAATGGCTGACCCTGGAGACTTGATTATGCAGGTTGTGTAACACATTATATCAGGGCTGACAGTAAAAGCCTTCATAGCGACAAAACCTCAGCATAATGACTCTCGGTGACTGTGAACAACATGTAAACTAAATATGTGAAAAGCCACAAACAGCAGACAAAACACTCATTTCAGCTGCAAGCCATTTATAATTTAACATTTAGCTCAGAAAAGGTCACTTTTGCCTTTTCAAGCTGTGGTGTTTTTCACTTTCCATAACAAAATATCTGTGAAGGGGTTTAGGAAACATTACATTAAAACCTTTTTTAGAGAACGTGCCATGTATTTCATGTGGATGTTTCTCTTCTCACAATAGCCTACCTATGCATGACAATTCCATACATAGCTAAACCATACATACACCTGCCTACCATTAGCATAATAAAGAGACAAACTTTAACGCAGCATGCTTCACACTCATGCCTAATTCCCATTCCCTCTAAAATAGGAGAAAATATTATCAGTGTTGCCATAAACACAAGTACAAATCCCTGCTGTTATGGCAGTCCTACTGTGAGACTTTTGATGTTTCGCAATCATTTCTATTCCACAGCCGGCATTTGCATTTGTTTGATTTCCAGCAGCAGTATGCAATGCCTCCTTGTGCAACAATACAGACACAAATAAATTAAGATCCATTCTTCCTGGCTGAGATTATTTATCTCCCTACTCAAGCTGTCTGAACTTTCGAAAACACAGCTTTAAGTTATTCACTGCTATTCCCATACCCGTCGCCCACTACCTTGACAGTGTCTAACAGTCTTCTGTATGTCTGTGAATGTTTTTTTGTTGTTGTAAAATAGCAGTCTTATACAACAGATAATAAAAAAAATTAGTTTAGCCTACTTTGGTGTGCAGATGCCGCATGAGTCATTGTAATGTAATGCATGCCTATGGCTGTAAACACAACTGCTAATCCTTCTGCAGAAAATCAATTTTTCACATTGGCTTCAGCTGCCCCTAGGAAGACAAATCACAAAACTAGTCAAACCAGCGATCAGAATCAAACAGACTGGAGTCAGACGGAGCAGAGTGTAATGCCTTGTGTACAATCAGTAACAAGTCGCTGCCAGAATGAGAACATGCCATTTCATTCTCATCAGCCTCTTAGAAAGAACAACATTACATAATTAGGATGATTAAGATGAGCGGAGACTAAAGGCCAACAGTGTTAACATAGCTGGAGATAATAAAAGGATTAGGGGTGATTCACTTACAGAAGGTAATGGCATTTTAAAACAGAAAACAGGAATTCATTAGCAAATGTGATTGACAGCCGAATATCGCGGAGTTTAAACAGCACAGAAGAGAAACTGCTTGTGATGGATACATTTATTTAACAAAAGGGCTGCTTGTCCAGGAGAAAAGACCAGGAAAAGTCACTTAAAGTGTCACAAAGTCAGGTGCGAAAAAGGGTAAAAAATAAAAATAAAAAAAGAGAGAGAGCGGATCTGCAGTGAGCAGATGAGCACTGACCCGATCCGACCCACTTCTCCCTGATTTATGGTTTATGGTCCCTCAGCAGACACAGCTTTGTTCTGGGGGGCCATAAATCTCCCGCACCTCGGAGCCGATCAGCTGACCCTCCAATCCTGGCAGCCGCCCCATTCGCACAGTCCCGTCTGCCGGCTGCAGCCGAGCTCTCAACATAAAAGCAGAAATCACCCGAGCCACAAGCGCAGGCAGTTAATCACCGCGAGCAGACAATAGTATGAAATAGAGCCGAGCGGGCCGGGCAGGCGATTCATGCAATCGCTAAAGCACTCAAACGGGACAGCCGAGGTTTACCTGTCTGGTAACCTCTGCTCTGAGCGCAGGGAGTGCTTTTCCTAAAAAAGTGAAATGAAGTTCTCCCTGTTTGAAAAAAAAAAAGCCAGTAAGGAAGACAGAAGAGTTGTAAGGATGCGAAGACACCTCAGTAAAATAACACTCAGCACACATGAATATAGTTTGTATATATGCATCCATGTTGAAAGAGCTAAATGCCAGACTAATTATGAGAAACATCAGTTGGTGTGATGAACAGAAAACACAACAGCTGAGACTCTAGGAACTTGGCTCATCAAACAGGCAAACATTGCAAACTGCAGCCCGGCTCAGCAGGTGAACTGCTGCAGCGTGGAAAGCACCGTGTGTCTGAAATGAGTTATTTTGTCTGGATCAGACATGGTGGCATGTCTCACTGTCAGTGGCAAAATAAGATAATAATAAGATGGAAGAGCAGAAGCAGGAGACGCCACGGCAAAAGCGGCCAAGTGGGGATTTTAATTTGAAAGGGAGGAGAGAAACAGCACGAGAGATAAACGCAGCCCCACCAAGACATCAGCCTGGAAATAAACACGTATGGAGCAGCATGTGGAGAGTACAAGTCAGGAGAAGACTGGAGAAGGAAAGCGTTTGCTTCTCACAGAAGCACCGTCATGAAAAAACAAACAAAAAAACGCACACTCACCTTTCTAAAGCACGTAAACGCATCCCTGCACTGGGTCCTTTTTACGGTGCGAGTATCGTGAGGGAGCTCTCCTGATGCTCTGTGCACGCCACCAGTCTAAATCATCTCCTTGACTCATGCGGGAGCAGATAATTGGCTCTCAGAAAAGTGGGATAAACACTCATTGTAAAGGCAGTGAGTAGCCTGGCGATGAGGATGTACTTTTTTCTTTTTTGTATTCCCACTCCCGCGCATGGATGATGTCTTTTTCCTCTCCCTCTCTCTTTCTCTTTCCCCCCTCCTCTTCACTCTCTCGTTCGTTCGTTCGACTCTCTCAAGAACACCCCCCCACCCAACCCTATCCTCCACCCCCCCCACCCCCTCATCCCCCAAAGCACAACTCTCCTTGCCAAGGTGCCACTAACAGTTTCTGCAAAACTGCTTTCTCATTGGTTCTTTCCACCCTGCTCTCCTCCACTTTTTTTTTTTTTTTTTCAGTTTTCCTGTCTTAAAGGAACAATGTATTCCCACTCCCTCGGCCCTAAACACTCCCCCCACCCCCTAGCTCGCAAAGTGTATCGCGATGAGATGTGTTGGGTAAAACTAATTACAGTTTAGGGTCGGAGCAGCGGGACAGACTTCAATAATTCATGAGCTTAATTTAAGGGGGATGGCAGATGTGTACCTGAAGAAACGGAGCTCGCAGAAGCAGCAGAATTAATCTGCGACACCCTGCTGATGTTGAGTACATGTGTGTATCTGGGAATAGAGGTCGAAAATAACCGGATATGAAGTAATCTTTGACATTTATTGATCATCTCTCTCAGCGACTGCGAAAATGTGACAACATCAACAGGTCTTCGGTACTCCGAGCTGCGTGGCCTGGAACTGGCACAAACAGCAAAGTCCTATTTGTGCAAAAAAGACGTGTAAGCTACTTAAATAGAGCAGAGATCCGGCCAAACGCTCTTGTGTCAAGGTAATGCATCACCATGAAAATATTTGAATAATATATATATATATATATATATATATATATATATATATATATATATATATATATATATATATATATATATATATATATTTATATTTATATTTGTTTTAGGTTTTAGTTCCCCTCCAAGAAGAAAGCCAGACAGTTTTTACATTCCGTAAGTGGCATCAGGAAAGAACTCCTCTGCTGCAATGTAAATCTGGTTTGCTGTCCTGAATCTGTGACAATTTAGAGCCAACTCCTAAATGTTAAGACCCAAATCTCTGATGTCATAAAGTTTTATAACCAGAGGCAGCTTAGCTAAATCATTTGGACTCTGACTTTGTAATCTCACCGAATACTAGTGATGCAGAGTCCAGTTCTTGGTTGACAGACAGCAGTGACTTGATTCCCTTCTGTAGAAGGCTTGTCACAGTAGATTGCATAACTCCTGGCATATCGTGCTCGAGCCAATACCAGTGCCATTTTATCCACATCATACCCACTGTCAAAAACACAGTGCATTGAGTGAGCCTCACCGCAGGCACGCAACACTATTTATAATAAATGAGACAAAAAAAATGCTATACCTAATTCAAACTGCTGCAAGTGGGAAGGGATCAAAGAATGCAACGGGCTATATTTGTAATGAGTTTTTAATGTTTAAAACGTATAGGCATGAAGTGAGTCTAAGCAACTTTTGAATGAAGGAATGGAACATTCTTCCTCATCTAAATGAAATATTGAATTTCTAAAAAGTACAGTAAAACTGCTAGTTTAAACTAAAACTGATATAATAAATATTAATAAATGAGTGAGTAGGGAGTCTTCCTGATTGAACTTTCACTCAGCTTCTTTTTAGAGTTTCAAGCAAAATTAACCTGAAAACATTACAAGAAAACAGTCAGTGATTCTAGCCGACTGTAATATTTTCACCTTTCTATGGATAACTGTGATGTTCAATTGTAGGATGTAAAAATAATGGACAGAACAGCAGTGGCGTCACCCATTGGTCTGTGGACTGCGCTTTTGAAGCCTTGAGTTTGGCAATTTAGCCGTCGCCATCTTGTTTTTTTTAAACCGGATGGGGCGATTTTTGGACGACAGGGCGGAGCTGTGTGCCAGTATTGTCTTTGGTTGCAATGGCGCTGCGCTAAGCTAAACGCTAAAGAGGAAAAGTTGCAGTTTTAACCCTTTGGACAACCAACATCCGGCGGAGTCGTACAGGCAGGTAAACACGGACCTTTGGGTACTGACAACGTTCATCTGCATGCACGGCAGTACACAAAGCTGGATTCTTAAATTTGCAGCTAAGGCTAGCGCTAATTACCTAGCCTTGGTTGGCAAGGTGCTACCAAACTCTGAACGAGACATTTTTAGCTGACCAAGATGTTCCAAGTAACTTTGATGAAGTGAAATCACACAGTGAGAGGGTCAAAATTTAAGACGAAAACATAGACAGCACCCAAAAAAAGGTTTACGGCTATTTTAATGTACACAGGGCCATGGTTAGCATTGCTAAGCCTCTGTCCTGATTGACAAGTCAGCGTGTAGCCACGCCCTAAAGCATCCCCTGCTTTATCATCCATTTAAAAAAATAAATCGGACCATACGTGCTGTATTGAAGAAGACTTAAAACTAAGACCATTAACTCATTACAAAAAATGTTTACTGAGGTAATAAATCGAGTGAGAAGTAAGGTAATTCTTTTCATAGACTTCTATAGAAACAAACTTCGTTCTTTCTTGCTACCAGTGGAGTCGCCCCATGCTGGAAATGATATAGAATGCAGGTTTAAGGCACTTCTGCATTGGCTTCACTTTTCAGACCCAGAAGCTTTGTCCATTATTTTTACAGTCTATGTGTTTAATAGCAATAGTTACTATTTAGACATTTTTTTTATGTATGTGCAAACCTTTTCAAAGTGTCACCTTTTGACGGTGTTTTCTATGACTGAGCTCCAGACATCCAGTGAATCAGCTCATCTAGCAGTAGTGACCCGTATATACTCTCTGAGCACCTGTGTTGCCTGAAATCCCAGTGATAAATTAGTGACGACAATGAACATCTCCAGTCGCAGGTGCATCAACTGTGCTATTTGAGTTTCCTTTCCCAAGGCGCCTTGTACAAATGCTGACTTTTTGGAGTTTGCACTTTTGTCAATCTGAGTTTCCAGTGAGCAGAATTTAACAGCTTACTGAGCTGTTAACTGTGGGACCATAGGGGAGTAAATATCAGCGAAGACAGCCTCATATTCAGCCGTTCATTGGTAATCCTGGTGCCTCCATCAGGGGGAACAATTGGAAGCAATTATTCATGAAGGTTTCATTGTTTACTGGAGTCTGTTAGAGTTTGATGTACTGCTTTGTACGGCGCTCTGTCGTTCTACATTTACCACCTGCACAAACTGGTGGGATTTGTATACAAATCACATGATCAGACTATTAAAAGAATGAGCCAGCCCACATATAGGAAACCGTTCCTCGACAATCACGACTAAAGTTAAAAAGAAACCTCCAATATAACTTTAATATCATGACTTTTCTTTATTTTCCAAGCAGAAACTTCAGAAAGTAAAGTAACCTTAATGAAAAATGAATGAATAAATCAAGCAGCCTTGGTCGCCTTCAGGTCCACATCTGCAGCGTCAACCTTAGCACACCTCCTCTTACTGATCAAAGCTGCTTCGTGCCTTCATCAACAGCTGGTGTGCATGTTAAAAAAAAAATGGCAATATGGCATGATTATGTAACCTATTTCAATCCGCCCTCCAGTCCACGCCATTCTCCAAACAAACACAGCTTGCCTTTGGTCTTTATTTCACTGTCATTGCATAAGGGAATTCACTGTATTCCTTTGATTCTTTGGCACTTTGGTGCTGCTGTCTAGCAATCCATTAGCTCCCATTATCATCTCTACAGTGCTAATTACAGACAACAAGAAGACTCTCACAACTCTAATGTACGGTAGGTAATGGCTCGGTCCTCCTCCTGTATGGAATTTGAAAAAGTATGATAAAAAGGTACAAGTATGACGACTCCTTGAGTGAGCAAATGATTTATGGTTTGGCCTATGAAATGTCAGAAAATGGTAACGCTTGATGATTGACATAAATGATTGAGTGCTTATTAAATAGCGGTTGATTAATTTCCTGTGGATTATGTGACCACCATAATCATGTACAGTAGGTCCACGTGTCATTTGATGACGACCATCATTCAACCCCTGATTTTAAATATATACAAAATATATATTTGACTGGCTTTTTGTGGAATACCATTTTAAATATAACATTTTTTACAAATACCAAAAGAACCTCAATTCGCTGGATCAGTAACGTGCCAATACTGATGTCATTATGCGGATCTGTTGTCATTTAAAACGGTTTCTCCATCAATGTCATTGTAAAATTCTGTATTTCAACTATTAGCATGGGACACAGCAGACCGCTTTCAGCACCATAAAAATCCCTGTCCTTCACATTACTTTACATACAAATTATCCCAATGCGTTCCACATAGTTTGGTATACAGATTTTTAAACGTGGGCCCTGATACGCTGAGTTAAGATATCATTATCGATATCAGGAGAGAAACCGCTCTAATTTAGTGGTACATATCAAGCAATGCAAACTGATTTAGTTGCATGTGCCAGAAGGACTTTGAGGTATTCTCTGAAATTTCCGTCTCCACACCAATCATTTTTGTTCATCAGTTTGTTCTCCTCAAAGCTCTGAAAAATAGAAAACTAAATGAAAACTGTCACTCTCGAGTCTTTTCTATGGGGGGAAAATCAGAGATCTCAAAGCCTCAGCACAAAAAAACAAACCTGTCTACATGGGTAGATTCCACTTTGGCTGGTTAAAAAATACTTATTTTGTACTTTGGCTAAAACCTTAAGAACAGAAGTATATCTGAACTCCATAATCTGTGTGAGTACAGCCCTTCGTGGCTACTAATGGGCGAAAAGTCACATTATGCTAAATGAGCAGCGGAGGGTGAGACGCTGAGGGAAAATGGCCATAGAAATGGAAGATGAAGCAGGCAAAGCGCACTTCAGTGAGTGTTAGATTATTCCACTTCAAAACACAAGCAGACTTAATGTTGTCACTTGTATAAGCAACTTTTTCCCTGTTATGAATGGCAGTTTTTCGAACTGAGTGTTCTCATTTGAACCCTTTTATAGCTCAGCGCTCTAACAGTTTACTCTCTTTCTGTCTCTGAATGTTACTTGGTTGAGTTTTACGAGTATATCTTGTTGATCAGGCTACTGGAGTGTCATCTATATGACCTCACCTGTATCATATTTTAACTAGCGGTGGTAACATATTTAACATTTTAAATGCTTGTACTCAAGCTCTCAAGTTTTGAAATATTTCCACTTTATGTTATTAACTCAGATGAAATACTGGACTACATTTATTTGACTGTAATTATTTACTTGTTCAGCTTGCAAAATATATATATAATATGTTAAACTTTTAAAATCCTCTCCACCAGATATAATAATGTTTATAATAATTATAATCTGACAAAATCTAAAAGTGTAAATTTTAATAGTAAATTTGGATGATACCACTTCCATTTTTTTTCACATAGTACATTTTTTGAGTGCAAGGCTTAACGTTTGTAGAAGAAAAACAATTTCATTCTTCGTGGCATTCATATAATACTGCAGATTCACACTTCAACTACAGATTTAATAATTGACAGACATAGAGGTGATACAAGCAGCCGGGGGAGAACCACTCTAAATAATACATTGGCATAACAATCAGCCAAAATCATGATGACAAACTTCTTGACTTCACTGAGGCAGCACGTTGAGTAGTTGTTTTTGGCTTTTGTCCAGCTACAATGTGAATGAACTACTCAGTGTTGAATGAATCACCATACGAATGGCCTACAATCTGCTGTCTGACAGCTGAATTAAAGCTTCACAACACATTAGGTTCACACATATGTGAGGCACTGGAAGAGAGTGGTAAAGATTATCTTTTTCAGCTAGTGGTACAAAGAATTCCCCCTGAAAATGCTGTGAATGTGTTTTTGAACCCCTCTCAAAGGAAGTCAAAATGAGGAGCCATATCAAACACTGGAGGTAAAAGGGAATTGTTAAAGGGTAACTACCATTTATTTCAACCTGCAAACAACAATGTTTGACATTGGTCCAGTATTAAGCAGGATCACTGCAGTCGGCAGCGGCGAAACATGATACAACGTAAGTTAACAGGGCAATTGTTCTGTTTGTATTTACCTTCACAGAAGTGCTTGTTTTGCCACTGACAGGCTCGGATTAATATTCTAAGTGTCTGACAAAGTTACGGAAAGGATCCCTTCTCAGATAGACATTTAAAACCTCTTTGTGACCTTTCTGTTTAACCAGAAACAGCTCTGAAGCCGCAAGCACTAAATCCACCAGACTCCATTTAAAAAAGTAATACTTTTAGTGTGTCTAGAGCCAACATATTTTCACGTGTAAATCTGTAAACTATGTGATTATTTCAACCAAAACTAGAGTTGTGATGGTTGGACCCAAAACGGCTTTTCATATTTTTATTTTGTTTCTGTCGACTTTGAATGAAGTGTATTTTACGATACTAAAATGACTGCTTATTTACATGGAGTCTGGTGGGTTTAGCGAAAGCAATTTTGCGGATGTTTAAAAAAGGATCTTACTCTTTAACAGAAAGGTCGACCTCCTTAGAAATCCTTTCCATAATGTTGTCAGAATAATAATCTGAGCCTGTCAGACTGATGGGAACGACAAAGACTGTTGTTCCCAACAGTCTCAGTCACTTAGACACAAAAACACAGGAAAATATGGTTGAAAAAAAACAGTAGGCTAGTTTCCCTTTAAAGCATAGATGAATCACGAGAGGAAGCGCAGCAGATTGAAATACCTCCAACAGCTCCAGCTCCATCTATCGTCATACTGGGCCTGCTTTTATTCTAATGGCCAAAATGGCTCTAATTTCAACACATCCTCATACCTCAACGACTATATAGATCAATTTCCGAAGACTGCCAAAACGACACGTACTGTATGACTGTTCCAGAGGCTCACGTGATGAACAGTTGACATAAGCTGTGTTTGAACTATTCCCTATATAGTGTTTTTTAAATAGTGAACTATAGAGGGAACGACCAAATGAGATTTCGGACACTCACTTAAAGTATCGTTGCACCCGTCATGTAAACAAACCGAAACAAAAATACTTCTAATACGTCCCTGAATCAAACCGAGCACACAGGAGGAGAGTAAAAGGCCGTATATATGTTGCATTTTACATTTCCAATGTTTAGAAACGAAAGCCCGCTCCATTTTTCCTTTTCAGTTTTCGCGGGTGCAGCTGCTTCTTCTTCTCCTCCTCCTTGTGGTATAGTGTACGGAAGTAAACATCATATGTACACTCAAATTAGCTGTGCGTTGTGGGTATTTTAAGATGAACTATATAGTGAATGAATTTAATTTTTTATTTTTTTTTAACTGCGGAGAATTCAAACACCAAAATGAACACATTATATAGTGCACTAGTTCCGTGATAGGGAACTGTTTCAAACATAGACTGTCCTAGGAGGTAGGAGGTAAGCTCCTCTAAACAAGACATGAGCTCCTCTGGAAGCAACGCAATGTGAGTTTGGACTAAAAAAAAAAAAAAAAGATTTCTAATGCTGATGACATAACAAAAAACACAAAACAGCTAATTTAAATCATGTCATGTGTAATTTTAAATTGTGTGAGCAGCTCTGCCGTGCAGGCTGTTATTCATGTATCATGGCTAATAGGCTGCTTTTACACATTGTTTTGTTCGCCTATGCGTAATTGCCATGCCAGCACATGCAGTTCAGCGAACTCTCTCATCTTTTCTGTCGAGCATTAAAGCTGAGTATCCCTTCTGTCCATCAACATGCATGGATGGACTTTACTGCCCTTCCCGTTCACACAGATTTGTGAGGCAGGTTTGTCCTCCATGTCAGCCACATATATATTATATATTTCTGACTAAGGGATGTAGGAGAAAAGTTTGAATAGTGTTGTTTCCCTACAAAATGACAAATTAGTTGTGTAAAAACAAGCCACAATTTCTCAGTAAGTTGTGAGGTTTTTTTTTATTTATCTTTGTTATAGCCTAATAAAGTTTATGTGTCTCTCCCACAACCTCCAAAAAAAACTTACAAATAAGTTCCTTACAAATAACAAAGAGTGCAAGTGTCAGTACTGAGCAATTTCTGTTTTATCACTGTGTAGTAGAGCCACTATTAGTAGTTAATTATTAAATACAGTCCAAGTAGTTTGGCGAATGTACATTGCTGGGATAAGGGTCTATATGCTATACTTTACTTTATATATACTATAGGTCTGGCAATGAGAGACTACATTCAAAGCAATAAATGAAAATGGTTAAACTCTCACAAGTATTAAAGCATGAAACTTATGCTGAAAAGAACACTAAAAATGTAAGCGTTTAATGACTTTGTAATGCCGTAACAAACAGATGAGAAGTTCACTTTGTATTACTCCTTAACTCAACTTTCCATTCACCTGAATTATTAACTTTACTTCATACGGTATAGAATGCTTGACAGTTTCATACATAACAAACAACAAAGAAAAAAGTATCCACTTAGAGTATGTGAGAAAAATTCTTGCTGTCCTTTTGCACACAATGAATACATCTGCGGGGGTTGACAGAGTTGTTGTCTGCTATCAGAGGTTGGCTACAGCGTTATGCTACTTACAGTAATGCACCTGCAATTGTAAATGGCTCAGTAAGGGGAAAATGGAGGTAAAATTGGAAGAAAGTGGACGCTCGGTAGAATCCGCGAGACATTATGTTCCTACAGACTGACTCAACGAATGATGACTTTCTGTTGGATCCTCAGGATCTAGCTCTTCATAAAAAAAAAATTTAAAAAAAGTTGCGGTTATAAAAGTAACTACACAAACTTCAACAACAGATGCTGACATATAAGGTGAACTCGATTAAAACACGCTGGGTGGCTGACTACAACTGATTCTGTCTTCCTGAAGTGGAAGCATACATTATGTTGAGCATATGGGAGTGAATATTATACCCAAAGCCTGAGAACCCCTTTCTCTCCCCTCTCTTTATAAACATGATATTCAAGCCTTGCACGATGCTCACTGAACCAGCTAAGCACTTGACGGCAATATCAATGCATTGCCGAGTGTATGAATAAACAGTCTGGATTCATGCCTAAAGTGTTTCAACACCTTCCACGTCCTCAAACTTGGCATTGGTGCTAAGCATACTGTAAGTACGGTCCATTCTTTCACTCATTCCGCTGGGCAGAAAGTCAGTCACACACTTACAGTCATTCACTCAGCGATGGCACTAAGATTTCTCCTCACAGGGGCTGAACACGGAGCGACCTTCATTCTACGACGCTTACGCCTCACTTCCTCTGTGTCACAGCGATGCTCAGTGGTTGCCTGATAAGTTTCCAGCTGCCCAGACAATCATGACCTGCACTACCTCAGATAATCAACATGGTAAGACACTGGGGACGAGAGTACGGTCAAGAGGCAGACCGACAATTATTTGTGGCATTTGTCTAACCTTTCACGGGGAAAAAAAGTGAGATCAAGTGAGCGGCTGCTGGGACTACCTGAGTGGATGCTGTTGCAATCGTCAGTGTCTCAAAGCAGCAAAACAAGTTCAGTGCATCTCGCACTGTGACAAATGTCATCTCTCACTGCGGTAATTCAACTTGAGTCTTCATTTCAGATTTTTTTCTATAAACAACTGGAAACAACCTGCTGATAGGGAGATACTGTTTCAGCATTTACAAATGCAGTTCCAATGATTATATCATGTTGTACACACACGCACACACACGTGAAAATGATTCTCTTCAGCTCTTTGGGGAAAAGAAGGTGTGAGAGTGAAGATATAAAACTCTACTGACAAAGTTTGGAAGATAAATATGATTTGAAATGATATAGCATAAATTTCTTCCTAGGATGTTCGTAAAATGTCTGCATTAACGGTAACAAGGCAACAGAAATACAGCCTGCTCACAATTCCATCCAAAAAGTAAGAGAAATTAGAGTTCTTAAGCTTTATGTTCTGCCTGATCACACAGGGTCAATGGAAACCTTCCTTTTGAGAAAAAATGACTTTATTTAAATTACTTGTACAGTATAAATGAATGCAAAAGCATGACTCATTTTATTTGAGTAATTCTAGTCATTTTTTTTAGCTGGGAGAGATTCAATACACAGGCCCTTTTTCAGCACCAGCCGGGCTTCTGCTTTGCACCACTATTCACAGCGTTGTGTTATATATTTAATCAGTGCATAGCGAGCGGGATTTATCCATCTTTGTGGAAGGAAGGAAAAATTATTCCATTAATAAAAGACAATCGATTACCTTATAATGGGCATAACTGTAGACCTATAAGTATTCTGCCTGCACTCAGTAAAATATTGGAAAAGATCATTCATACACAAATTTGTAATTATTTCCAGAATAATAATTTGATGACTATGTTTCAGCACGCATATAGAAAGGCACATTCGACCAGTACAGCTCTTACACAAATGACCGATGGATGGCTTAGAAGTATGGATAATTCTGAAATAGTTGGTGTGGTTATGTTGGACTTCAGTGCTGCTTTTGATGTAATTGATCATCATATTTTAATTGAGAAATTAGAGAGCTACGGATTTTCTCACTCTGTTGTTAACATTTATGAAAAGTTATCTTTCATATAGAACTCAGCGGGTTTTTTATAATGGTTCTTTATCTAATTGCAAAAGTTTAGTTTGTGGTTTACCACAAGGAAGTTGCTTGGGTCCTCTTTTGTTTTCAGTTTTTTTATCGATTTGCCCTTAACTGTTAAAAAAGCATCAATGACAATGTTTGCAGATGAGTCAACTGTTTACTATGCTTCAGATTCATGTGATAAAATTAATCATGTTCTGTCTAGAGAATTAAATTTGGTGTATAAGTGGGTTAGTGGAAACAAATTAGCATTAAATATATCCAATACAAATAGTATGATCATCGGATCAAAACAAAAATTTATGCTAGGATCGGAATTAAAGTTACAAATAGCCGGACAAAGAATACAACAAGTAGAAAAGGCTAAACTGTTAGGATTGGTTATTGATAGTAGTCTTTCATGGACAGAACACATAAATACGATTGTTAACAGAATAGGATGTGGCATTGCAATAACAAAAAAATGTTGTCAATATGTAAATCAGGAAACTTCAAAAATAGTAACAGAGTAATAGAGTCATTAATATTATGTCATTTGTCATATTGCACCGAGGTGTGGTCCTCTGCAACTAAAAAGGACTTAACTAAATTTCAGGTCGTGCAAAATAAAGCAGCGAGACTTGTACTGGGCTGCTCAATTAAAACAAGTAGAGATCAGATGTATTCCACTCTTTCATGGCTCACTTTACACCAAAGAATAACAGTTACTTTAGGTACTATGATATATAACACATTGACAATGAAAATGCTGATTACTCAGTTTAATCAATTAGTGTATTGCAACTCTGTGCATAATCATAACACTAGAAAGGCAAATACTGGTCATATAACAATCCCTTATCCAAAAACTAATTTTATGATGAAAACTGTCCTGTATAGAGCTATTGTCATCTGGAATAACATTCCTATTGAAGTGCGTCAGCTTTGTAATAAGCAGTGATTTAAAAGAAATCTTAGATGTTTTGTGTTGATGTAGGTTTTTATGTTTTTATTAAAGTAATTATATTAATATTGTATTAATATTTAGTCCTACTATGAATGGAAACTAGATTGTATATATGTATGTGTTTGTGTATGTATGTATAGATATGAAATGTGTATACTTGATTTTGTTATGATTGAAATGTGTATATTGTTGTTGTAATATAATTCTTTTTAGAATGGACCCCAGGGAGACTAGCTGATTGCATAGACTTTCAGCTAATGGCATCCTCAATAAATAAACAAAAAAAAACAAAAAAAATAACAGCTGGAATCTGTCCAGTATTACCACAGCTACACAGCACAGCATAACCCCTAATGTCCAAAGAGTGGACATAAGGAGCAGTTGTGATTCTACTCAATGTGTCAGTGTCCACTGGACTCATGTCTGCACAGTTTTATTTTGGCTCACATCTCTGAAGCATGAAATTCATATGTGAATGTGTGTAATATTTGAGTGTAATATTTAATCATAGCTTTCATGTGTTAAAGATCATGGTTTGCTTAATGTACAAACAGCCAATTCTTTTGTTTTGGTAATACACAACAAGGCCAACACATCCCCATACCTAAACGACAGAATGGGTTGACTGCCAATGACTCCCAAAACAGACATATATGAGCACGCCGTGATACAATGGCAGCTTTAAAACACTTGACCGTAACACTTGACGGTTGCAATTTTAAACTGTTTTAAAATGTGTAGTTACCATTTTGAAACAGATGTAGTTAAGTTTAGGCAACAGAAATACTTAGATTTAGGAAAAGATCACGGATTGGCTTAAAACGAGTCACGTAAAACTACAACTTAAGTCTGTAAAGGTTGGTTTTTTTCATAAAGTGACTGTTGGTTTTACATGGTACACAAACCCTGAACTCCAACCTACCTCCTTATGCCAAATTTGGCACTCTTATACTGTACTTTGTCACCTCACTTACTCGTTTGCTCCCGCGATACTTACTACGACCACTAGAGTCTAACAACAAACGTAAATATAGGTTGTTATAAGATGCTTGCAATATCGACTTATATGGTCGTTTTCTGGTTGAGGATGGTCTGACAAGGCAGTAACTTCCCAACAACATACAAATATGTGATAGTCATATGCAGTATAGCTAATATCTTCTTTCTTCGCAACATAAAAATGAATCAGCAGGTAAACAATGGCAAAAATTATTGCCCACCACTGCTGAGAACTGAGGTCGAATTACCAGAAATGGGACCTCCAACTAGTGTTCAGACGAACACCGTTGGCTGCATTGCAGATCGGAAGCCAGTGAGGGATCATGTCTTTACCAGGGCTCAGAGAGACCTCAGCCCCCTTAAAAGCCATATTAGTGTGTGTTAGGCAATATTTGGCTTAGAATTATTGCTGTTAGTAAATTGATTAGTTAGATTTTTTGCAACCCCAACAATCTAGCAAGTTATTAACCTTAAAAATAGCTGACCACTGGGGTCTATTCTGAGATATGTATATATATATATATATATATATATATATATATATATATAATTTGTATATGATATGTTCTTATTCCAAGAACATATCCATATAGATTTAATTAAAAAAATCCATATCCAGTATTTTTTGGATTGGGCACTTTAATGGACTCCCATACTGCTATACAGAACTATATAACCCCAGAAGGCTGGTGCCTATTTTTGTTATGGATCGCAATATTTCACATTGCATAATCAAGAATTTTCTACCCCACAAACTTCTTTAAGTCAAGCACTAAAGATCAGGGGCAGGCTGGAGCAGTGCATCCTGCAGACAGGAAGCATAACTGTGTTTCTTAATGACACTGATGACTAGCGCTGGGTACCGAATTCAATACTTTTTAGTCACCGACCAAATTGCCTCTAAAGCATTGAGTATTGAAAATATTCAATACCCAATTTCAATACCTAAGGAGTAAATCTCATCATCATCAGTGAACCAATAAGCACGCAGTATGCCTACTAAGATCTAAAAATGCTTGCGATTGTGAGGGTCTAACGTTACATGTTGTGAGACGGGGCTCAGGTAGTAGGAGCTGAAAAATAAATACAAAGATCTGTGCTGTGATGTGTAATGTTGTAATTTTTTTTTGTTTCATAAAATTGGTATCGGAAAAAAACCTTGTTTAGGTACCGGTATCAAAGTCACGGTATTGGTATCTGTACCCGATCAAACCATTTTGAACCAGCCCTACTGATGAGGTGTCCCATCTGTTTTTCTATTGTGGGGATCTACTGTGTGTCGAATTCAAGGCCTCGCCGCTGTTATACAAAATACATTTTCAAAATAGAACATAATCAGGACGAGTGAGTTTTTGACAGTACGGAGATAGTTTTGCTGGCTTGCGTACTTCTTAAATCTGTCAGTGAAAATGAATTCATTCCAATTAACAGTGGTTTCAGAGAGTGCTCTGGTAACAAGCTGAGGCTCATGGGGGTGGGGGGGGGGAACTCGACCCTCTGTGACCCCTAATGAGCCAGCAGCCTCCTGCCAGAGGAAGCCCGAGCCGCTGCGCTTGTAATGAGCTGCTGTTTTGCTACAGGCCTTTCAGATGAGCCATGGAGCTGTCATTCGCACCGCAGGACATGAGCCGCTTCGCCAGATGATGCAATTCTTTGGCGACTCTAAGTACAATGCGTGCCTTTTGCTGATGTGTTACTGTTAACAGTTTCCATTCAGCGTTCATAAAGGTAAAATCATTTCAGCTATCCTTTTCATGTTTCCATAATGTGGAAATGGCGGTATCAAAGAAGCTGCACCGGGTCAAAAAAAACATCTTAAACACTGCAATGAGATTCTGTTTCTGACTAGTTGCTGTTCAGATGTGTTGCTCTTTTCTAACAGCTGCAATTGTGATATTTAGAGAACTGGAGCCAGCCAGTCACTAAGGGTTTGGCCTCGACAAGGCAAGTTATTTTATACATTGTGGTATACATGTTGTTGTGGCTTACCGTGGAGTTGCAACTGATGAACATTTAGTTCCTTTCTTAATTGAAGGTTTTTATATATATATATATATATATATATATAAACTAAAACCAAGAACTACATGTGATTATGCACTTACATTGCTGTGGAAGGTATTTTTCAAAATAGAGCATACATTTTTTTTTGTGTGGAGCAGCTTGTCTGCTACAAACAGAATTGGTGGTTGACCCTGTAATATGCACCTCCATCAACACCTAAAGTAAATTATGTAATTACTAAGAATTTGAATATATATATATATATATATATATATATATATATATATATATATATATATATATATATATATATATATATATATAACATTGACACTCTGACCTCCATGTAGGCTATTTATTTGGCTGAGATCCATTAGGCAAAGATTTAATTTAGATAAGCAATGCCTCCTGCTGTTTATGTTTCTTCAGTGGAGCTATACTGTGCTTAAAGACATAGTTAAAGATCTGGACTCTTCCCTCTCATTTCGCCGAGTTGCTGTGTTTGGATAGAAATTGGATATATGCTCTCTGAGTGTGACTTATTGCGTGTCTGATCTTATCGGACACACCAGCACACATGCTGTGACGCCATATGTGCGGTGAGGGAGGCTCTAAAGTTCTGACCTGGGTTCCATCTCGGTGACACACTGCAGAGCTTGATAAGAACCAGAACAAGCGTGCCGGTACACGTGGGGGCCTCGCCTGCGAGTCCTTCAGTAAACTCGATGTCAAACATGCCAACATCACAGAATCATCACTCACCATCCAGACAATGCGGGGGGTCCAAACGCAGGTGTCCGCGAGGGGGAGGGGGGGGGGTGGTATCTGAAGAAGTGGGCTGCTTTCTCTTCCTTTCTCTCTCTATCTTGTCTCCTGTTAGATTGGCTGAATTTGGCTCGGTACGGGCACCCCGACGCGCTTCGCAATCTCGGAACGCCAGAGTCCGGGCACGCAGGCGGACAGGCACCGCTGGAGATTTCTGCAGCGGCTGATGCTCCTCCGCGCGATTAGTTTCCTTCCCTCTCGCGTTTAGATGTTCTTTGTCTTCAGCTCTCACAGAAGACAAACTTTGAGAATTGCACGCACCTCTAACTGTCGAGATTGCGGCCACATCCCTTCTATGGTATCCCGTGGCTGTTGATGTTGATGTTGCGCTCCGGTCTGCTCTTTCTTCTGCTCTTCCCCGGCGGCAGGCGGACAGGAGGGCGGTGCGACTGGAGTCGTGCGCTCCAGCGGTGCATGCGTGGCACGCACGGTCACATCCCTGAATTCACCTGTCACAAAACAAAGTGCATCCTATTTAAAATAGAACAGAGGGGTGTAAAAAGCCACAAAGCCAGGGGCGTTGATAAGATTTTAGGGGAACCCATTTCTGCTCCAAAAGGGGTGCACATTTGTCCAAGGTCCCCCCTCTGGGAGGAGATTAAAAGAAAAAAAAAAGCAATTAGTTTAGAAGCCCAGTAGATGTGTTAGGATTCTCTGGCTTTGGAGGAAGTCACTGACACATTCTATAAAGTTAGAAGATAACTGCCCAAACTTTCATGTCTAAAAATCAATCCAGATCTAATAGAGGTCTGGGGGACTTAATCGAGGTTTCAACCCACGGAGCCTTTCAAAGGCTTTTTGTTGCCTTTACTGTCGAACGGTAGATAACAGGGAGAGCGAAATTGAACCAACCTTCATAGCAGTGACCTCGAAACCTCTCCAAGACCCTGGACCCCCAGATTAGGAAGCCCCATCCTCATCCGCCATTTTTCCTTTTGGTTCTTATTTCTGTTCTGAGAAAGTTATATTCTATCTCAATGAGACTACAGATTTCTGGTAAATAAAATAGAAAATGCAATCAAATATAATAAAAGTCATACAAAACCAGTGTTGGAAGGTGATTAAGTTTTCTGTTTATGCAACTTTGTACTCTTTATACTTTATACTATCTCAGAAGCAAATATTGTACATTTTACTTCATTTATTTGCTTCCATATAGTCAGCCTACTTTGCAGATATAGATTTTAGATACAAAACTTCATATGAATCTTAAAAAACACGATGCACTGTTATAGACTAGATGCTCCAAAATATATGTAGAAAAATGTGTAAAGTTGTGTAGAACCATAGAACCACAGACTGTACATTAATGGACAACGCATCCGGTTCAGCGTAGTGCTGCAAATGTGGAAGTGCCTTAAACCTGCATTCTCTCTGAATTCCAGCAGGGGGCAACACGTGCGGTTGCAGAAGGAGTTCGGTTTCTGTAGAAGTCTATGAGAAAGTGAGCCACTTCTCACTTGATTCATTACCTCAGTAAACATTTTCATAATGAGTTCATGGTCTCAATCGCTAGTTTTAAGTCTTCTGCAACACAGAATGATGTTCATTTTTTGAATTATGGTCTCGTTGATTTTAAAATCGTCGATAAAGCCCGTAACGGCAAACTCGACGACGGATAGCAGATCTCCACAAACCAATGGGTGACGTCGCACTTGCACTGTCCATTAGTATTATACAGTCTATGTGTAGAACTGACCAAAGCCTTCATAAACTGTGCTTTGATATTGTGAGCATGGAAATCAAGACATCAGTAAAGAAAGACGCAGTGTAAAAAAACTTCCAGTGTCTGTTTCTGATCACAAGTATTCATGGTGGGCCTATTAAGTCAATCTTATTAGAACATTTCATTGAAAATGAGCGAGTCAAACACAGAGGATACTTTGGATACCAGCTCATGCTCCAGCTGAGGTCATATTTGGGCTAAGCTGTTTATATGCATATTCACATCCTAATCACAAATACTCCAGCATACATAATTAAGCTGAATACTTTGGATATTATTATGAAAAGAGAACTCAGTGTGACCACAAAATAACATTAAATAGGGTAATATCAGCCTAACCCAGCACATAATCATGATGGGGGCTTATACCGGATGGGGAATGGTATTGCCAAGCCCCAAATGGAAATGTTGAGGCTCCTGAATAATACTGGGATGTAAATGTGCATAAAAATGCTTCCATTATAACATGTAACAGTGTGCCATTGTTGAAGTGAACATCTATTATTGGTACTGATGTAACACCAAGCAAGCCGGGCATTGTTGCTCACTGTTGTCCATTCAATTGAGTTTCATAAATCATTTCAGGTCAGTGGTAGAGAAGTTGTGGAAAGTTTAGTTTGATGACAGTACAGGCTTGAATATTTGAGCTTTGAGAGAGTTCATACATTCATAATCCTGCTCATTCCAAACACATCTGGTGGAGGATAAGGTGAGGTACATTCATTTAAGAACTGCACTTCTGTACAGTTTGGTACTCTGAGTAGACCGATTTTCTTAGACTATAATTTCACTCCATCAATTGAAGATTGTGCACTTTTAAAAACACATATGATGACTGTCGTTGCTACATGATAAGATAAGATTAACTTTAGAGATCCCACAGCAGCAGAGATGAAGCACAAAAAAAGATGCATTCGAGAGGTATACTTAACTAGGATAGGCCTACACAAGAAACAACACTTGATTGACATTTTATTTGAAACCGTGTTACTTTGATAATTAACTGTGTTACTGTCTACCATTCATCCTTCACATATCCAGGAGCCATTTATTGTTTACAGCAAGCCATTTTTGTTACTTCCGCCCAAGATGCCAATCAAAAACCATGCCCCACCAGGAGGAGAGCTGCAGAGACGGACCTTCAGTTAGCAGCTGTAGCAACTCCAATTCAGCAAGTGCAAACTTTAGCGCAAGGTGTCTGATCCCAGACACTTCAACTCTCCGCCGGATCAGCAAACTTTCAGTTGTTGCCGTTAGACTAAGCGCCGCAGCTTGCCACCAGTCACAGTGGGCCATATGTTGTATTTTCATCTGCACTACAAGGAGCACTGTGCTGTACTAATGTTCAATTCTAGCATCTTGTCAGGAAAAAATGAACGGTTTGAAAAACAGCTGGCAATACAATACTTTTATTCAGCCTTTAGTGGTGTCTGTCTGCAGGTATCCCTTTCAGGGTGCATACAGCCCCAACAAGCTTTAAAGGTCCCATATTCTGCCCATTTGTCATTTTTCTTATATTTTGGGTTTCTACTAGAATATGTTAACATGCCTTAATGTTTCTAAAACACTTTATTTTTCTCATACTGTCGTCTGTATTAACCCTCTGTCTGAAACACTCTGTTTTAGCGCCTGTCTCTTTGAGCCACCCTCCCGAAAAGGCTCTGATTGATCAGTGTTTCCAGGTTTTGTAAATCTGTGCTTTCAGCATCTCTGCACATGTCATTGCAGCCGGGGAATAGAGCTTTAACTGCACCGTAGCGGCACTTCTTACCTATATATAGTATTGTTGTTAAATCCCAACCGTACAGAAGTCCTGACGGCTCCTTAAAAAGGCACAGTTTCTGTACACGGGCTGTGTGCATTTCTCTGTGGATTTAACATTTTGATAAATTCATTGTATTTATAGAGCACCTCAACCTGCTTTGTAATCCAAAGAGATATGAGATCTCACTTTTTACAATATGGGACCTTTAACAATAAGAGGCGATATTCGGCAGCCCAAAAAACAAAAAATACTTTAGCTATCCCTTCATCTTATTGCTTTGAGCGCACGTTAATAACTGAGGGTCCCTCAGATGAGTGCATCAACATTTTTACCTCATCTGCACTTTGATGGCAGGACAGGGGGAAAATTTGTTTAGAGAGACTTTAGTAAGAAAATTATTTGAAACCATAAAAGTGAGGGGGGCCAAAATAGGATTTTGAAAAGTAATGGGGACATGCACCGACCCCACCCTACCCCTTCCCAGTGTAAAGGATTAGAGGTATAAGAACATAACACCCTGGGTCCTGATATATAAATTGACTTGGTGTAGAAATCACCATAATGAGATTTCCTCACACCTCAACATGTGTTACTTATTCACTACTAAACAGTGAAATTATAAATGCACGATGAGAACCTTTTGATGAAGTGTTTCCAAACTTACATAAATAATTTGTGTGATCTGTTCAGAAAAGAAGGGAAAGTGTCTGTAGTCCAGCTGTACACTAAACCTCCGGAGAGCCAAACCAGATTCTCCTTCCCTGAGGTGTATAAAACCTACTCTCTCTGCTTATAGTTATGTACCAGAATTATCTCAGGACAGAGCAGAGCTCAGGGGCTGGAGAGGGCTTAGGATAAGTCAGAGTGACAATTAGTGGAATGACACATCTTGACACGTCAGAACCTCCAAACAGCCAGTGATGAATCATAGGAGCCTGTCCAGAAATAGCCACCCCAGCCCCAGCAACAGAACAGTCCAAGGCCTGTGTCAACTCTGTTTTTGCATCCTAATCTGGAACAGTATCCATACTCTCTGAGAAGGGAACAATCACATGCTTGATGTGTTTATTCATAAGCAGGCTGTTCTCATGAACCAGTCACAACAAAAAGTAATGCACTATAATCTGTATTTATTCCAAATATTTATTACTGAGTGCACCACATTGACTGCTGCTGTATAAGAGTGTGAAGATCCGGATGTAGTCTATATCGACAACGTTTCATTTTAGGGATTGCTCCGCTGTGTTCAGAAATTCTGCCCGATGTCCCTCATTTCGGCCGGATGTCCATTACCTTCCCCTTTCTTTGTGTTGGCATTCTAAACTCCGGTGGACTTGTGAGGACTATGGTTAACTGCTCCTCAGATCTCTGCAGGGAAAATCCAGACAGCTAGCTAGACTATCTGTTCAATCTGAGTTTTCTGTTGGACGACTAAAACAACCTTTAAAACGTACCTTTAAATGTTCCACTACACAACAACATTCTTCCCGAGGCTATTTTACAGAGGCATTGTTGCTCCGTCCGGCGCTTAGCGCTGCCCAAGACGATTGTGATTGGTTTAAAGAAATGGCAATAAACCAGCCAGACCGTCCTCTGCAGCGCTGTAGAGGAAGGTCTGGCAATGCAAGACTAGGGTGGATGGATTGGCCCTTAACACAGGGCTTTTAAGCAGTGGAGCGGAGTTTGTGTACCAGAAGAAGTTAAAGTGCTCATATTATGCTTTTTTTGGCTTTTTCCCTTTCCTTTATTGTGTTATATGTCTTTTTTGTGCATTCAGGGCTAGATTTATCAAGCCGTTTGCGCCTGTTTCCAGGCGCTAATTGGTCGCAAAGACGGACGTAACCGATGCGGGCTATTTACAAACAGGGCGCACTTGGCTAAAATCGCAGATTGTCTGCCACATGAGCGAGAAGAGACAAGTTGCGCTTTCAATATGCGTTCGTGGGAGGGTCGCGGGGAAAGTGGGAGTTCCACCCAAAAAGGTGGGAGGATAAGCGCAAAGTGCACCTAATTATATATTCCGTGGTATTTACAAAGACTGTCAGTAAGAGCGCGTCTCTATTCTGCGGGGGAAATTCTCCGCCTCCTAAAAGCAGGTCTGAACCAGCCGCAATCGACTTTCCTCGTAGACCTTTATGCCGCTGGTGAAATGGCAACAGTAATTTGAGCAAGACGAAAACATAGGCGAGGCTGAAAATGTTTTTAACATAAGAATCACACTTTGTCAGTGAACACAACATCATTTAGCGTTACAGATCAAGCAGCCATGCAATATTAGAGTTACTGGAAGAAATCAAAGATGAAATTGAATCACCCACTCAGCGTTCACATTCCATTCCAGCAGTTGTTAAACTCCTCGCTACATTACAAATATCGGCATCAGGATCATTTCAAACAGTCATAGCATCAGCAGTGGGAATATTGCAGTCTGCACTCAGCCGTATCATAGCACAAGTACCGCTTTGCTACAGCGCAATTTACGGTATAGTGGGCGGAGAAAGACGCTGATTGCCTGATGGGTGTTAGGGTTGATAAATACTACGCAAAATGTGGAAGCATAGCGTGCGCTATTACCGAACTCGCATAAACAGACGCAGCGCAAACTGCGCCAGTGTTAGTAAATCAGGCCCTCAGTGTCTTTGGTTTACAAAGTTAAAAAGCCCAAAGTCCTCGGTCCAAGTCATCGCCAGAGGACAGTCATCTTCTGTCGGCTAAACTAAGCTGCAACCTCTGAAATGATGGTAACCTTACGGTGCGTTCCCAGTAACCTTCTCTCTGTGAAATTTAATTGTAGAGATCACTAAGGGTAACTATGTGATTGGTCGTCACATAGCCGAAATCTCGTAGGATGTCATAAGAATTGTTGTGCATTAAGTTTTTGTACGATATCATAGAATCTGTTCATTCGAATGCGTTGTCATGATCCTGTGTAAAGAACAGTTCATTTTCTGTAGCTCTGTGGGATGTCTCTACCTCTGCTAGTGATATAGTTTACTAAATGTTAAGCTTATCCCTCAATCGAATGTCAACCTTAGCGATGGGACCCCAGGTGAGTTTGAAGGCGATTTCTAGGATTGATGTTTTTTTGGATTCGCTCTGTAATTCTGTAAGCAAAACCAAATCAAATAGTTTTGAAATATGTCTCCATTTTTGTCTAAGTCCCTAAAAGAAGCTCCCCCAGTTGCTCAAAAGTAGCATTAAAAAGTATCTATCTATCCACTCTTGATCTAGATCAATCTTAATTGAATGAAAGTATAATTTGAATCTCCTTTTGGCACATTTGTTACAGGCTATATGTTGATGCTGTTGCTGCTACTGTTAGGGTTAATGCTATTCCCTCTGCTACATTCCAAATGTATTATGTAAGAGGATGCTGTAAAGGATGAGCAACAGTTCTGTGTGAATGCATAAAATACAAGGCAGATCCCCTGGGCGACCGTCGCACTGCGAGCGTGCCACTGTGTTAACAGTGGTGGAAGTAAACCAGGAGGGATGTTTTGATTATTTTAAGATTCTTGCTGTATTTGTTCGTCCTCCTTATTCAAATGAGTGTGTTGAAGGGAAGCTGTCTGCCAAGTCCAAAGGCAACATTTTAGGCTCTTCGTATTCATGAAAAGTTTAGAATCAAAAGGGATGCATTAGGGGCTAAAGGTAAAAAAAAAGATTTTCATTTATTCAGTTTATTATTTTTTTTTTAACTCAGATTTAAGTATCCTAATCCACAAAATGTACATTTAGGCCATGTTTACACTTGGCGTCTTTTTTTAAGCTGCCAGCGTCTGTTTTACATTATAATCCTGTGGAGTGAACCGTGTTTTAAAAGCTTAAAGTTCAACTTTTCTGAAAAAAACAGCTGACCAATGACAAGCAGAGCAGCCAGACCGTCGTTTTCATATCAAGGAAAAATGGAGTCGGAGCACAGCGAGTTATTGGATATGACCGGGTGCTCCCTGTACAGGGAACTCTCTTTGTTTTATGTAACGTTAGTAGCACCGCTCTCTCTCTCTCTTTGTTCTTTCTGTAGCTCGCTCCACTGCTTTGTTTGACCTAACGTTAGCACTGCTCCACATAGTGCTATGGGATACTGTAGCTGTAGCTGTTGTTACAGCAACAAAAGACGCTGTCAGTAATCTAGCTTGGACTCAAGTGCAGAAATGCGAGGAGGGAGCAGCAGTTAGAAATAAAAATCATTTAAAAACAACACAGAGAGATCTTACCAAACACACAAGCTGGTAATGTCCAAATAAAAGAAAAACCACGGAAAACGGAAGGAACGAGGAAATCAAAGAATGCGAAAATATAGCTTACAATGGAATGGAACTCACACACAAGACTCGTGACGGATGCCGATAAACCAACAACAGACACAGAAAGAGTCGGAGACTAAATACACAAGTAAACGAGGGTGAAACAAGGGCTGGGGAGCAGACAATCTCTAAGTCAGGAAAACCAAAAGACAGGAAGTAAAACAAGACATAACACGGGAGAAACAGGGAGGAGACAAAATAAAAGAAACAAACACAAGGAAAGACACAGAAGACAAAAAACATGAGAAGTGAAACAAGGAACCAGAACAATAAACACAATAAAACAGGAAAAAACTACAACAGAAAACCCACAATCGTGACAGACGCTCTTGGCTGCTTTTTTGAACCAACAGCTGTCAGCTTTTTTTTTTTTAACAACAAAAGCGCCCTAGTCAACCTTTTCTTTTCAAAGAAGACGCCAAGTGTGAACACAGCCCTACATTAAAATTTCCATTGTGGTCGCACTATTCTTTACATTGTAGTCCTATAAAATTAAGCATTTTTTATTTATGTATTATTATTCATCTCGAACAATCACCAATGTTGCAAAAAAACACAAAATTTAAACACAAACAATCAGAATTTACCAAAGACCAAAACAACAATAAAAAAGGATAAGTTCGAGAAGGAGCAGGCGGAAGCATACAGCTTATTAGGTCCTGGCCATACTTCATAATATATTATTACATTGCGTTAGTTCATGCAGGACACTGAAGCCATAGGCCCACTAATTGAGTTAGCATTCATCGCCAAGTATAATTGTATTTCCATTCATTGCAATAGATGGTTAAATCTATGACGAGAGTGTTCCTGACTGAACTGACATGCTGTATGGTTAGTAAAGATATTTTTTACTTTCTAGACTGTACAGAAAATATATCTGACATTATTTATGCTATTCAACTACTTATATTTTCTATGTCATATCATTTCAATCAGCCATCAACACTGTAAGTTTATTATTTCCCATACTTTTATTTATTACTTGTACTGATATATCATTATTCTTTCTGGTATATTTATTTTTGATTCATTCTAGCTCTGTGCATGTGATTCCTTTGACCTCATTTTACCGTTTATAATGATCTTACATGCATTGGACATTATTTTTCTTATTATAGATGCATGGATGGTTTGATGGATAGATAGATACATACATGCATACCGGTACATACATAGAGACCTGCCCTACACATCTCACACACACACACACACACACACACACACACACACACAGGAGTAGATTACTTGCCATGCAGGAAGCAGCCGACAAACTGGCCTCATCCAGCATCATCAGCTCTTCGCCTTCTTAGAGGTATTGATCACAGCTTTTCTGATGGGTCTCAGTTGGCCTCTGAACATGTATAGAGATGAACATTTGAAGACTTTTAGCTCCTCGCTTGAACAATCTATCGATACGTTGTTTGACAGAAGGGTGCGTTGGGGATGCGATTCATCTCAAGCATGCAGAGTTGCGCCTGGTTGAAACAAAAACGCCATCTCGCTAGATTTCTGCCTCAAAGAGGTAGCTTGCAAAGTTTTGTCCAATCAGCATCTTGTTCACACCTGGCAAAGGTGGAAGGGACAGAATTCCAATTTTGAATTAATCACATTTCCCAGAGGAGTGGCCACAATAGTGTTTTTAAACCCGAGCTACAGTAGCATGAGGCTGGTTGGATAAATGGTTATGGAGGATTAATAATGACATTATTATTATTTTTTATGTTACTGCGACAGATACAGAAATACTTAATTCAGTGAGAATAATAACTGTATGTGATGAATATGTCTTAATGTAGTTAAAAAATGCCAATTTAGTTTGTTAGCTTAAACAATGGTGGATTTACAAGGTACCTCTTGATGAAAGGTAACTTCAGCACCAATTCATTAGCCTTTAACACATCAAAACCATGCTACAACAGAAAGTCTGTACAGTTTTGTTATGTTGAAACAGCTTTACCATTCATTGCACGTTTATCGTTTTTTTTTTCCCCCAACGGCGCCTTCCAGGCAGTGCTGCCTGGAAGGCGCCGTTGGGAAGCACTGGTTATGGTTATGGTTAGGGTTAAGGTTAAGGTTAGGGTTAAGGTTAAGGTTAGGGTTAGGTGCCTTGAAGGCAGCTGTCACAGCACTGCCTGGAAGGAGCAGTTGGGGACAAAAAACAGCTCATTGCACACTACTGAGGCACATTCATATCTAAAAAACTATATGATCTTTCGTAAAAAAAAAAAAAAAAAAAAATACATACATACATACATATATACAATGGTATATACTAACATATCGAAAACAGGAAAAACTTGAAAATTGCCCAAACATAACTATTTGTTTGAGATTGATAGGTTTTGTTTGTTTTTGGCATCTACATTTTGGAGTGCAAAGATGATGCTAACATGATGAACATTTACAGCTATCAGAAAAAAACTTTGCTGAAGAATAAAAACATGCTGAAGAATTTGTAGCCTACCTTTCTCAAATTTTGCCTAATTGGCACTAGAGTGCAGATCGGGACGCATTTTTCTTTCCGAGCTCGGCCCGCGTCCGACAGAGCAGTAACCGAACCCGACCCGAGCCCGACATGCATTAAGATATTTATGTCCGAGCCTGACACAGTTAAAATCTAATTTTTTTTCTCATACTAATGACACATGTACGTTTGTTTGTGTGGAAAGCCCGCTTTTATTAAGCAACTGTAGGAAGGCATTCGGAAATGTCAACATATGAGCGCATCAGTGCACATGGGGCAACAAGCGCACGGTAATAAACTGTTTTAAATTAAAAATTTTCAATTCCTTATCGCACCGATGTGACCGAGGTCGACCCGAACCCGCACATAATTTCTAAATATCTGTCCGAACCCGGATATCCATCCCCTAATTGGCACAGAGATTGAATAATGAGAAGATTACAAGAATTGTAAAGCTAACAGTGAATTATATTATTGGTAAGCACAAAGCAATTATCACATTGCAAAAAAAAACTTTACTGACAGCCAACACCTTGACAGTTTACAGTAGAATCTCCTACACTGTATAGTGTGAGCCATCATGCCGTACATATTCAGCAACCGAAGATGCCTGACAGGAACAAATTAAATAAAATACAGGACGACTGTGTCAGTTTTATCCGCATATGTTTTCAAAGAGGTTTAGGCCAGCTCCCATGCAATATTTTGAATTTATGACTTTGGTCTTTGTGCAAAATATGCAAGGTTTCTGGTCATTTTTCAGCCCAGGGAGTAAATGTGGCTACTCCCTCTTGTAGTACAGTACTAAATTGATTTCCTCGATTCGGTCATTACTGGACTACAGAAGAGGAAATGGGCCCTACTGGTAATTAAAAAGTGATTTTTCTTTTTTTACAGGACTGCCTCATTAAAATCAACCAGGGCAGGTAAGAGTGGGTATTATCTGCTGAAAGGCAGGTAGTTCATACCATCCCACCGAAATGCTGTGCAGAAATCCAAGCTTTCACAATAGAGGAAGCAAGTCCCTTTTCTCACAGTATCATTTATGCAATGAATGATATCTAGTAATTGCTGTGAACATCTTGGTTCACATTGTGTTTTCCGCAGGAAGCAAGAGCAGCAGAGCTCCCCATTGGATTTTCTTTCCCTAAGCTTTCTGCAGGCAAGATGTAAAGAAATCTTCTGAAGAGGTTAAGCCATTGTTAATTCCACAATGCTTAATCGTTCTCCTAAAATAACAGGGAACAGCCATCCTGGAACAGTCGCCAATGGAAAGATTAACTGGATTAGCAGCAGAGGATGCGGTCTGAATCATGTCAGTCAATGTGAAAACTCTGTTTGGATCTGTTTATGTTGAAAATGCAAATCTCTCCTCATATTAGAACATGGATATAAATGAATGTCAGTCAAAGCATGACAACAGCATTTTACATCCCATGAAACAAGCCTATTTGTGATTATTTTTGGACAGATTTGATGCACAAAGCAGATAATTTGCATGATATCAACGCCTCAGGAAGAATTTGGCTCACTGCTCATTTTTTTCAACTCTGTTTTCCAACCTTGATGGAGTGAAGGGAGTTAAAATAATATATTATGTGAGGAAATGGCTGGATTTCTGTGAAGCACATGGTGAATCTTTGGCTAGGAAAGCCACTGTGGGCTTGTAATGGTGGCTCCTTCTGAATAACTGTGGAGGTCCTGCCACCATAATAACCTCACTAACTCTCTTCCCGTCTGTTGGCCATCTCCATACAGAGGGACACAAAGCCACCATACCCCAGGGTGTCCATGAATAGGGATGTTTATAACAGCGTGGGACGATTTGTCACTTCTTAGCGCAACCTGTGTCCTGCAGGAAGCCAAATAATGATTTTAACAGCCCGTCTAAAAGATGGATCTCCCTAATCCTCCCCAGCTTTCTTCCCACTGAAAGGTGCAGACTAATTTACGACAGGGCCGACGATGGGCATGCTACGCCTGTGAATGAATGATCTGGCCTCTAGCAAAAAGAGGTAATTTCCTCTTAATGTAGTGCCGTAAACATTTATCATCACGCTGAGCTGACAGCACATCGACACAGCGAGGCCGCTGCAAGTGCTCGCTTTAATCTGTAGAGATTTTTACCTCTGATTAGCAATGCGGCCAACAATCACCACCCACCACGCTTGGTTAATTTTAACACCACCTGCAGCAGTAACTGTTGGTTTGGGAGGTGCTATAAATAAATATAAACCCTTAAGCAGTGCAAGGGGACAATTTCAGATAAGCATCTGCCACCAGGGTATAGAGGAAATATTAAAGTTTGCTGGTTGATACAATGACGGAAAGAAAGCAAAGCAGAAAGCAAAGACTTGAACGAGGCTTGAGGCGAGGCTATAAGATAATGTAACATAATGTGATTATGTTGACAACCCAGCTTGTGCTGACACTTTGCGATGTGTAATATCCCAGTGATTTTGGGAAGGCCAGAACTACTGTTCATTAAGCCCAGGGATAAATAATGTAGATTCACATTAACTTGCTCACACTGAGAGAGAGGCATTAGCGCATGAATGTATAATGTGCTGAAACAAAGAAAGCACTTTTAACAACTGTGTACAGCCAGTGTGAATAAGACAGCGGCAAAGCAAAGGAAGGAGAAAAACAGTAGACTTTGGGTCATTTACGCTCAGTGCTGCTGAAGAGGTTTATCTGTAGACCTGCTGCAGCTGTACACAAAAGAATAGATCACACAAAAGTACTGCACACTGCTAACCCATTCACAGTAGGCTACTGAGAAATCATAGCTATATCTGTAGGCCTATATGTCTTTACTATGTAATGCATGCAAGTGTTGTTTTTCCCAAACAAAGACACTTCATAACGAGGTGACAGGCACACAGCCCTGACATATTATGCTAACAGGTTAGCAGACAATTGCCAATCACATGCACCTGACACAGAGCAACATTAGCATTGATTAGGAGTCATGCTTCTGTCCACCTGATAATTAAAAGTCCACTGTTCACTCTTTCTTTTTCAGCTCCTGAGAAAAATAGCTGGCCCCTTAGCTGCTTAATGTTCCACTTTAATCACTAGCTAGCCGCTAACTCTGTCAGCCATTTGTTGCTGGTCAGTGTTTCACTTGGTTTAGCAGAGCAACAACAGGGTTGATTACAGCGTTGAGATGAAACCATATAGTAAATGTGCCAGGGATTCAAAACAAAGAGCTAAAAAGGCTAAAAAAAATGAATTATCAGTGTAATCCCATTCACATTACAAAGTCATTTAATTCAATTTAATTAATATAAAAAAATTATCTGTCAGTAAAAATGTTATGTAGCAAAGTAAATGTAGCCTAAGTCTTCAGTCTGTTTGCTTCTAGATCTGATGTTAAACCTACATTGTGTAATTATTCATTCTTAGCGAAAGACCCTCTTTTCTTTCATAAATATGTGCTCATTAATTTGTAATTACTTCCACCAACTAATCAAAGTATTCTCGTATGCGTAGAATCTGCCATTTAGAATCATTCAGAATACAAAAGAGCGAGTCCCTCGAATGACGGCTGTAGAAAATGGAGGATCACACCTATTCTCTAGGACATGTAATGGAGTCACCATGGAAGTTAAAAAGAGAATTAAAATGACAATGCGACAGCCAAAGCAACAAAACCAAAGTTAATATTGGAGTGGCTTTTCCAAGATGGAAAGTGCTCATAGGAGAAAGGATTTTAAAATGGACACCGAAGTTGCCTGCTTTCTTCTCGACAGGTAATTCTGCCTATTTGTGTAAATTCAAAGTCTCATAGCTGCTTGGCTAACTATAGCATGGTTGTGCATAATATCTGATTTCCCTGGCAGAAAACTCACGTCATGCAGTTGTAATAGAGACAGCTAGAACAGCTGCGTGTAAACGATGGCGATACTAAAAGCTAATTTCGGGTTCAGCCACCATAGGAGTTAGAACGCGCTCGTAATGGGGGGGGGGGGCAGAAAGTAATATTGAGTTGGTTGTCATATACAATTTCACCGCTAGATGGGAGAAATTCTTACACAATGTAGCTTTAAGCGTTTGTCTGCTCTTCTGCTCCGACCCTGCTCCTCGCCGCCTTAGACCTTCTGCACTTCTGCACCACCTCAAGACACGTGGCCTGCACCACCAGGGTTTGCTCTGCTGCCTGCTCTCCTCCACTCTGAACATGTTTTTTTTTTGAGTCTTGACTGCCTGCCCGCTCTCTGGACCTCAGTATCAGCCTTGAAGCCATCCAGCTTCAGCCCATTAACTCTCTGCTGCACATTCCACCCTGAATACTGACTTTTTACATTAAAGACACCTTTAAACCTGCCTCTCCGAGTCTCGTGTTTAGTCGGTGTTTTGGGTCAGAAAACCAACAAACAGTATATGCTGTGAAGTGATTTATCCTTGGGTTTTCTGTTGATGAAGTAAATAGACTCACAAGGATACATTTTTAATGAACAGGCTAGAGATGGATATAGAATACCAAAACCAAAATTTTGACTTATGAAAATGTCACACATTTTTACCCTGCAAATAGTAATACATCAGTAACAGCGTCAATACTGAGGCTTTAGTATTGAGCAGACATGACTGATCCTAATTAAATGCTGTTTATGAGTCCGTGTAATTTTCATAATCCGTTAAAAATGTTCACAAATCTTAGAACGAATGGTGCTTGAATGTCCCCTTTAGTTGGGAGGAGTTACACACAGTAAGATATAGGCCTGCTGAGCTTAGTGCGGCGAGAAAAAAAAAAGTGGGATCAACATATCTATGCTTGAAAAAAATAAAATGAAAAATGTCATTTTGATGTAAGCTCTGTAGTGCGATTGTATTCTGCCTCTGAAAATCCTCTGCAGGATTTTCTCCTCTTACTTTAATGCCAAACGTTCATCAAATCACAGTGAGAGAGCCAAGAGGAGGCATGCGTCCCTTGTGGTTGTTGACAGGTCTAAAGCATATTAAATCCAGTGTCACCAGAAGATCAATACCTACTGAAAAGTGTTGACGCTTGTCCACTGGGGTGACACTGTGCAGGCGTGCATTTGCATCACACCGTGGTGGACTATCAGTGCCAGTGTTAAAGTTCACTGCCTGAGAGTAGGGTGGATCAATCTTTGTTCTGTCGATCACAATAAGTCTCAAATGAGCAATTTTAAACCCAGTGTGTTGGCTGACCCGCGGTATCAATATCATCTAAGCCTTCATTATCTTTTAGCAGGGATATCTGAAGCAATCTGCAATTAACTTGTCTTTGTCGCAAAATCAAACCAATTCTTTGCAGGAATGGACTATAATTTTCGCTAATCACAGTCAGAAAAGGATTTATTGCCAAGTAAGTAACACTTACAAAGGAATTTGTCTTGTTGGTTGGTGCATACGTGAACATAAACATGTTTAAGCATTAAAATGAAATAAAGAATAAATACAGAAACAACATAAATACAAAATAGTTGTTTAACATCAAGAAAAAAGACGCTAAAAAAGGCTTCTGTAAATCCAGTCTTGGTCCAGAACATCGTTATAGATTTTAATAGATTGTCAAAGCTATCAAAATTTGTAATTTGACACTAAATCTTCAGGATCCTGAAGAAAAACAGCACAAAAGGGAAACAAGTCACTAAGTAAAATATTCTTTTTCATGCTATAAGTAAGACCACGCACATCAAATGTAGCCTTCAGCAGCCCTGTCCACAGTGTGCATTCTGATTTGTTTCTTTTATTCTGTATCCTTGACCACATTTTAAGTAGTTTTTTTTTATTTTTAGACTTAGTAGACCTGAAGCAACAAAATAGCAAAACAGTATGTGAAGAAATATGCATTCATATGAAAAATCTAATGTAAAGCATTTATCACCTGGGACTAATTGGACCCAAATCTTACTAAACAAAATCCTGATCCATATTTTCTATTATTCACACGGTACTACTTGTCTTGCAATACCTCATTACACTCTATCCTAATGTGGTTTTAGGATGTATGCTGGATCTTTCATCAGACTACTACAGCAGCACAGCTGAGCCACTACCAAATGCCCCTGAGGTCTGATAAGAACTGTCCACAGCCACTATGTGTCTAAAACTATAGAATCTGCAATTTGCAAAAGTTTTTTCCTGTGCAACTTCCACTGCAAATTAGACAAGAGAAAGTAAGACAGACTGTGAAATCCATTAAATATGTATTACTTGAGTTGGGAAGTGCTCAGGGAATGAAGTAAAGCCTTGCCTGCAGAGATTAGATCTATGGTGACAGGGAGGAGGGTGAGGCCATGGTGATAATGATGGCGAAGATAACGATGATGGGACAATAATTAATATGATAATGATAATGATCGTGAGGACGGTGACCTTCATACACACCTATTTAATGTGATCATATCACAAGTTTTCTATAGAATACCACAAGAATTACCTGTCTACAGTTTAAAAATATTACAAACGCAAAGATCCATTATCCAACCTTATTATTATCTTAAAACACAACAACGAAAACAGCAACAAAGATGCTCTTTGGAGTCTACGGCCATGGCAGTTATGCTATGAGGGTAAGCATGAGGAATATTCCACAGCCAGACAATTAACTACTACACATGGCAATAACCCTGATTCTGTTAAAGCACTTGGCTTTGAGGTCCTCCATGAGTCATCATCTTAGCTGTGGTTTAAGGTTTAAGATGGGTTTATACCTGTGTTGGTTGGGTCAAAGTTCCATGATCACTTAAACCCCATGACTGTGTCGTAAGAAGCTGCGGTTTAAGCTGCACATGTGATTTATTCTGAACTTGTTCGCAGTTCCCTGCAGAAAGGCCCTTAAGTCTTGAAGAGGAAGTTAAACTTAAACCTGCTGCAGACGTAAACTGAGGTTTAAGGTTATAAGGTTCAGTACAAGGACACATGTATACAGCGCACATCATTTTATTCATGTAATTTTCTTTTGAAGGCAACGCTACAACAATTGGCAAGGCAGCTTTGATTGTATGGCGGAAACAGGTGGCAAAAGTATCCTCCTGTTTCCGACTGGCAGATTCAACACATTCATTCCCGATTCAACACATTCATTCCCGAAGTGAATTGAAAAGTATCCTCCTGTTTCCGACTGGCAGATTCAACACATTCATTCCCGAAGTGAATTGAAAGAGCGAAAATGGAATGGAAAGGAAATGGAATGGAAGGAGTCTTTTCAGGCACATTACAGCAACAAGGCAATTCAAAGTGCTTCACATAAAACATTAAAAAGCAGTTTAAAACATCCGTTAAAGGGAATATAAAAACATCTAAAATAGAATACGACAGGTATGAAATACAAGGATAAAATATATATAATTGTCTAATCACAATTAAAGGGGTCACTTATTCTAAAACGCTAGAAACAGGGTTACTGATTATCTGACAAACATAACTTGAACATAACAACATAATGCACTGCCACAAGTCCAGGACAACATGTGGTCAGTTTGCCCGAGATGTACAAGTCACAGAAGCAAATAGTCATACAGCATGAATTGTCAGATCATTTTCCACCACAGTTTTAATTCAATTCAATTCAATTTTATTTATAGTATCAAATATTAAAAAGAGTTATCTCGAGACACTTTACAGATAGAGTAGGTCTAGACCACACTCTATAATTTACAAAGCCCCAATAATTCTAATAATTCCCCCAAGAGCAAGCACTGCGACAATGGCGAAGAAAAACTCCCTATTAGGAAGAAACCTCGGACAGACCCAGGCCCTTGGAAGGCGGTGTCTGACGGTGCCAGTTGGGAATGTGATGAATAGTGGCAATAATAGTCACATTAGTAATGGAACAGTGACTTCAAACCAGTGACATTTAGTACAGGCTGTTGAACCATGGGTCCTAAAACATACGGCTGTTAAGCAGCGGTGCCTAAACTTAACTGTCAGCGCTGCAAGACAGTCAACCTTTGTCTGCTAAACTTACAGTAACTGTAACGGCCGCTGTCACAACTGTCACTAACCCTAAACCCTAACCCTAACCCTAACCCTAACACATTAACAACAACTAAACTTAACTGTAACGGCCGCTATCACAACTGTCACTAACCCTAAACCCTAACCCCAACCCATTAACAACCACTAAACTTAACTGTAACGGCCGCTGTCACAACTGTCACTAACCCTAACCCTAATCTATTAACAACCACTAAACTTAAGTGTCATGTGACCAGTCGGCGTAATTTCGTAAAAATATCATACAAATTGTTGTGCATACGTTTTCGTACGATATCATACGAACCCGTTCATGAGAATGCATTGTTTAGTGTAAGCTAAATACTATGTCCGATTATTTATACCGATACAGGGATGTGTCACCCATCTACACGCACCAAGAAACAAGCATGCCTATGTGCACGAGACAAACAAAACAGGGACCCACTCAAAGAAAATCTTCTCCATCCCTCAGCTATAGTGTCAAAACTCCACAGGATACCTTTGCAGAGTCAACGTCAAGTTTAGCAAAGATGCACGGGATGTGTAAAAAAATTCAAATACTCCCATAATGCATTGCATTCACTGTAGTCAACAATGTTTTAGATCAGACAGGGTCTGATCATGTTTTCTTCACTTCACTGCCTGTCCTCCATTCCACTTGGTTAGCCATGATGACAGTGCACCGTCTGCAACAACCCATTGTAAATTAAATGAAACAATTAACGTAATTGCCAGAAATCTATGTTGCTATTAAGTTGCCACTCCGTAAGAGTAATCATTTGCATCTTTTCCACTTAATTGATTGGCGCTCTACATCACAAACACAGAAGCCCTCTCATCTTATCTCCCCACTGAACAGTTTCTCTCTCATCAGTTTAAACAACACGCCATCAAAATACTGTTTCAGACAGACCTTCTCATGCAGCAAGCTTTCTGTTTTGTTTATTCATCTCACTGAGGTACTTTTAACAATGAAGCGTGATTAAAAAAACGACTTCACAATCCAGCATACTCAAAGCTGCAGATAACTATATATGTTATTAAAATGTCATTTTATTCTGCAGGATTTCAAAGAAAAACCTTAGGAAATTGAAGCGTTTCTATTCTTTGTATCCTGTATGAAGAGCTCACAGCGACTTATCTCCTGCTGGATCTTATCTGGATCTCCCAAAGGGTTCTGGTCCAGTCATGCTGCTTTCATCTCTGATGAAAAAGACTATATTTGAAAGTTGCAAAGCAAAAGCACTCTGCGCTGTTGTTGTCGGCTGAAGAAATGTCAGCAACAGTACTATTTTTTTCTATTAAATAAATAAGATAGAGAGATAAATGATCTGAGTTTAATAATAATCTAACTTACTCATGGAGCCAGCTGTGAGTCTGTCTCCTAATAAATGTCTGCTGACAGCTAGATGAAATTTTGGTTGTGTATCTACAGCTGACAAAGCATTTTTGTCTATGTGTACATTGTTGGGATAAAGCCTGACGCGCCAGATATTACTCCCCTCTTGCTATCTGGGCTTAGCGCCGCTAAGGATGGTTATGATTGGTTAAAAGCAATACAAACAAACCAGAAAGTGTTTTCCCCTATCCCAGGATAGGTAGCCGGTGTAGCCAGATTATACTCCATAGCTTACACAGCACTGCGGAGATGGCAATGCAAGACTAGTTTATGTTCAACTCCTTCATGCCTTTATAACTCCTTATGCTTTCAGTGCCATTCGATTGCTGTAAAATACATCTTAAAAGAATACTTCCCTGTAGAGCTGGGCAATATATCGATGTTACATCGATATCATGATATGAGACTAGATATCGTCTTAGATTTTGGATATCGTAATATGGCATAAGTGTTGTATTTTACTGGTTTTAAAGGCTGCATTACAGTAAAGTGATGTCATTTTCTGAACTTACCAGACTGTTTGCCTTTACCCACTATTACTGATCATTATTTATAAAAAAAATCTCATTGTGCAAATATTATATATATATTATACTATAGACAAGAAAAAATTTAACGATTTACTGGCAAAGTGAGAAATGTTTGGAATCTGTTTCTGCAGTACTACATCTGAAGAGCTGTGAAGATTAGGCAAATTCATCCAATGATGGATCAACATTTTAGAAAAACATTTCACAAGTACAAGGAAACAGTTATTGTGTTCTTTGTATTTACTGGTGTGCACCTGCAATGTCTGAGTAGTTGTGATTATGTATACACTGTTTAGGATCAGGACTATAATTAAACCAAGGGTCAAATTGCAACTACGGTTTTTGAATTTCTCAAATGGTTCCTGGGCATCAGCAGTGTGGTGGAAACAGGCTACCTGCATGCTCCAACCAATGTCAGCTTGTCTGCTTTCCGATGTTGGAATTGAGGGGCCTTGTCCAACAATTACTCAAACTCTGAAACTGAAAATCTGACTAGCACTCCCATTTCAAGGAGAGATTGGCCAGCTGTGTGGAGGTGAGAAAGTAAGCAAGGCTTTACACCTCTCTCTTTCTAGTCCACTTTTTTCATTAGTTTCATAACTATTTCTGGCACTGGTCATGTTAACAACCAAGTGCAATTCCCTGCTGCTACAAAACCTTTTGATGAAGTCCAAACTAATACACATATATATATATATATATATATATATATATATATATATATATATATATATATATATATATATATATATCCATGACATTCCACTTCCAGGATTACTCCAGTGCTGCTGGATTACACCGGATGTCACGCTTTTGTTGGTTACCTTCCGCTTTTTTTGTGTTGTAATTTTAAACTCCGGTGGATTTCTGAGGACTATGGTTAACTGCTCCTCAGATCTCTGCAGGGTAAATCCAGACAGCTAGCTAGACTATCTGTCCAATCTGAGTTTTCTGTTGCACGACTAAAACAACTTTTGAACGTACACATGTTCTACCAAAACAAGTTCCTTCCCGAGGCTATTTTGCAGAGGCACCATGGCTCTGTCCGGTGCTCAGCACCGCACAACAAACCAGAGCACTTTTTTTTCTCCCATCAGACCCTCCTCTGCAGAGGATACTTCTGCCTTAATGCTGAACATATAGCTCAAGTCAATTTTCTTAAGTGGTTTAAGAAGTTACGAGCATTTAGATATATTTGATATATATTTCTTAGAGATGTACCTGGGTCATGGGGAATTTTCAAAAGACACGCAGAGGTTTTTCAGTGTGTTCCTTTGAGCCAAAACCTGCCGTGACCTGTGAGAATAGACACCTGAACTGCAGTCAGACCAACTTCTCAATTCCTTTTGACAACACCTTGCTGTGTATCAGACCACAATAGTTTAACAGATGCTTGAGATGCTCCTCATGCTGCTCTCTGTCCGAGGGGGGAAAAAAAGAAAGAAAACCTTCTTGTGAACTACATGACCAAGCCCCAAGGTTGATGAATCCCATCTCTATAGATTTCTAAATCAATGTGTTTCTGTCAGGTTGTACAGTTTGGGTGTTCCTCTGCTCTGCAGGCGTGAAAGCACCCCTGTGCTTAGGCAACTCGGCTCCCTAACACCGTCCAATCACAGTCCAGCCGAGAGGAACCGGAGCAAAGTGGATGTCAGCATGCCTCTGCGATGATGGATGGGCCTCACTAGAGAGATGATGGATGACCTGGGTGGCCAAGTTTGTTTCAAATCACGCAGAATGAGTTACTATGGCAACGCTGCTGCTCCAGTGACATCTGGTTGACCTTAGTCAGAGGGAGAAGTCATCTATGACTTTGGCTGGCTGCTGGATGACAGATACAGCCGGGCAGTCCAGAAATTCACTGGTGTTTGTGACTGAGGAAAGATTTTTGTGAAAAGTAAAAAAAAAAAAAAGAAAAAAATCATTTTGTCACTTTTCTCGGGCTTCTAAAGCTACACCCACGTGTAATTGATTGTGGACTAATGTTTGTTTTCTTCTTCTCGGCACAAAATCCCAATAAGTCAGCTAATTAAACACAGAGGAAACAATTAAAAAGTCCCACTATCTGCAGTGGGCAGACTGCATGGCTCGCTAAGACGTGCGATAAATACGAAGGGAGTGACTTTTATTTCAGTTTCAAAGTCTTTTTGAGGGCCACGTCACAGAATAATTGCATTCCTAAAACAATCTTGACAAATTATCACTGAATACATTTAGCAATGCAACATCGTGTCTAAGAACTTTTAACTTTCTACGTTAAGTAGAGGGTGTGAATAAAAGATATTTTTAAATGTCCTAACAGCATTAATTTCCCTTTTATTGTACACTCAAAAGCTCAATTGCTTACATCCCCATCTCAATCTCATTAAGGGAGTATTTCATCTGACAACAAACCTCAGCCTGCAGATGCTGCGATTTTCATTCCAACTAAGGGCTTTTTTTATCTTTGCAGAGGAAATGGTCTGTTTATGCCCTTTTTTGTATCCAGGAACCATCATTTACTATAATTGTGTATTGTCCCTTCAGTCCAGTAACAGACGAGTTACTGGTTTTTACTCCAACTTCCTGATGGGACACCAGCCAGCGTTGTGCATTGTGCATAAATGCTCCCTGTTTCAGGTTTATTATTATTACAATTGTAACTTTAGGTTCTAGTAAGTTCTTGGTGATTAAATGTAGAACTTTGAAATGGTGCAGGCATATGAAAAACATAGCAATAGCCATTTATCTATTGGAAAGACCTTTAACATTTTATTAACATCATAGAAATACTTTCTCTCAAATCCTCCTTTTTTTTTCCTCTTTAGTTTTTAAGTCACGTCTCTGCTGCCGTAATGACCCATTTTCAGCGTTTCCATTTAAGCGACCCCGGGGATCAATAAATGAAGATGAACTTAGTTTCATGTTGGAAAGTCTGATGAAGAAGACAAGTGTATTTAATCACCTCTTTACACACTTGAGGAGTTTTGTAAGCTTTAACAGCTGTGCCACATTTCCAAGTTACAAAATGACGTGCGCGAACGCCCTAAGCAGAAGAAACCAGATTATGCACGTGAAACTAACAGTCAGACTTTTCTCTTTCAGTTTAGCAATGTGTTTTTGTTTCACTGGATACAGAATTGTACAGATTGTTGCTATTACTGGCCTCAGCCTCAGATGGTTTCTGTATTTCTGGTTAATTTAGTTTTTTTTCTTTAACCTGATTGGAGCACAAGATTGATGGTGTTTACTGCATCTGGGCGATTTATACAATATTAAAAAAAGTTGGCATAGCAGAAGCCTATTGGCTTTCAACAAATATCATTGTACAATTAGTGAATTACCCCTTTCAACCTCAATGTTTTGTTTGCTCAAGATAATGAAATTTACTGCCCTGAAAACATTTATTTGTTACTTTCTGTTTTGCCAAATTAAAAGGTGAAGTCTGTCTTTCCTCTAGCTTCCACTCATCTGTTGCCTGGAGGATAATGTGAAAATGTGCAGTACATTGAGTGGAGAAACATAAAGAAAAAGTTTCTGCAAACGCAGCTATTTCACTGAGAGTTCATATGTGGTTAGTGTTACCAGCGGACATTTCTCTTCAAAATGTGGGAAGTAATAATGGAATCTTTTCTTGACTTTCTAAAGAATAAAACAACATTGACAATTAAACTGACTGCAAAACCTGGAAACCAGGCCATGTCTCCCAGGTAATATCCCAGTCAATATAACATGGCTTAACTTTTAATTTAAGCAGCAAACTTTCTGCAGCAGACGCCCTTGATTCATTACGGAAGTGTTGAGAATTATCTGCATTTACTATTCAACGCCCATTACTTACAGTTCTTTTCATCTTGCTGTTCATTTTGCACCAGAGTGGCTCCACTATTTCCACACTGAACTCCGATGTGTCGTCAACACAAAGACATTGCCCTCCAGCAATGTGAGCAGGGCGCAACCTTGAAATACAAATAAGAAATCTTCAAAACCTGGCTCCCACTGAGTCCAGGTTAGACAGACGTAGTGTGTGTCTGTGTGTGCATTTAATTGCATAGTACCCTTTGAGAACCTCCTTGAGGTTTCAACCTTTACAGTGAAGTGATGATCTTGTCAGATAACATCTTTGTAGCCTTGTAGAAAACAGTGGACAACCCGGTACCGGGTCAAGGCCTTCTCATTGAGAATACATGCTCCAAACAGAAAGTTAAACATTTGTCTTTTGCAGTTTGCCAAAAAGGGATACTCAAGAATCAGAGAGCTCAAGAAGGAATGTATGAACCAGGAGGCCAGCAGCTTCCTTAAACTGTGCTCTATATTTTGTTGATGATTTTGTAAATGTACAGTGTTTTAGTAGCCATTTTATTACCATCTTTTTTTGTCCTACTTTTCATTGCCTGTATGATAGCATACATGTTGCACAAAAATAATCTGTTACCTTGCACTTTTGCACTTTGCAATAATGCAAAACTGGCCAGTGCAATCCACCCCAAAAAACAATTTTAATTTCCTTTACATAAATAAAGACATTCGCACCATAAATTGATGCAGAAAAGGCACAAAATGTTGCAGAGAAATTCACCAGAATGCAAAACAATGTTGAACCCAAAGTTGCGCCCTTGGTCCCCCCCCCCAATGATGAAACACAACCCTATGCCCTTGGTTGGATGGGTAGCAGAAGGGTTAATTTTAGGGATTTAGTGGTGAAGGGGAACAATAAGGCTTAGCATTTAGGGAGGAAATGTAGTCAAGTGCCTATGTTCATTTGTGTTAAGAGCTGGGCCGGTCCAGTGACAAGATAAATGCTGACTACCCTAACATGCTCTCTGAAAGTAAGCTGAGCTGCTGCTGCTCTGAGTAGACCAAGTACTCACACTGCTGCATCATCATTCATCCCCAGGACTGTGCTCAAATGAAGCTGTGCATCTAATGATGGGCTCTCAGGACATCGAATCATCTACAAGAACGGCAGGACTGTAAATGAGTGTGTGTCAGCGTGCTTGTGTTCTCAGTCTGTATTCATGATGGTGAAAGATTAATGAGGTGTTTGGGTCTCTGTGTGCTGGTACGTTTATTAATGCATTATGTATGTGCTTGGCACCACCAATCGTTCATCAGTGTGGATGTTCACATTGTTGTCGTTATAGTTATAATTTTTGGTTTGGACGGACCTAACATTACGCCTATATGGTCAGCCGATGGAGAGGGTGTCCGAATTTAACAGGCCTACCCGGATCTATGGTTACATAGCAAATACAGTATACATGGAAAGTACATATCAAACGAATCAAAACATAAAAAAGACATAAATATTACAAACTGTGGCCGGATGCAAGTCAGACAAAAACAGAAGCAGGAGAGACATCACTGGAGTTGCGAAGAGAGAAAATTGCTCTTGCATACTGTGCTCTGCATCGTTTCTGCAAAAGTCCCTTAAACCGTACAACGATATAGGACATTTTGTCCTACCCTGTAATACGAACCACAGGGGCCTAGAGGGGGCAAGAAACGCAACCCACAGGGGCGTTTTCCGTCCTCAGGGTTAGGGTTACTTAACTTCCTGTTACCCACATGACGCAGAACGCAACGTAGTTCAGTAAAGTGAAAAGCGCAGTTTACTTTTATTTTCAAATGGGACATGCCCGATTTTCTTTTGTACTTTACATAGCTCTGTCCACCTGCTTACCTGCCTCCTCATGATTTCTGTTGCTCAGTGTCAGACTGACCACCTGTTGCTGACTTGTTTTCTTAACACTGACCAACATCTACAGTATCTTCTTTTGACCTTACCTCAGCCTCTGACATCTGCTTTTGAGGCCACACAAATCATATGTTTTTACCTGCAAAAAATCTGACTGAAAGACTAAAGCAACCCACATTTGGGAACTATGTAAATTTAGTATATTTCATCATTCACGGCCCACCATACGTGGTTACCATGGTGTGGTGGGGAAGTTATAAAAGTTTGGGAGCCATTTAGCTGGCACCAACTGGTTCTATTATTACACGCAGATCGATGGAATGGATGCCAACAAAGATGACTGTAACATGGCAGCTCCAACTTGGAACCTGAAATTTTAAATATTTAAAACACTCTTTGCCAATCAAAAAAGTCAGGCAGGCAGTCTGCACTGGCGAAGAATTTTGTATTTGAACGTACTCTGGCAGCGTGTTCCACTTCCTCCTAGGCACCTCTTCCCTTATCATTACCATTCCTGTACCTGTGACAAAATGTGAAATCCTGCAATGTTGAAACATATTTTCATAAACCTTTGTGAAACAGAATTCTTCCTGCTGCAATCTGTGTGCAAAGCAGTTGAACATTACAATTGTTCATCCATTTATGCAGGGAAAGAAGGCACTGGAGCATGGCATGGCAATACTGTAGTTAGATCAATACAATTGAGTGGAATTGTCCTTCCCGACAATACACGGCTGAATGATGTTATCATTTCAGGACTGCAGTTACTTGCTACAGCAATAACGGATGCTACACGTACAAGATCTACATTTGTTTTTTGAAAATAAATAAAATCAGTTGTCTGTTTTAGCTGCAGCTATGCTGACATTTAGGGGGGAAAAAAATCCAATAAGAGCATCACAGAGTGAATCCATTTTCATCCACAATAGTGTTATTTTTAGAACCTTCATATTGGGCTATGAATGTTAATTTCCAAATGATATATCAAAGTAAATAGTTTACATGTGAGGGCTTTAAATCAGTCTGATGATTTAAAAAAGTAAAACATTGTTTCTACCCAGTCTGTTAGAGAGTCGCTTGACCAATTTTTAGCCCTCCCCTGAGCTCTACTGCAGGCCCCAAAAATAAAACTGGTGAGGGACAGTTGGTGCCCTGACAAAGTGCCAGTTCAGCGGCTGGTGTGCTGAAAGCAGTAGGGTGGCAAAGGCCTGGCCTGGCATGGCTTGGCTTGACTTATCTGCTGATCTGAACTGAGGCAAGACGGTAGAAAAACAATGCCAACACCTGACACATCAGTTAACGTGACTCACGGCTGGGCTCTGCTCCAGAGCTGTCGAGGCCAATAACGCGTGAGGGTGTTTCCCTGCCCTTACAAACTCACACACACCACACACACACACACACACACACACACACACACACACACACGCATGAACGCACGCACACACATACACAAGTCTGCACACGTCATACTATAATCACGTCTTTGGGGATTTGGAGAAATAGCTGATGATATTAAAACAGAAGACGTAAAAGAAATATTAAAATGTTAGAGTATAGTCATGTTATATGTGTGTTCACATTAAAACTGATTTATACAGAGTAGTACAAAATATCTCTATTGTACTGTACGAGACAAAAAAAAAAGCATCATGTGCATCCTTTGTAGCATCCCATTCCACACATCATACATGCGGGGTGTGTATTACAGAAAGTACTGAATTTTGCAGAATGGTGTCAAATAAAAAATAAATAACCATGGCCTCATTTTGGGAATGCAAACAGAGGATGACGGCAGGTGATTACAAGACTTGATCCAATTCTAATTTTTGCTCCAGTGAATTTATCTTGCATATATCACAGCAGCTTAATTATCTGTCCAACTACTGGACGTCTCATCACACATAATGTTCATAAAATAGGTATTGTACAAACAAAGGAGAAAAAGACCAGCTTTTTCCTTGTCGTGCATGTCAGCTTTCATTGTCTTCATAATAAAGTGATTTATAATTAAGGCTTTTTTTTTTATACAATAACCCCTCACAGACGGCCCTAATAAAAGACTTTTTTACTTCATCTGTTGAATCATTTCACCATTTATTAATTTAACCATTTATTTGCATTTTCCTTTTTGCCTTCTTAGCACTGTGAGGGTTTAATGCTGGTGGACGATTGTAGCTACAGGCTCATTTTAAAATAGTTCTAAATATGTGCGCTTTAACCCACTGAGGACAAAAGACACACCGACGAGTCCAAGCGATGTTTGACAACACTTACATTAAAAAAACGACATTACAAAATTTTATTTTAGACATTTATTTACTATGTTGTTCATATATTATGCTACTGTTTTGAAACCAAGACTTCTGTAAATTCATTTCAAGCACCAAAACAATTGAGTGTAGGTATGTTTTCACAAGAGATTTGAGAAATTTCAAAAAGCCAACATGAACTTTTCAGCTTCTGGGCCAAATGATCTCTTTACACATTGCTCTGGAACAACTTTGGGCCTCACTTCAGAGAAAGCTGAGTTTGTTCTGAACATTTTGATATGAAACACATGGGGATCTGGTTATAAACAAATACACTTAAAAGGTGAAGATGTGCAAAAATGCCCTTAGACCTTAGAGGGTTAATTTTGAAAGTTAGACATTCACATAGGAGCTCTGACCTTCACATTTTATGTGTATAGTTAAAAATTGATATGGGTTTCCATGCAGTACCTCTAGCATAACTTGGGCCCCAGAATAAAAGGCTGCCGGTCGACCGGAGCACTGCAGTGTGACTCAGATATGTGCGATGACAGCAGCGTTGACAGCCAAATTCTAAATCTCAGCTCACCTCAAGCCAAGAAGCAATCTCTCCTGACCCATGACCCTTTTCTTCCAAATCTTCTCACCCTTCACAGCTCTTTTCACTGAACTGTGTGTGTGTGTGTGTGTGTGTGTGTGTGTGTGGAACACGAGTGCAAGCGGGTCAAAGTATGTTCAGATGTGCTACTACATGCATGTGTGTGTTTTGTGTTTGCATCTCAGCAGTGTTTTGAGCCAAGATGACTATGTCAATTTGTCCTCCTACCACTTTTCCAGAGGGCGAGTCTTTTGTCTGAAAACTGGAGAGTGCACTGTACATACTAATGAATGTTTCATTTAATTAATGGCCACCTGTAATTAATGGATATTTCTACAATGGAAGATAAATATACTACATTTAGCCCAGAGAGAAAAACAACTTATTAGCTGCTGGGGCTGGGACATTTCTGATACTTGTGTTCTTCGATGTAATCTAAATTCTAATTCTATCAAATATTATGTAGGCTAATAAATAAGGCAGATAGGGGTAATGTTAGTGTATATGAATAGAGGCCTTCACAGTTAGTGAAGGTCATAGCTAATGCTAATCATTAAATGGCTACCACATCACTGCTTTTATTAGTAAGTTTGATTCAATACACCAAACAACAAGTTCTTGTGTTTACGTAATTGAAGCTTTTCATTTTCACAGACTTTTTCTACAAGCCCATTTTATTGTAAAAGTATTATGCTGTCAGCTCTGTAAAATGTACTCAGTAATTATTCAGTTAAATAAAAATGCTAATGCTAAAGTGTTGTTAGGAAGGAACACTATATTAGAGCTGAGGATGTCAGGGGGAGTAAAGGCTCTCTTAGCCATAGAGTTACCACATTAGGGGAGTGTAAAGGAGTGTTGCTGGAGGAAGAAATGGAGGTTTAGATAATATTTCTTGAGGCAGTTCTTCTCATAATGGTCAAAAGATAAAAGTAAGCGCCAAACCTGAATGGCAAATAGAGAACTCTGATGTAAAAGGCGATGTTTTTCTTTAGGTAATGGCAAGAGAGCTGGTCATAATGATACTCCTCCTTTCTGCCTCTTTCACTGGACTTTACGTTAATGCTGCATTCATGTGGGAATTACTGGAATTGTTGGGGCTTTGTAAATTAATGAGTGTGGTCTAGACCTACTCATCCGTAGATAACTCTTGTCATGATTTGATACTATAAATAAAATTGAATTTAATTGAAATTGAATGTGGTGTAGGAATAATTATAAATTAGTTCTCAACGTAAATTAAAGCCCTCTCAAGCCCAAACAACAACTTGGAAAGTCTGAAACATGTTTGCAACACAAATTGCCAAGTTGGCGTCACATTGAACAGAGTGGACGAAAGTAAATGTGGTCTAAATGGTAAAAAAAAACCAACAATTTTATTAATCACGTATCGCAAATCAATTTTTGGCTCACATGTCATTTATAATATGGTATTACATTGTAACCTTATTTTCTGTCCACGTAAAGTGACCTAGATTAGTTAGAAAAGTTATTTATTCATCAACTGTGATGACAAGTTATGTAAAACAATATTTTAGTGGTTTAATTCAATTCAATTCAATTTTATTTATAGTATCAAATCATAACAAGAGTTATCTTGAGACACTTTACAGATAGAGTAGGTCTAGACCACACTCTATAATTTACAAAGCCCCAACAATTACAATAATTCCCCCAAGAGCAAGCATTAGCACTGGCTATTGCGACAGTGGCGAGGAGAAACTTTGGCAGACCCAGGCTCTTGGTAGGCGGTGTCTGACGGTGCCAGTTGGGGTTATGATGAACAGTGGCGTAATAGTCACAATAAGGATAATGGAACAGTGACTACAATGGTAGTCGCAGTAGTTTAGGGAATTTAACTTTACTGGTGGAGCAACAAGTCTGGGACAAAAGCATTAAAGGTGCCCTGCCACATCTGATTGGCTAACAGCTAGCCAATGAGAGCCTGGCTGTCAGAATCCTTTACCCAGCCCAACTGGGCGAGCTAATGAATAGTAATGAGCTCAGGCAATATGATGTCAGACTGACCAGCTTTTGTAATTGGCCTGATTTCTCTGCTTATTTCTTTTCAGTGGCTAGAGCTGACAGAGGAGGTAGCAGTTCATTTTCACATTCACAACATAACACAAACATATGGACCTAACATATTTCAAAAAACGGTTTTGTATGGCAGGGCACCTTTAATATTACAATGCATTCTGATCAATGGGATGGTATGATATTGTACAAAAACTAATGCACAAAAATGTGTATGATGAGACAGCCCAGCTCTGTTCTTGGAAATGCTTTATTATCCCAGGCTCCCCTAAACTACATACAGTGGTATGCACTTTATTTGCCCACAGCCTAAATGAACATCAGCCCAGCATGTAAAAGGTTGATGGAGCTTTATGGCGCTTTTCCATTACATGGTACCTACTCGCCTCGCCTCGACTCTACTCGCCTTTTTTGGTTTTCTATTACGAAAAAAAGTACCTGGTACCTGCTAACAGGTACTTTTTTTAGTACCTGCTCAGTCGAGGTTCCAAGCGAGCTGAGGCGAGCCGAGAAGGTGACGTGAAACCCTGCAGGCTGCTGATTGGTCGTCACTGATCACTGCATTGCTAGCGAGAGACGGCATTTTTAAATAGTTTAGCCAGCGGTGTTTTTTTGCTGCCGGAGGCTCCACGCAGAGCTTTCTCCGTAGCATACAAGTGGCCTGATGGTTATACTGGTGCGCTGGTGTGTGCATGTGTGATGTGTGTGTGTCGAGTCGCCGTATGTGTGTGTGTGGGGAGCTAGTGAGCGAGGGAGAAGTGAGAGAGTGACGGCGATTATCTCCGCAGAAAGTAGCGACTCTAGAGTCATATATATGTGACCACGGTGGGAAATCTGGAGCAGTAAACATGAACTATCTCTTTGATATCATGTGGTTTACGGAGACGGAGAACCAGGAAATGCATCGGGGATATGTCAATGGGAAAAGCAAGCTACTAAGCCACGCCCACGGCAGTCGCTATGATGACCAGCCACGCTGAGGCGATACTAAAATCTGCAATGGAAAACGGACGCACAGCGAGTCGAGGCGAGTAGAGTCGAGTAGAGTCGAGGCGAGTCGAGCAGGTACCATGTAATGGAAAAACGCCATTAGACTCAAAATTCTTGAGCATGACGCAAAGCTGGCATTTAGTTTTACAGATAAGAAATCTATAGTGTAGTTAGCCAAACTGATGTTTTCTGTTTATAAAGCATAATGTGGCAAGTGTCAGCTCACCACAGTAGCACTTTAATATTTTTTTACCCAACATCCAGCAGTAATATTCTCATTGTATCTACTGAGCTCAGCCTTTTGAAAGCAGATTACTTGTAAACATCTACTGCTAGTAGTGTCTGTTATCTGAGTGCCCTAATGTTCTCCAGAAATAATTATAATAATTTCATTTATATAGAACCTTTCAAGCATTAAGCATAAGGTGCTTTATACATTAAAAGATGTACAGGATATTAATTAGGAATTAGTTACGCATGGAAGAATCATGAAATGTTTGTTGTATGTTGCATGAAATACTAATATGTTATAATTAGGGCTGAGTTAAAATAGTCAAGTCTCCAATTAAAATGTATTGTTGTTTGAGAGACATATGATATAGATTCATAAAATCCAGAAATCAATCTTTTACGCCTTTTCAGCCATGGATGTTGTGAATTGACCCCTTTTTGGGGGTCAGTTCTTAATGGAAAAATTGTACTAATTATATATAAAAAATATTTAAGGGATGCTTCTTGCATGTACAATTTACAGAAAAAGTTCTCAAAGAATCTCTCTTATATCCAAGCCAAATTGAAATTGAACTGAACTGAAAATTAAATTTCCCTAACCTGGTTGATATTATTCCACATCCACGACATTCCACTTTCGGGATTGCTCTGGTGCCGCCTGAAATTCCGCCAGATGTCTTTCTTTTCAGCCGGATGTCCGTTACCTTCCGCTTTCTTTGTGTTGTAATTTTGAGGACTATGGTTAACTGCTCCTCAGATCTCTGCAGGGTAAATCCCGACAGCTAGCTAGACTATCTGTCCAATCTGAGTATTCTGTTGGACGACTAAAACCACCTTTCAAGTACACGTTCCACCAAAACAACTTCCTATTACTTATGGCCAAAGTGACAATTTACGAGCGTGCGTCTCCAATGTCCGACTACAGTGAATGCAGCATAAGATGACGCCAGAGCGGAGAGAGCCTGTTTTGTTTGGAAAACTGAGTGGCGCGAAGCGAGGGAGCCAGGAGTCGCGATGAATGGAGACACAGGAGGAAAGAGGTCAAAACGGATTAGCTATCTATCAAGAAAATAAATTATAACGAAAGCACAGTGCTAGCATAGTTGCGATGCTGATTTTGAGATGATAAAAATCAGGTTGAAGAACGTTATTTCGCCAACTATACAATGTTACTAAGGGTCTGACATTTGTTCTGTGTAAAGTAGGCTACAAAAGTTACTATTGATTCAACGTCTGTCAAGGAAAACATTGTTACTTTGAATCTTACAGAAATGAAGACGAAAGGTAGCATATTCAGTTTTTGTCTCCAAAGAGAAAGGCGAGAGAAATAGAAAATGAACAAGTGAGCAAGGTAGACGGAGAAGATGAGGTGGAAGGAGAGAGAAAAGAGGTGGTAGGAGAGAGAGAAGAGGTGGAAGGAGAGAGAAAAGGGCCACAGAAACGTGACAGAGACAGAATACAAGGCCAAGGCGACCAGGGACAGGAGGAGGTGGAGAAGACCACAGCGGTGAAGATATGGAGGGAGAGCATCACCAAGATGAGGAGGGAGAAAGCCAGAGACAAAAGAACGTGCAGGGCTCAGACAGTGAAAGGGAAAGCAGAGGGCCTGGGCCATCGCCAACCATCTCCAGTCAGCTGGTCCACACGGTATGGAAATTGTTGATGCATAGTATACTAAGATATGAATAAGAACAACAACTGACAAAGCTTAAATATGAATAATTAGGGAAAGTTTTCAATGTGAAAGTGTGATGAGATGGGGAGATGAGTTTTTATATTTTGTGTAGAATGTATTTTAGATCTATTGCACATATTAAATATAAAAAATATATATAAATAAAACAAAAAATAAACAAATGAACATAAAAATACTCTCCCAGGCTAAAATGTTAGTATGTGTTGACACAGTCTGATGGTTATAACTAATCAATGACAGTTCCTAATTTTATAAAAAACAGTTTGCTTCCCCTCTCACACATCTGCTACTCATCACCTGTGTCTTACCTTAATGCCTGTCCTGTGATAAAGCCCCTTACTTCTATCATACTTCTATATCTCCTATTAAGTGAGATCACATTGTATGGTCACTTATTCCTAATATACTTCTATCAGACTTCTATATCTCCTATTAAGTGAGATCACATTGTACGGTCACTTATTCCTAATATGAACTGTTTCAAATGAAATGCAGGACACTGATTGCATGAGATGAAGTGTGTCTGTATGAGTTTGTAAATGGCAGCCTGTGCCCTTTTGTAGTGTGTACATAGTATTTCTCATCAAACTGTGATAACTGATTCAATTCATTAAATATACGTCTGACATATGTTGCCACCCCTCAAAAATTCCTGCCCCCCTCTCGCCACCCCATAAATATTTTTCTAGATCCGCCCCTGACCAGAGTACATTTTTCTCCCATCCCGGAATGCTGTGTGGACTCGCCACACCCTACTCCACAGTGCTGTGGTGGAAGGCAATGCGAGACTAAGTTGATATTGAATCAAATCAGAAATTTAATCGAATCGGAACCTTGTGAATCAGAAGTGAATCGATTCGGGAAATCATTGGCGATACCCAGCCCTAGCAGTAATCAAGCTATCGTTTTATTATACTTCCTCTCGTCATCATGTTGCTGTTTCATGCCTTTGGCCACAAGGCACTTATCAGCACTGGAAATTGTGTGATCTCTCCCAAAATTGTTGCTATAGTTTCCCCTTATTAAAGCATGTTGTGGAGAGTTTCCCTTGCTTACTTCAGCGCGGCGTCCTTGTTGTCATGTCTGATGTTCCTTGTTCAGTTTTGTCCTCGTAAAGCACTTAGCATAGTAAACACAACAATGAGTAAGAACAATGAAAAAGACTGAAATAAACGTTGATAAAATAAATGACGAAGCTATATACCGTAAAAAGGTAGCACTAAAACCAGATTTAGGATAATGTGAGTATCCAGCTCCAGTCTCCAGTCTGGTGGTAGAACACTGCAGCAGTTATACTTACAATACAAGAGTGAGTGACCATGAAAATATAATGCAAACCAATACAACAGCCCTGTAATAAATGAAAGTGTAGCTCAGAATGTTATTTTCCTCTACAGGGGGGCAAGTTATTATCGTCACTCAGCTGTGCAATCCCTGCTGTGCAGAACATTGGAGAGTGATGAGGTCAGACGCCGGATATCAACTCTGCATATTCGACATAACAACATAAACTGGGTGACTGAAATCACTTGTGAAATCTCTATTTATTTTCTATAAGTGTTTTTGAAATATAATGCGCTCCAATACAACACCCCTACAAGTCACAAACGGCTGTTTGTGTCAGCAACACCTGAACACTTTAAGTAAATTATTATTGGATGTAGGGGTATTTTATTGTACTGCATTGCATTGTACGGGTGTTTATATTTAACCTCTTTGCTTGGCAGCCTGTGGGCCTTTTCTGTTTAATCCACTGGCCTTTATGTTTAACACATTTTATAGATTTTTGCCAATAAAAAGACAATTCTGAACAACAAGCCATTCAAATCTTGGCCGTACAAAAGTGCAGTACAAGTGGTATAACTCAGCAATATAGCAATATCCACTGGCCTTTTGTAATGTTAAAATCTCCATCTCTGGATCCACATGCTGGCTTGGAATTGAATTCTGCCAAAAAACAAATTCTATTAACATTCTCTCCTTTGCTCTGTCTCTCTCGGCTTTAGCACTATCTCTGAAAGAGATAAAGAAGAAAACGGCAAAAAACATTATTTTTTTATAGAAACAACAGCTTCATACACAACTGTAGGCGACACGGCACCCCTAGGTCCTTGTTGAGTAACACGCTGCGGGGCAGACAGGTAAACCATGTTCCTCCATTACTTCGGACCAGAATGCTGAGTGTGAGTGCACGTCGGCAGAATGCACTTCCTTCCTCCCAATCAGCCCTCTCGCGAGTGAGTGACAAAACGGTGCAGATGGGCAGCTGTAACCCTGGAGCAGAAATTGTTTCAAGCTCAGTTAGCATTTGACTGAATGAGCAAAATAACAGGTTCAAATGGGAGGAGCGGGATGGCAGGGGGAGTTTGGGGATTGGCGGTTGGCAGTTGGTGTGGTAAAGATGCGTGCAGTGTAAAAACAGAAGCTCAGGGGGTTGGGGGGGTTGGGGGGCTGGGGGGCTGGTGTCAGATGCTAAGACATACGCAGACATGATGGGTGCTGAAAGCAGGGCTGCTTGTAAGCACATTTGATCCTTGGCAAGGCTGTGTCAGATCAGGGAGGGGGGTTAGGCTCTTGATTGGCAGCTGATAAGAAGTAAGTGATGTGTATGAATGACTGTGTGTGTGTGTGTGTGTGTGTGTGTGTGTGTGTGTGTGTGTGTGTGTGTGTGTGTGTGTGTGTGTGTTTTCTTTAAATCTGTTGGTTCATCATCCTGTCTGTCTTACTTTTGAAGCTTTATTTATCCTTTTTAAAAGTCCGCTGAGGGTCTTTTCCAGTGATGCCCGGCCTCCTTCATATTCATACTATTTCACACCTCACACACCTGGGAGTCACAGATTTAACTTGAACTGACAGTCATTAAAAAAACAGCCTCTAATGCATTAAACCTATTTAACTCAAACCTGTGCTGACATAGCAGAATGAGGTTTTATTAAATTGTCATTAACAAAAGTCAACATTCTCTTTCCACAGCAACATAATTAAAAACCCAGAGGAGAATGTCATCCTCCCACAGAGCATTTCAATTGCAGGAAAGGCTCATTTTTGCTTAACGTTAAACACGGATACGGACAATATAACAATATCCCAACATCTGAACTCTGAGGATCTGTGTATTTTTGAGGCATTTATCTCCTGCTGAAGCTGTCAAGTTTGGCTTATGCAAGGATATTGATGGCGCCATAACATAGGCGCGCAAAACACAGATGCTCACCCATATCTTGTTGTTTTTCAAGTCCAGTGTGTGTGGCCCCCTAGCTTGTTTTCCTCTAAACTTCAAAGGAGACAGTCCCTGGAACACAACATTCCATTATCACGCAGCTGCCTAGACTCCCTCAATCTCTAGAGACACACATAAAATCATACTTGAACTCGGGAACTCGGTTTGATGATGGAGTATGGCCAAATAGATTTTCTTGTCCCTTGACCTGTGACCTAGAGTGCACATGCATACGCGTGCTCGCAAAAATAACTTGGGGTTTTATAAATATTACATCTTCACGGTGTATCAATTCAACATACAAAGAGTGTCAACACAGACATGTCTCTATAATTACGGTCTATGGTGCAAATACCTTTTAGGCGGACTTTTCTGTTGCAGTACCACATGCGGTTAGCCACTGGGACAGACACCTCCATTCTCTGGGTGCTCTGCCAACTTTGTTGTCGAACAAGCTTAATTTAGCTTAACTCTGAAAGAGACAACGTAAGCTGAACAGATTTCACAGTATTGAATTGGCAAGAGTTATTCTAGTATCCAGTTGGGAGGTCTTAGCTGGATTGTTGTCCGACAACTGATCATGATTCATTCTGTGTGCTATGTAAAGATTCGACGTGTTGTGCTGATAACTGTTTAAAGCTGGTGATGGGTGACAGTCTGCCTGTGTAGTTCAGTGAATAGGCACAACCCCTACCCGGGTTGAGGGTTTGTTCCATTCGTGGCTCTCCATCAGAGCTGACCAGATACATAAGCGAGCTGAGCAGCTGCTTAAGGCCAAGTGGCTACCAGTCGGCCCGCATAAGCGCTTGAAATGTCTCACTAGAGAGCTTATAAAAGAGTAGGTCGGCCCATACGCTTACTCACAATTTGCGTAAGCCCCTGCAAATTACGAAAGGGCTCTGCCTCCCTCTTGTGTCTCAAAGTTTACAACTTCAATGAGAAGATGAAGCGGAACTATCTGGTCATGAAAGAGAAAAAACACACACACCATGGAAGTCAAATGCAGGAACAGTAATCATGTAAACTTGTGCTCCCTTCTCTCTAAGTTTGATGTCAGCTAATAACAGTAATGTTAAGTTGATGTGCAAGCATGCATGTCTGTTTATCTAATATACACATAATGCAGTCCTTCCAGAAAAATGCGGAGTTTTTTTGTGATTGTTGCGGGCAAAAATCCTTGATTATGCGGTGGAATATGCAGGATATTTATGCAATTCTATGCGATGAAATTGCGGGAACTTGCAAAAATTGCGGGAACATGCAAAAATTGCGGGAACTTGCAAATACTGCGGTTTGATGAAAAAGAGAGAAAAAAGTGATTCCCCAACACCCTGCTTTTCGATGATGTTCACGTCGCGTAATTACGTCACTTCATAACGTTTCCATGGCAACAGGGGAAAATGGATGCTCTTGCATGAAGTAAACGCAACATTTTTCAAATTTCTGCTAAGTTATATGTGACTTTTTTGCAACGAAAATGCGGGGATTATGAAATCATGCAAGAACCGCATATTTTGCGTGGAAATCAGCAATTTATGCGGCGAAAATGCAGCGTATTTGAAAAAAATGCGGCCCCCGCATAAATATGTGGACTTTGGCTGATCATGCATTGAATTATGCAATCACATAATCGCGTTTTTCTGGAGGGACTGATAATGGTTTAGTTAGTGCCGAGGAAAGGGGCAAGACGTTACAATGTGGTGGGCCAGTAAATGTCAACACATTCTTACTCCCAGCCCGTCAAAAAGTGACGCTTGGTCAGGTGCCTTTGGCATTTGTTACGGACTCAAAAAGTCTCCTTTAGAGTCTGGTCCTTTGGCGTCATATCTATGCGCGCTTTGTCAGGAAACTTGGCATAAATTTTTGACACTCTGGGTCATGATGTACGTTTAACCGACATGCGGCACAAGAACAGGACAGTTAGGTTAAGGAAAAGATCGTGGGTGGGGTTACAAAATGTACGTTTCAGTGACACATATGGGACAAGAACAGGACATAAACCCCAGCCTCTTGGGTGAAAAGTCCTGTGTTGTTTGACCCATTCCCCACCCTAACTGTCAAGCTGCTGCTATGCCCGGTGCCTTCCATACAGATGTTGAAGGGTGATTTTTGCGTACGTAGGTATATCTGGCACTGAGAGCTACTGACCAAGCGTCAGAATTTTACGAGTTGGGAGTGAGAACAAGTTGGACATGTTAGTACTGAGAAGGACTGGAAGCTACACATCTGTTGAACAACAGAAGTCAAGTGCATATGTGCGTGTCTCCACGTGAATAAGTGTGACTGTGAGCACATGGAAAGTGTATCAGTGAGTTTGTTTATCTGTATGAGCAAGTACCTGTCCTCGCAATGCCCCAGCCCTTCAGTTCACTGCCTCCTTCCAGCTAATTTCCATCCACAGGCGTCAAAGCAGAGTCTTGATTATGCTCCATAACAAAATGAAAAACAGCCCTAATTTACACTCCAGGCTCCCTGCTGCGAATCATTATCTGCATTCGTAGCGGTACACCAAAGGTCACACTGATTTCTTCGGTCACGTGCAGACACACTACTCCAAATGGGTCACAGAGTCACAGAGATTAATCTTTCCCACTTGCTCATCCATGTTGGACGCCTCCTTTTGTTGAGCACAAGTGAAGAGCGGAAATTAAAGGCTGCTATCTCCTGCTCTGCAATATAACTGGAAGGTGGTTAGTTTTTACTCTGTAATTGAATTTCCCCTGGGCAGTCAAAGTCCTTTAAACCAGGGCTTTGATTCTCCTGTCAACAGTGGTGACAGTGTCAAAGGAAAATGGGTATAAAAGAAGGTCTGTGTAGTATTTCCTCTGTTTCAAAGGAGTGATCAGAGCCCCACTTTCTATGTGATAAATATGCAGTGTTTAAATTGATATGGCCCTGGATTTACACAGCTCAGCCGGTATTTCATAACTCTTATTACGGATTTTCTGAAGTCTGAAACCCCGGTTTTGATGTTTTCGAGCACCTCAAGAATGTTTTGGACATTTTTACTGAGACAAGTGCATAAAACACTTGGAACCAAATGATTTTATCTCACCTCTCTGGCATCTCGTTCAAGTAGAGATTTCAGGACTGACTGCAATCTCAACATACCTTTTTTAAATGTAAAGTTTTGTTCCAACACAATAACAATCTGCTGTAAGTCCTGCAGAGCAAACACAAAGCATCAGCTGTTTCCTGACTGTTAGATTTACATGCATTTTGCACAATACTACTACAGTGATTCACGGTTGGGCTCCCCCAAAAGAGTCACAACACAAGCTTGAGGGGCAGAGCTGGATTAATGTAACCTACTCGATCACACCTAAAGGCCTCTATTCCTCCCGCTCTCTGTATACCTACGGTATTGTGAGTACTTGTGTTGCCCATCAGGGTATGAGTACTATGAGTAATAGTTGGTCTGGCAAGTCCACACCAAGGTTATAATTGTTAACGAAAACGAACGAAATAACGAAAACTAGGTGGGAAAAAAACATTGTCGTAAACTGAAATAAAAATAAAAACGAGGCATTACAAAAACACGAAAATTAACTAAAACTGTAATGTCTGTTTGCAAAACTAACTAAAATAAAATAAAATTATTGAGTAAATGTCCTTAGTTTTCGTCTTTGTCAACCTCTTTCATAGAGCAAATAACGTTATATCTTTCAGAGATGATATTTCCGACCATAGGCCTGTTTATGCCATAGACATATAGTTTCTGACTGGGAACCCAGAAATTCCGACATGTCCATGTCCATGTCCCTCGCATGGCATCATGGCGGTACCGAAAGTCGGAAGACAGCGGCAGAGTCCTATTTGGTTATGACAAAAGATAAAAGCAAGTGCCTTGCAGTGGAAGGTCGTAAAATAAGTGGACAATTTATTATAGGGAAGAATCCCATGAATTTGAAAGTCCATTTACACACAAGGAGGCTAACCTAGGTTACCTTAACAAGATAAAGGAGAACGCAAAGCCCCCTTTCCCCGAAACAGAAGCTAACCACGGTACAGAGCATGGATGTATGGGTACAGGGCCAGGCAGGTACAGGGCCAAGCAGCATAACGATCACATCACGATCACAATCAAACCTTGTGCAGCACTAAGCGCCAGACGGCAAAATAGCCTCGGGAAGGAACTTGTTTTGGTGGAACTATTGTACGTTCAAAAGTTGGACATATAGTGTAGCTAGCTTTCTGGATTTACCCTGCAGAGATCTGAGGAGCAGTTAACCATAGTCCTTATAAAGCCACCAGAGTTTAGACTACCAACACAAATAAAGCGAAAGGTGACGGACATCCGGCCGAAAATGAGGGACATCCGGCGGAATGTCCGGCGGCAACGGAGCAATCCTGGAAGCGGAACGTCATGGATATAGACTAGGTCAGACTAATAAGAATATGGAGGCAGTCAGGTAGGTGGCTGAGGTTACAGAAAAGTGGAATTTCCTTGTGATGACAAATGCGTCACTTCTCTCTCAGTCTCACTCATCTCACTTCATTCAATTGCTATAGAGAGCGGTGCAGAGGTCCATGGGGACATCTGACCAGTTAGAATGCAGTTTAATCAATGACTCCACTCCACATTAATCCCAGTTAATGTCAGAGAGGCGGGTAATAAAAAATGTATAATGTGCCACGCTGGCCTCACACAATCTCCATTCTCAGCTTCATTAAGTGGAAAAAAGATGTTATTCTCACGTAATGGAAATAGGATTTTGATGAGAAAAATGATTGGCAATGCTTTAGGCAAGCAAACAAAAAGGGTGTTGTATTTGGTCCTCCATGATGTCAATCTCCTGGGTGAAAACAGACCAAGGAACTCATCAGATTGATACTGGTTCTTGCTTCTTGCATGCTTGCAGGGTGTTTTTGTTTGCTTGAATAATTCAAGAATATTTCCTCCTCATCTCCCTTTAAATGTAATCAAGCCAGGCTGTAATCATATCCTCCGGAGGACCTTTCAACATACCTTCCAGGCACTTATTGGGAATTTGCATTTGTAATTGCGCTCTCTTCCTGCTGTGCTCCGCTGATTTGCAGAATAGCAATAAACAAAACATGTCTTTGAGTGCTTCCAACAGGAAATCAATTGGGAATTGTTCCTTTTAATCATCTAATACTTTGATTGGAAAAAAGTAGCTACATTTTCAAGTGTGGAACCTTAGCCAGACCAAGCCTTAATAACCAATCTGTTTCTGGTCCTCACAAAACCCAATAATCCATCTATCAGCAGCCCTCTGTCAAGTGTCCTTGAGCAAGACCAATGAACCTTCTCCTGAAACAGTCACAACTATTTCAATCTAAATAAGTCAAGTTAATAAGCAGGCCAGAATATTGACTTAGACATTATTGTCATGATTTTTATAGAAAAAGTGTAATTTCAATGTATTATTGAAAATATGTAAATGGCCAATTTTGGCATTAATGTTCAAAGGTTTGTGTGTCTTTGTGACATTTAATCTTTGAAGAAATGAAAGATATGGGTGGTGGTTCAGAGAACAATGCAACTCTATTCATAGTCTATATCGATGACGTTTCATTTCCGGGATTGCTTCCGCTGGATGTCCCTTATTTTCGGCCGGATGTCTGTCACCTTCTGCTTTCTTTGCGTTGTAATTCTAACCTGCAGTGGATTTCTGAGGACTATGGTTAACTGCTCCTCAAATCTCGGCAGGGAAAATCCAGACAGCTAGCCAGACTATCTGTCCAATCTGAGTTTTCTGTTGCACGACTAAAACAACTTTTAAACGTACACGTTCCACATTAAACAAGTTCCTTCCCGAGGCTATTTAGTTAAGTTTTTTTCCCATCCTGGAATGCTGTGTGGACTTGCCAGACCCTCCTCCGCAGCGCTGTGGAGGAAGGTCTGGCAGTGCGAGACTATGATATTCATGACTTCACAAGAGAAGAAAAAAATGGCAATTTCATTTATAAAGCACCTACAAAGCTTTAGTGCGTAACTTTTTGATATTAACAAATGTCCGTTACATTCAAGCCATTGCCAAATGAGTTGCTACAAAGCTAATTAAGACTATCAGCTCCACACAACTCTCTCTGTATTTCTCAGTATGGCTATGTTCAGAAGATTGTGTTGTCCGGCGACTTTTCCGTGGAGAAACTGAAGTGAAGATAATGACCTCTTCAGAAGAGTCCAGAACGTAAATGAAAAACCAAAGGCATAATTTAATCTAGCATGTCCCTATATACATCCAAATTTGCTTCTATTCAAGTAAAATCAAATAGCTTTCCTAATAATTTAAATGTGAGATATGACAACTGTGAAAGGAAACCTTGTATTGTACAGCTGAGTATTCAATAAGCACATCCTCATTTAAAACAATAAACTAAGTATTTAATTGGATTTTGCTCCTTATCATCTCTTATTTTTCATTTCCCCCTCTTGTTTTAGTTTGGCTTCTCAGATATTAAGAGCGTTGCATTACCTCAAGGTCCATTTCTTTCCACAGCAGGCTGCAGCTGACACGTACGGAGCGAGGGGACGGACTGGCTAACTGCTGGGTGATGCTGTGGTTTATGGATGACTTATTTTGGGGCTCTCGGGGAGTCTGTGTCTAAGTGCAGCTCCTTAAGGGCCGAATTAGTGCCATGATCCACTAATCAATTTGGAGAGGGAGCAAAAATGAACACAAGGCCCATTTTCTTCCTTCTCCAAACAAATCCCACTTAAATCTGCCGGTCTGAAGGTTTTAAAACAGAAGCAAATCCATATACGTCCTCCTCCTGCTTGACCAGCCGTCTGCAATCTGGCGGATTTAAACTTTCCCAACCGTTGATAATTTATCATATAAAGATTCATTTGCATGTCAGGTCACTGATCACAACCTGCGGCAATTATACTCAGCTACAGAAGTGTGCGAATGTCTTCTCTGACCTGTATAAATCATATCCTGTGGCATATTTAAAGTATTATGGTGCTATAATGAAATATTCAAATGTGGCCTGCCTGCTTCCAGCACGATGGAGCAGGTAAGTCTGTAATGATGACATAACAGCCTGGGAGGAATAAATGGGATTCATGGGAAATGAATCAGAGTCTCCAGGACTCTCAGTGTGACGGATGAGGCCAGAAAGTGGGTCAGAACCACAGGTTGGTTGGCTGCACAACTGGGCCGAGACACAACGCCCAGGGCAATGAAGGAGAGTCTGTGCTCTTGCAAAAATGGCCCTCTCGACTCCGTTTCCCTCATTAGCATCATTAGTGTTTTCCCTCGATTTGTCGAACGCTTAGGTGCACATAATTTGGCGGAGGGGTTCAGGGGTCTTTCCTCAAACAAATGTGATATTTTCAATAAAAAGATATGCAATTTCACATAATTTTGGACCATTATTATCACCGTATCCGTGTCTAAAACGTTGGAAAAGCTAGAGGAGTTAATAAATAAACAACACTCAAAAAGCTTGAAGACAAAACTTGCTAAAGAAGTCCAACTACAATCATTACATCTGAGATAAGTCTTTTAGTTGGATGCTTTTTTCAACGTTTTTGCCTCATTGCACATTACGTCGGCGTAGGTGCTGCAAAAAACAACTGGTAATGGCAGGGAAAAGCCTGCTTTTCTTTTAAAGATACCAGTCCAGAGAAAGAGTGAAAGTAAATGTAAATGGACTGTTCTTATATAGCGCTTTTCTAGTCTGAAAGACTACTCAAAGCGCTTTTACATGGTACAGGAACCATTCACCATTCACACACATTCATACACTGTGGCCGAGGCTGCCGTACACACCACACATTTACACTCCAATGCGCAGCATCAGGGGCAACTCGGGGTTCAGTGTCTTGCCCAGGGACACTTCGACATGGGACTGCAGGGCCAAGGATCGAACCACCAACCTTCCGATTGGCAAACGTTAATCTAAGCCTGAAATACATTCTTGGAGCTCTTAAACCTGTATGTTCATTGAGGCGGATGGTGAGGAAGGAACACCTGGCAGCAGAAAGTGGTCTCACTAAGATAAACCAATAAGTGATTCATGCATTAAACATGAACTGCTCAGTTTGGATGTGCCGTCCCTGGGAGTTAAGGCTTTGAAAGGAACTCATTCATATTTTAATCGCACTGGAGGTTCAATTAATCATTGCACGGTTTAAGGGTGAAATTGATGAATATTCAGTTGCCAAGCGAAAGGACTTCTGACCCCGGCAACTTGCATTGGTTTTAATCATATTCCTACATATTGCGCTTCATCCACCAGCTGTAATCTCTGAGGAGAGGCATCATACCACTCAAGGTAGCTTTTTTATTTGTGAAACATGTTGGTCTGTTTCATGGGATAAAACCCCCCCTCTGAAAATAGAAATGTGACAGCTCTATTTTTGGAAACACTGAAACAAAGAGGCATGAAAGTAGAATAAAGGAACTTGGCAGCATTCTGCATATTCATCCTCGGCTCTGTGTGGTCTGAGGACCCTGGAGGCTTTGGGAGAGACAAATCAGAGTATATCCAAGTCTCTAAGAGACGAGACAAATGGCTCTTTAACCAGATGCCGACTACTATGTGTGTTTTATGAGGTTCATTAAAATAGCTGACAGTGAATTATCTGGTAATGCCAGTGTCATACACAGTTTCACTTGCCACTTCTTTTCTTTGACAGGGTTTTTCTTCATTGGGAACACCCATATATAAAGCCATTTTAAAACCCAATCCTTACTTCTCATAACAAAGCATTGTGCTTACTGTACCACACAGGGGCGTTAGCACAAAATTCTGGGCCCTGTAGAAAGGTATTTTCTATGGGCCCCTCCCCACATCCACAGCTATTCATTCTAGCATCTTTTTGGGCCCTCGTGTGAGGAGGGTACTTAGTCCACTTTTTCCACCCAGTCCGACGCCCCTGGTACCACAGTTAGTACTTTTAGCAATTGTGGACATTTCTTTGCTAGAATGACCATGACTGGGGACAAGGAAATAACTCCGGTGGCTTAGAGACAACTTTGATCTTAATCCAAACTGTCAAAAAATACATATCCCAGCTCTTTGTCTTCTCATCTGTCTTTGCCGTCAGCTGTCTAATAAAACGCATTAAATGCCCTAAAAATATAGATAGTTTAAAAACATAGGCTATGAAATGCTGATTGTGTAATATGTTAATTTTATATTCAGCTGGTAATTTGTACTCCGTTATGTTTCTGTGAATTGTCATCCTCTTTTGAGACATTTTGTCCAGACAAATAATGGCAGAGGGCACAGTTCTTCTCCTGAAGCGCTCTTTTGAACAGTCCCAGTCTTATTATTTTTCATTGTGAAGTCAAAGTGACATCAAGGACAAACTATTGAACATGGGACATGGATAACGAGACAGAAGGGGGACAGCCCTGGACGTGAATTAGACAACAGACTTACTGTCACCATACATATAATTGTAATTGTGTGTAATTCAATTTCAGCTCTGATGGATTTTAGGATGGATGTTTGTTTTGTGTCTAAATGCTTGTCAATCACTGCTCATCCACACATTAATTCTCCCTTGTGGGGGGAGGGGCTTAGGAGACCGTTTTGGGCTTTAGCAGAAAAGGGGGAGGGACTGAGAAGTTGTTCACATTTTTTGGCTAAGTCCTGGATCTTCGCAATCCCACCTACGGCACCTTTAAATTCGCTGAGGTATTGTGTTGTCGTTTTCAAAGTCTTTTATATCGGAAATATGGGTTTCTTTCAACTAAAATGCACCAAAATAACTTGGATGCATGCATGTACGTTGTATACAACCCAAACAACATATACATCCATGCATACAACATATACATCCATGCATCCATGTTCTTCGTATTGTAAAATGAATGATTACCTCCATTGAATTTTGGTTGTTTTGTTCAATTTCATAGCATTTAAAAAAGAAAATGTTAAAATGGTTTTAAAACAGCATCCTGACTAAATGTTGACATAAACCAGTCTGTGATTCACTCAACATACTCTGATGTTAACTATTTGTCAAAATAATTCCTAATATCTGCTTTTTTATGAAGTAAAAAATTTAAATTGGGTTTATTGACCATTAATAAAAAAAGAAAGTTCAAAAAAGGGACAAAAACGTTTGAAAAAAGCACCAAAAATGTCAGAAAAAGTGCCAAAAAAAGTTTATTTTCAATTTTGTCTGCATTCCCCGGAAGGTAAACAAGTTCATGGTCGATGGGAAGACAACAGAAGGGTCCTATAGGTGGTGGTGATGGCGCTGTGGATATGACACATACCTTTGGAGCGGGAGATTGGGGTTCAAACCTCACTGTGATACATCAACCAGTGGACAAATGAGACCAACATGCAACCAATCAGCATTTACATTATTGGACTCTTTCGGATTGCGCTATAGGGAAGTGTAAGTTTAGGGATACTTGGCTTGGAAAAAACTGAATTTAGGGCTTGCTTTATGTCAGTTACTAACAACATATTTGAAGCCTACTGCTTTTACGCAAGAAAGCATTTCCTTTTCTTTTCTTGATGTTATGATATAGGTCCTAAATTTATTTCAAAATGGTCTTAAAAAGTCTTTTATAAATTTGACTTGGTGAAACCTGCAGAAGCCCTGAAAAAAGAAGTCAAAACTGCCTAGAATACTTCTTTTTGTTTGGTTTTTAGAGGTATAAGGCTGAGACAGCAATATGTCCAAAAGAATCAGGTAGCATGCCGCAAGGCTGCAGCTTTAGGTGAGACGTTTAGTAATGGCAGAATAGAATAAAAATACACAGGATTTAATTGTTTTTATCTTATTGGCAAGTAAATGAACAATGACTAAATAGCCAGTCACATGCCAGTGGTCTCCTCCAACAAAATAAATGGACATTGATCTGCCCTGTTATGGATGAATAAGGGTCAGACTAATCTGCTTACACGCGCTATCGCCCCCGCTGATTAACCAGGGATTAAATATGCACGGGGTTGCGCAGTCCTGCACAAGGAACTTTTAGTAAGTCGCTTTTTTTTAAGAGCTGAGCTGAGTATCTCCAGACAGCAATTTAGTGCTTTAGCTCCACTGGCCACACTGGCTGAGAAACGATCGAGCCGGGCCGCTGAATGCTGAAACATTAAAGTAGGATCCTCAGTGTGTCACCGGCTGCCAGAGACCCTGAAATGCAGATGAGTCCATATGGCTGGAAGAGTCTGCTGAGAAGATGTGAGAATCCTCAACCAGGACAGGATGGAAGGATGGAGAACAGAAAAAGAGAGTGGAACAAATACAGAGACATTCACTCTGCAGGACTTCATGCTCAGCTCCAAATTTCCACTCGTATCTGAATTCTTTCTGTGACTGTCCATTTCTATTCCAGGATTCAAACCCTAGCCGAGACCAATAGGAGCTGACAGCAATGTTGAAAAGGCTCAGAGAGACACTAATGAGAGATGTCATATTTGTTTTTGGACCTACACTTTTTACTGTTATATCCAAGCACATTTTTGGGTTTCACAGCTTCTTCTCACAAGGCTTTCTCTTTGTCACTCCATCTTGTTACAGAGCAGAAGTAGGCTCTACCCAGCCAAAACATCAAATAATGACAACATATTTCAGGTGAAAAGCAGTCTCCGCTCTCAGGTTAACCAAGTCTGTTTAATAATTGTCCTTTCCTTTTTCTTCTCCGATTTCAGATTGTTTGCCTTCCAATTCATTACCATGATATTCTGGTCTCTTTTGTGTGTTGTAAAGCACTTTGTAACTATGTTAGTAAAAGACAGTATGCTGGTAAATATGTAAAGAAAGCTGTATATTGTTCACAAGAAAGAGAATGTATTCCGCCAAAAAATTCAAGGCATATGTATTTGTTAAAGTGCAAAATGTAAAAAAGCCTTTAATTTCATGACTTTACATACCAGCACATATCAACTGCCCAGTGATGATCCTCAGGGTTTTTATAGTGGACAGTATCCGCCTACTGATGCATCAAAAGCAGCCTTTTTTTCTGTCAGATCCAAGTAATTTGTGTATCAGTAAGTTGATATTGGATAATTCTGCAAAACCATAAATAATGTTCAATCACAACATTTTGGAAGCCAGCATTTTACAAACTATTAATTTCTACATCATCTACACATGGCAAATACTGTACAGTTAAGGTTATTAACTAAAATATTTGGTTAAGGAATTGGGGAAATATTGTGGTGATGGTTTAAAAAAGAGCCGACAACATTGTAACACATCCTTGCTTTCCAATTTGCTACATTTAGGACATGATGCTTCCTGCACTGGCAATGTTTGCTGGCATTGGATGTAAATTATGCAGCACAGAATTGTGGAAAAGAAAATGTTACTCCCATGCATTTTCTCTGTGTACTGATCAGATTCGTATTTTGGAAAGAAATCCAAACTGCAACACCTTCAGTTTCAGTGTGAGCACAGTGTGAGCGAGTTAGAGTGGTAGAACTTTGCCTTTTTGGCTCAGCAAAGTAGCAGCCTGTCGAAAATACAAAAATATGCAGCACAGGAGAGGATCTGCTGCCCCTGGATACTGTGAGGTGTCTGCTCCAATTCCTGCGCTTAACAGAAGACTGTGCACGTAGGTCCGTGTTTGTGTGTCTGTTTGTGTTATCATCTATGTGTTTGTGTGTCTTCACACACTCGTGGGCGTGTGTACATGACTGTTGTGTATGAGTTTGTTTGTGTAGGTGATGGAGTGTCCGCTCCAGCAGGAAGACAGAGGGAAATGCATCAATCTAAATAACAGTGCTTAGAGTTGGCAGCGAGGAAGGGAAGGCTTGCCGAGCCTCGTGGGGATAGTAGACGGACAAATTCATCTCAAGCTTTTTCCACAGAATCCACAGACGGCAACCTTTTGCTTATATAAAGACGGTAATGAATCAGAGCCGAGATGGATCTCGGAGAGTGCCACTTCCCCTTCGCCCTGCTCTCCAGCCCAGCAGGTGGTCTCCGGCTTGTACCTCGTTTGTCTCTTGGCCCTCGTCGTGGCATGAGTCATTGCCCTTAACATGCAAGACAGATGAAGCCAGGGCGCATACAAGCATAGAAGCATAGAAGCACGCACTAACAAACACGTACCCACACCGGCCTCCCGTTTACATCAGGAACATCGCCTCTTCAGAACACAGCTGCTCCCAGAGGAGCTGAGGGATGCTAGAAGCTTCTCTCTGCAGCCGCTGCGCCGCTCAAGTTCAGGAACAGAGGGATGAATAAATAGAAAATCAATGGAGCGTCATGGTGTGAGGATGCAGGGCTATTTTCCCAATTACGGAAAATGTTGCTCCTAGTCAGTGGTGCATATCAGCCCTTTGCTGAGCCACCTGACATTCAACACAAAGCCTTTGATGTTGCCAGGTCTGGGTTTGGGGGTCGATTGTGGATTTAGTGCTATCCTTAAAATCAACAAAATGTTATTTGAATCCAAAACCCTTTGAAATCCTTGTTTAATGTATAAAATGAAAGAGGTCCATACAATTTAAAACTTCATTAAACAACATGAATGTGAAACATTAAAGGAGAAATCCGGCGCAAAACAAACCTAGGGGTTAATAACACATGTGTACTGTTCTCTGGGATCTGTTTTCATGCTAATCGAATGTGTGCAGTTTTAGAACAAACCGCTAATTAGCTTATAACGCTAGTTGTCGGGGCACGGGTAACGTAAAAAGAAATCGCTATGTCTACACTACTAACAAGGCTACTAAAATAGCACCACACTTCCACGGTAGCATAATGAGGGTCCCTACATCCCTACAAAGAACTTTGTAAGTGTAAAGACAGTTTATTAAAAAGATAGTTTATAAAGACTGTACCGTTCACGTATACAGGCGGGCGCCATCTTGAGAAAACAGTCACGACCAGTCGAACGACGAATGCCTTGCAACCAGTAACCAGTAACATAGCTCAAGCTTGGCGTTCGTCGTCATGACTGTTTTCCCAAGATGGCACCCACTTGTATACGTGTACTGTCTTTATAAACTATCTTTTTAATAAACTGTCTGAACACTTACAAAGTTCTCAATGCTTCGTTTTACATGAAGGATACCTTCATTATGCTACCGTGGAAGTGTGGTGCTATTTTGAGCTTTGTTAGTTACTTTACCCGTGTCCCAATGACTAGCTTTATTAGCTAATTAGCAGTTTGCGCTAAAACTGGTCGCATTTGATTAGCATGAAAACATATTCCAGAGAACGGTTGACTCAGTAAATTTGTGTTATTAAAATTTAAGATTGTATAGCTTCATATCATTAACCAAAATGATTTGGTGAAAACGGTCTCTAAATTAAAATGGAGCGCATATTTTGTAAATAATGAATTTCCGACAGTGAAAATGGTTTGCATTAATGTATATGTTAGGTGAGGTATGGTAGAGTGCTGCATCAGAACAGTATGGAAGTCAAAAATCTCTTTCCTTTCGATGAAAAGCTTTCACCTTCACCATATGTGAGGGGACCTGCTAAATGAATGAATAATAAAAAATAATAAAAAGATACCTTTCCACAGCCTTTTTGTGAAAGTGACTCTGGAAACTTTCCTTGGGAAGAGCAATCTTTGAAATTCAAATGTGCCATGGTGGCTGTGTAACAACGCAGTATGAGAACAACCTCTAAGCACAGGCAGAGACTAGACAGCATGGCAGCTTCCTTCTTCAAATGCTGCCAAAATAATTGAAAAGAGTCCCTCTGAGGACAGAACTTCAAATGTTTGGTTTTTTTACATGATCTGCAAACATTGCCAGCTTTAAAGTGGCCTTGACAGCAGCGGAGAGAACAGCCCTGTTTTTTCATCTGTGATGCAAAAAGCAGTTCAAATGGTTGCTAAAATACAGAAAATAGCGCAAGCAGCGCAGTTGCTTAAAATGGTCCCGAAGCACATCTCTTCAATCGCTCCCAGCTGAGAGAAAACTGCATAGGTTTCTGGCCTAATTTCAGGTGGAGTACACTGCTAACGGGCCCATTTCTGTTTGTAAGGCAGCCCAGATATTCCCTTTCTCCTCAAGTGCTTTTGTGCTGCGGCGTAGCAGCATGTGTTCCAATGGCAGCATTACAGCTGTTTTCAAGAGTCAATTGAAAACGCCCATCAAGGCTAACTACTTGTAATGAAGGCAGTTTCTTTCACTGATTTCTTAACATTCGGCTGTAATCAAAGCTGAAATTGCATTGCTTTGTGCTGCAGTGGTTTTCAAGTTGACTGGCCTCACTGAAGAATGAAGTCATCAAGTGAACATTGCACTTTATAAAAATGTTTTCGGAAAATTGAGCTCTACTGAGGCTGCTGCTCAATGGTGGGCATTAAACTCCATGCCATTTCAAATCCAATATGAGTCATGTGACTAATAAGCCTCGTTCCCCTTGTCATTCTGGAACAGAGATATGAAAATGACTCAGAATTACTGCTGGTATTTTCATAATTACTGTGTCATAATATATAAACCTCAATGATGGCGACACAAAGCCTCACAGTACTGTCAAGTTAGCATTACAATTTCTCTTGAATGACTGATGAATGAATGAATATCGTAGGTTAATGTCTAAGAATCTAGGCCTATATGACCAAAGCTGACATGCACACATAGTACACGTCACGTGCATATATTAGTATCTAGCCATGAAGCGTGTCTTTCACCATGAAAACTGTTCACAGCATGTTTTGTGGATTATCCAGCATAATTGAAATACTGTTTATGGAAAGAGATGTCGCAGTTCAATTCAGTTTACTTACTTTTATCAGGATAATCCACTCTCAACTGTCTCAACACTGCTTTCAAGGGTGCACGTGTTAAAAACAAGCAACAAAACATGTCAATTAATAATACCAGTCTTCACAGTCTGTCACTCAGGTGTAGCATTTCTGTTTACATATAAAGGCCTATAAACTAGATTGTTCCATTTATTGGCTACATAATACTAGCTAGATGTGGATCCCATCTCTTATATGCCTTTGCTGCTGACCTTGTGTGACATAGAGATTCACGGCATTTGTTTGGCTCAGAAGCCCAACTTCTAGATCTTAGAATATTCGTAATGCTAGCTATTTAAAAAAAAGACATTTCTTTTCTGGGTGAACAGAGGTTTTAATGTTAGGTTTTTTTTAAGAGTTATGAAGGGACATTTTTGTCCATAATTACCACTATGCTCACTGCTACGGGTGTGGTTTAGGTGTGGTGACGGCCGCGACTGTTGTTCAAAACAATGGCGGACTTGATAGACAGATGGTTCACCTGCAAGTTGTTTTTTTTAAGGTGCCTGCCCTTTTACAAACAGTTTCTAATGACGGCTTTTTGGATGGTGTAACAAACCATCTGGGCAAATAGAACCGAAACTACCTGCATGTCCAACTACAAGTCAGTTAGAAAATGTGTGCTATTGTCATTTGGATGAGGCAAACCTTACCAATGGACACCCAACCCGTTCTCGCTCCCAACTCGTAAAATACGGATGCTTGGGCAGTGGCTCTCGGCATCAGAGGTGTATAAAGTACTAAAGACCCATACTTGAGTAAAAGTACAAGTGCTCTATCAAAAAAGTGACTTGAGTAGAAGTTGAAGTGCTCTTTAAGCACCCCACTTAAGTGGAAGTACTAAAGTATTCAAAAATGTTTGTACTTAAGTATTGCAAGTAGTTTATTTTAAAATGTACTACTCAAGTACTAAAAGTAAAAGTACAAGTATTGTGTTATGTAGTTATTAAAGAAAGCAGTCAAATTATATTGTTGGAGTTACACTTTTTACTTGGTATTAAGGCAGTCACAAGCTGTAGGCTACATTGCTGTATATGAAGGAAGATTCTGAAATAAACTCCAAAAGGTACATTAATGTCACAGCTGTTATAACTACTATCGGATATAACAATGGGTTATTAATCACTTATTAACAAATACTGAAATAAAATGTGTGATGTAGTGGAAAGTTAGCAAGCTAGCAAAATACAGATAAACTAGCAGCTTCACATCACAGGGTGAAACGGTTAACATTCAGTACTCACTGCAGACTGAAACACCTCAGGACTAGCTTAATCTGCTGCAACAATAGTTAAATAGAAAGAGTACAAACTTACATCGTCTCTGACTTCTGAACAAAAACACTTGTCCTTGTTATAGAGTCTCATGCTTTCAATTAGTTGAATCAGTTGATTCAAAGTGACTGTCCACTGCCCCAGCAATTAATAAGAGAGCACTCAAGAGCAACTGAGGAAGATCCTGAGGCACAGTTGTCCACTTTATCTTAGCTTATATGGAAACAGATAGCAAGGACAATGATTTAGTGTCTGGGCGTCTATGAAAGGTCACAGCTATTCATATTACAGTGAAAGACCTCCCATAGGTCCGCCGTACTGTAACACTGAGTAACATGCACGACTCTGTGTGTGTGTGTGTGTGTGTGTGTTTTAATGAGCTGATTATGAAGTGCTTGAGATACTGTAAGCCCAGTTTTTTCCAAAAAACTGATTGACAGCTCAAAATTAGAACAAGTTATTATACATCTTTTTAGTTTTAATTGGCAAGTGAGTGCATGCTGTTATTTCTGAAGAACAGACTAAATCCAAAATGAAAGTCTTGGTGATTTTGTTGATTTGGCTTCAAATTAACAGGCAACATCCCACATTGCATTACCGTAAACAAAAATGAAACAACACGAAAAATTGGCGTTCAAAAGCATCATCATACACTGAATTAAAAGTACAAACAAAACTTTGTGGACAAAACTAGAATTATAATATGTACCAAATGTGTGCAGGGTATTTTCTGTTTTTTGCTCATGTGCATGCTAGAAATGTAATTTTGGCTACATCTTTGACAGAAATAGTCAAATGAATTTGTAAATTCATTCACCGAACCGTGACGCCCGTACCGTTTCAGTACAATGCGAATAAATGTACCGTTCCACCCCTACTTCTGACCCTGTTCTGGTTTTGAATCTGTGGGGTTGTGTTGCAGGCTCAACGGCTTGCCCAGTATACGAGAATGTTGATGAGATGTGTGGTTTGGGCGTGTTAATTTAAACGGAGATTAGTTTTTTTACTGGGGCTAAAAACACTTGTGTGCAAAGAGATCGCTTTTGGTTCAAAATTCTGCTTAAAAACGAAAACGTAGCAATGTAAATGCAGCCTCAGATACCTGTGCGGAATATGGCTTTTGGATTAAGCATCTAGTGGCAACAGCAGGTCAAAGTTGTCACTTATCCTGTTCATGGTTCCCAGAGGATGAATCCTACTGACTTTGGTGTTCCCTAACTTTTCCTCAAGTCACCATTAGGTTAACATTAATTGGTTTTGAGTGATATGTTTCAACAAGTATCGGATTGTCATGAAATTTGCTTAAGACATTTGTGTCCCCCTTAGAATGAATTGTAATACATTTTGGTGCTACTCTGACTTTTCATCTAGTGCAGAGATCTTCAACAGGGGGTCGGCGGCCCCTAGAGGGTCCTCAGAATTTCATGAAATTACGACTGAAAATATACATTAACATGAATCCGACATATTATTAGCAAATACATAAATCAGCCTATTTGGGAAAAAATAATTATAATTTACACAACATTGTTATCAGGCTTAGTGGCCTATAGGCAAGGTAGCCACTAAGGTAACCATCGACAGATACAGTTAAGCTTAAAGATTTACTGTGCCACATGTATGTTTAACATTAAAACATGATGTATAAATATATATGTCAACAATTATTATTTTAATAGCTTACATGTAAAGGCTTTAGGCCACCCTACACATTATTGTAGACCCAGTTTAATATGCATCTCAATATGATATTATATTAATATACAGTAGTAGTAGGTGGTCCCTTTTGCAGCTAAAGACCCCTGATCTGTGCCATCACCAGGTCATCAGGTTAGACTTTCACTATACATTAGCCTGTTCTCATGAACATGTTCAAAAAGCTACGAAAATATAAGTAATCACTGCAATTCATATTATCTCCACGTTTCATTTTTTTTGTGCTATGCATTGACTGCTGCTGTATAAGACCACGGCTGGCCACGTAGGTGGGTGGGTGTTAACACAAAGGACTTTCAAGCCAGCGAGTGGAGTTCGCTTCCCGGGGAAAACAAAAGACTTTCACCCAGGAAATGCTTGTTCCTTGGGAGTGTTTTAATACAAACCACAATCTTTTTCCTACACTTATCTAGTCATTCCGGTGCCTTCTTGCCTAAACTTGACCGTGATCTCTGCCGAAATGATCGGCAGTTTGCAGTGCTCTGTACAGTCTCCTATTCTTGGGTAACTGAACCACCAACTACCACTGACCTGACAGAGCGCCATGCAGAGCACCATGTGGAGCACCGTAGCCAGTGTCGTAGAGCTCTGTAGTGGTTAAACACATCTACTAACCGGGGATTTCCACTGGATGCGTAACAGCTGCGGACCGGCTCCACTGCGTGCCGGCTGCGTGTTCCGCCGTCCGTCAATACCCACCGGGTCCGGATTTGTTGCGGAACGGCTGCGGCCGTGACTGATAGCTGTAGTCACGAGGACCCACAAGTTCTCGCGAATTCAGATAGAATAGAACCACAAAACCAACAACAGTTAGTTTCCATCCAGAGGAGTAGAGGGGAAACGACTCTGTGCTGTGTTTTCAAGGTGTAGTGCAGGGAAATATGATCCGCCATGAGCACGGTGTATTTTATTTTGAAAATTAACCGGATATTTATTTTGTTTCTTTGCTCGACTTCCTGTCCCGCACTATCTGCCGTGTGCTGAATTGCTGCGGAGCTCTCCGTCGTCCGTAAGTCAGTCTGTGGAAATACACACACTGACTTTAATGGAAACCTAATGACTCCGTCGACGTTCCGGAGACGTTCCGGAGACGTTCCGCAGACGTTCCGCATCCAGTGGAAATTGCCGGTAACTGCTGCTTTGTAGCGGCTTAAAAAGCTAGCAACTGCCGCTCTGTAGCACGGAGCTCTGTAGCCGATGTCACGTGACCAGCCAGCGGTCTCCTAGTTTTCACATGATATCATACGTTTTAGGTTGCATAACTTTTTGTACGATATCATACAAACCCCTGCATGAGAATGCATTGTTTGGTTAGCATGCTGTCTTTAGTATTTAACTCAAAGCCCAGCTCAGTAAGCTTCACAGAGGTACAGCATTATTGTAGACTCTTGTTAAGGCTCCAGTTGGTGTTCCACCATGTAGTTGCATCCTGTAGGAAAATGTATGAATGAAGTTAGGATCAAATTAATTTTCAACTAATCTTGGAATATACATTCCTAAGTGATTACTGTTATTAATTCTAAAATCCAATTTTCTAACGACTCAACTTACAACAAAAACACATCTTAAATTTGTCTTCATATGACATACGAGATTGAAAAATCAATCCTAAGAAGAAATGCACATCCCAGTTCTTGGAAAAACAACCAGCAGGAGTGACAAAGACACAGCGGTACCTGATCCAAGCCATATTATTTTCATGCTGAGAACCCAATTATCTGACAGCCCTGCTACGTAACTTCTGTAGGAATATTTTCTGCGACTCAACAAGAAGCAGATTTGATGGTGACCTGCCATGCAATCCCACTTTGCTAACAATCCTCCTGTTTTTACACGTGAACCAGAATACATACAGAGGAGGAATACATGTGCAGTAGCCATGGGCAGTATGAGAAAAATAAAGTGTTTTTTTTACATTAAAGCATGTAAACATGTTCTAGTACAAACAGTAAATGCAAGTATAATCCTGAAAATGCTATATAATAGTTGCCCTTTAATTTCGGCTCCTCTGGTTTGTTTGGCTCCGTTCCGCTCCGTTCGTCTTCTCCTTTTTAGCGTAGCTCGTAATCGCTAGGCATGTAGACGACGGCTGTCTGACGCGTCACGACTTAGTGTTATGGGAAATTGTAGGATTAGTACCACAAGCAGTGTTGTCAGATAAAGATTACATTTCCAAGGCAAAGACACACAACACTGCCTCAAATTTCTTGTCAGAAAACAGACCAATCTGAAAACACTGATTTGTCAAATCTGGAATTGTGGAATTTCAAAACTTGCTTGGCTGTTTCTCTCCCTCCTGCATTTCAGACACGTTGGCTTTCTGAACACACAAGGTTTTCATCTGACAGCCTCGCCGTGCTGCTGCCGATGCTCTCTGTGACACTAACAGATAATGCCAGCCAGGTTCAGCCATACCTGCGGGTTTTTTTGTTGCAGTTTAAAGAACAGAAAGTTCTGTTAAAAGAACAGAAAGTTCTGTTAAAAGAACAGAAAGTTCTTTAAAGATCTGTTTTCTCTCTAATTCCAGTGGACTGGAAAGCAGAAAGTTGCAGAAGAAAGAGAGAGACGAGGGGAATGGGAGAAAGCTCGTCTGTGCGTGGAGTCTCTTTTCAAAAGTTCGACCCATCGATTGGCAGGATGTGATGAAGGTGTGTGAATGGCGAAGCATGCTTCTGGGTTTAGTGTGGGACTCAGTTCCTCTGAATCAAAGTTTAAAGAGCTGCTCGTGCAGTTTTGTCGCAGGCTCAAGCTGAGCGCACTATCAGCTCAGTGCAGACACCTACACGGTCACATCCACACGTCTGCTGGCTTTGATGAATACCGTAACACTTTGTAGACTACAGACACACCTTGCTACACACTGACAGATATTGACATCACATCATGCAGTAGGGCCTACACTGTAAATGTTTGACGTTCCTTTTGCTTTCCTTGAAGCAGGGGTCTTCAATGTTTTTTAAGCCAAGGACCCCTTAACTTAGAGAGATGGAGCAGGGACATTTTGTATGAAATTAAGTTATTAAGCCTTTTTACTAACCTTTTTAGTAGAACACTAAGCTATCAAAATAATAATTCTTGGCATGATTTTATAAATCAGGTTTTATTGTCAAACATACATGTTGTGGGGCACCCTGGAAGCTCACCTGGTAGAGCGTGTGCCCCGTGTACCAAAGCTCAGTTCTAACCGCAGCAGCCCAGGTTCATTTCTGGCCCGTGGCTCTCGGCTGCATGTTGTTCCCCTACATGTTCCAATTTCCTGTCTTAAGCTGTCCTGTCCAATAAAGACAATACAAGCCTAAAAAATAATCTTTGAAACGTGGCGCAGTGAATCCTTGGGATTAACTGTATCTGTGGATGGCTACTAGTGATTTCCTTACCCAGTCAGACAGTGTGCGGGAGTTCCTTTGCAACCTTTGACTTATCCCCCTCGGACGCACCTGTCTCACGTTATAGATGTGCAAAGTATTTTTCTGCAATGAAAAACTTTCAAAAAATTAACAATAATTTGGTGGCGCCCCTGCAGGAACTCTGAGGACCCCCTAGGGGCCCTGGACCCCCTGTTGAAGATATCTGCCTTAAAGACACGCCTCAGTTACAATACAGTAGATTACACAGCACAAAGTGGTCTTCGACAAACAAGGAAAATACTGTGTCATAGAAAGTGTTAGAACAATGTGTTATAATAATGGGTTAATTAAAAGTACACTGATAAAAATGTTCTAGCATAATTTGATACAGCACCTTTTATAGACAAAGCCACAAAGTGCTTGACATGATAAACATTGTTAAAATACAGAAAGATCCAAACACAAAATCAGCAAGCAAAAGAGCAACAGAGACTGCAGAATATAAGACAATAGGAAGGGCGTTCCACAAAGTCAAAGGAACGTTCACCTTTAGTTTTTAAGCGACTGCGTGGGACCACCAGTAATCCCTGGTCAGAAGATCTTAGTGACCTGTTAGCAATGTAAGGATGGAGCAGGTCAGAGATGTAAACAGGTGCCTGACCATGCAAGGCTCTATATGTCAGAACAAGAACTTTAAATTGGATCCTAAACTTGATCGGAAGCCAATGTAAGCCAATGTGCCACGTCCTGCTCGACCTGGTCAACAGTATCTTGAATGAGAAAAACAAAATAAGCGGTGTCCTTTTTTTGCAGTGTTCATTGAGTCAATAGACTCACTAATGAAGTTTAAGGATTTTCTTTGGGGAACGTGTGAACCATGTTACCTTTGGAAGTAAAGTCTTTCCCGTCCGAGAGCAAAAGAGAGGAGCAACCTCACTTTATCGCTTTTCTCTGTATCTCCTCATTCACATCTCATCGGGAGGCCATCTCAGACGACCCCGGATGACTGATCTATATCCCATGAAAGAGACCGCAGAATGAATGGTGTCTCCTGCTCATTTAACAGGCAGCTGAGATCGATGGCGGCCGATCAAAGATGGGAGATAAAACAAGAGTGGTCAATTGCTACAGACCCTTGATGTCGACTCAAGGTCTCCCTCATTAAGGCGATGCTTTCGGTTCGCAGGATACGAACGTACAGTGTCTTGGGTTTTCTGTTGGAATTTTCAAAGAAAGCACACGTTGCTCTGAAATGATACAAGATGATTGGGCTCCCATTATGAACCAGGGCTGTAGTCAAGTCCACCTTTGTCGAGTCCAAGATAAGTCCAAGACCAGGACTAGTCGAGATCTAGTCAAGACCAAGACCAGGACTAGTCGAGATTGAGCCAAGACCGAGTCCAAAGAGGTTCAAGTCCAAGTCAAGACCGAGTCCATAAAAGTTTGAGTCCAAATCAAGATCGAGTCCACATAAGACAGTCAATACCGAGACAGAAAAAAAAGAATCCTCTTTAAGGCCACTTACTTACCTGTTTATAATGTATGTGATGAGAGCACTAGCGGTTTTTGGCATTTTGTGTTTTTTTTCAAAGGGGGTCTTGCCCTGGGTGTAATCCAATGTATAACCACCACTGGATGAGAGAGACAGTATATCTTCTATTTTAAGATGATCATTTTGCTTTTATCATTTGTAATAATCAAAAAGCAAGTGCAGAGTAATACACTATAGGATCAAATTAGGCCATATTATTAACTTAAAATATATAATGGAAATGTTCCCATTCTTGAACTTACTACTTGTCCTGAAGAATTCCTAATACAAAGTGATCGCTGACATTGTGTCTGTGGCCAAAATGAAAATGACCTGATGATTGAGGTGCAGCCAGGCGTATACCAGGCGACCAATCTCGATGCCGTTTCTAGATGGATTCTGAGTTCTGATTCTGAATTCTGGATTCTGGATTCTGGATTCTGAGTTCTGATTCTGGATTCTGGATTCTGAGTTCTGAATTAAACTAATACCTGTTTTCTGAACGAGCACGCTAAAGTTACCTTAGAACAAAAGTATATAGTGCTGGACTCGGTCGAAACCAACTAGAAAATTTAGCGAGTCCAATGGCCGAGTCCGAGACAAGTCCAAGTCCAAATACCAACGAGTCCAAGACGAGTCCGAGACAACAAAAAAGCATCTTGAGTCCGGACTCAAGTACTACACACTATAAAACTGTTCAAATTACACCATACTATCAACCATCTGTGCTTGCAGTGTAGATTATGCACCCTTAGGAGATACCAAGATCTCAGTGCAATCAGGACTTTTTCTTACCAGCACCCTGTGAGTAGGCTCGTTTAGCCTCTGTAGAATCGATGGCGGCCGATCAAAGATGGGAGATAAGAAAAGCCGGAGAGTTGTCCCTATTTTATGGTCTGACGTGAGTGGTTTGATGAGTGTGCTGTGAGTGAACTGACCCTCCCTGTTGCCTTGAACAAGACTCCTACCATGAAGAAGCGGAGGAGAAGCAGAAGCTGAATGTCAACGTTAATGGCACATTGTGTGCGACATCTTATTCTGTCACAAACGCTGATCTGTAAGAGCTAAATTACTCAAGCACAGACAGATTACTGTCTTGTTTCAGTAGAGTTACTAAACCCTTTCATAGTCTTTATCTGATGCCTTTTAGAATGCCAAATGAATATCAATATGTGGATCATCCAATCATATAAAAAGTACAAAAGATTAATTATATTACAAAATCTCAATAATTCAACATTATGTCTGTCTTTCTGTCATTAGTTGGAGAAACAAGAAACCAACACTGTGGTTGTGGTCACTTAGAGCAGAAACCAGAGGGCTCAAGACAGTTGATTCCCAGTAATGCATTTTCCCCACAGCCCAACATTGTCTACTATTAAATATGTTTCTATACTGTGGCCGGGTTGGTTCAGTGGGTAGAGCAGGCGCACATATACTTCGAAGGGTTGGATTCCGACCTGTGACGATATCCTGCATGTCTACCCCGTTTCTCTCCCCTTTCTCACCTAGCTGTTCTGTCAAATTAAAGGCAGAAAAGCGGCAAAATATAATCTGTACTACTAAATTGTTATGCCAAATATTTTTTCAAGGATACAGATTCCTGCCTTGATGTGTTTACTGGCATACCTACACCGCAGATAACTTGTAGGGAGAATTGAGGGTGGATGATTGAAAATACAAAAAAACGGAACAATTGACACTTAATCAATGTACTTACATGGTTACAAGCATCTGATTCCAGATGTAACTGAAGTACAATGAATAGGTCTTGGCTGTTTTCCGTAAATAACTTAGTTTGGTGTCCAAACGTAAAAATGCACCAGTATCCTGACACCTTAACCTGACACGGAGCTCTTGTGACTCTACAGAAGTGTTTTCCGGGGTGAATGCCAAGTCGCTGTGAACAGTCGCAGAAAACATCTTGGGGGTGGCTGTTTGCATCCAGTCTTCTACTATGTGTTGTTGGTTGGTTAACTGTTGGAGGACTTTTTGTTTCATTCACCCAAACCTTTCATGGTGGTCAGCCTCTTACCTTTCTTCTTCTCCAAAGATAGGCAAATTGCCATTGCCAATGTTTTATGTTATACTCTATTCTCGTTTTATTCACATTTCTGTTCTTGATGTTGGATCACTTGAGTGATCTACATAAATCTACAGTACATATACAGAAATGTAGCCTAGAAATCTAGACGCACCCTAGCGGCAGCAAATTTATTTTGCAGCCAGGGGCGTCTAGGCACTCTCCATTGGCTTGCGAGCTGGAAAAACCAAACTCTGGTCAGGCCAATCACATTGTATATAGAGTCGGTGGGCGGGCTTATGGCTGCTGCTGCTGGGAACAGCGGTCTTCAGGAAGACATGGAGTTAAGCTTTTCTTTGATAAAAGAACAAAGAACGGCACAGAAATCATTCTTAAAAAAGGAAGATGTGTTCGGAGTTTTGCTGACCACATGCGGCAAAAGTTTAATCTATCACCTAGCTTCTCTACCTTCTTCGTTGCTCTGCCTGTTTGTAGCGCTCTCCTATTAAGTGCAGAGGGAATTTGAAAGACAACCGTTTATCCCGCCTCTCGGATTGAGCTCTGCCAATGGTGAGTTCCCAGACCCAACATCTTGATGTGGGTCTGGCTTGTCAGGCTTACAAGAAATGTAAATATAGATTTAAAATCTGCATCGACAGTTATCTGAGTTTAAATTGTTTCTCTGCACTATACTCTGCAGCACTTATGCGGTGAGCACAGCCTATCATCAGTAGAGAGCCTAATACTTGACAATAATATCATTACTGCAGACAGAATTCTTATGTTCATATAAAGGTCAGCTGTGCGTGAGATAGCACCTCCACCGTCACCAGAACAGTTATAGTACTAGTGTGTTTGGGGTCCTCCAGTGCGTCACAATGGATTGTAGAAAAACAGCATCTTAAGTGTGAAGAATTCTAAAGCATGTCAAAAAAGAAAAATGTTAATGTTAGCTGTGGGGCATGCAGAGTCAGCCCCCATTACTCTTTGGTGGATACAGTAAGGGAGGTCCTGCGGCGTGGTACAGGAAGCTGCGACCTTTCTAGGAAGCCCGGGCACTATATCACTGTCTGGCATGCAACGTTTCCATGTAGGCTAAGATAAAGTGGACAGCTCTATCCGGGGATCTGCCTCAGTGACTCCTGAGGCCCGTCTCATTAATTGCTGGGGCAGCAGATGCAGGGGCAGTCACCTTTGGTTAGAATTATCTGGATTTCCAGTTTAACAAAAGAGCTGACCCAACAGATTTGCCTGCATAGTTCTCTTGCTCTACAAAGTTGTGTTCAGCAGCTCCACTTTAGTGACTCTATCACTTCCTAAAGGCTATACTCTCTGAAAAAGCTTTCAAGTCGAATCAAACATTATTTTTGTTTTAATAAAACTTTTACTTTTAAGCCGCAGCTTTGAACTCCAGGTTGAGGTGTTTTTCCTAATGTTGCCCCTAAAGATGCTGTCATTGACTTTAAGACTCGGATCTACATCTTAATTCAGCCTGCAGAGCTAAGAGATGAATCCAATCTTACATTATCTACGCATGACAGATATTTAAGTGTCTACAAACCAGCGATTAGTTTTTTTTCCCTTCACAGGTCCATTGAGGGTTCTAAAAATATGCCTCCTAAAAAAAGAGTGTTTGTTTGAAGACAGATACATAGCAGTATGAATTCTGTGTTGGTTTCTATTGTAGTGTAAGTGGAACATTCCACATTGTGTGTGTGTGTGTGTGTGTGTGTGTGTGTGTGTGTGTGTGTGTGTGTGTGTGTGGATATATGTGCAATACAATTATATTATTCATTAACTGAACATTCATAAGCATGTCACAAATGATTAAGGCATACGTACGCACAAAGGTGGGGTGGTGGATCTTTTTATATAAGAAGGTAGGTCAGCTACAGAGAGTCGGCTAAGAAACAGTGAAGTGCCGTATGTGTATGCTTGTGTAGCACAAACAGGTTGAGCTTTGTTCACTGTTACATGCATGACAAACCAAGCCAGACATCTGTGAAGGGAAATGTGCCGTGGATGCTCTCCGAAACTGAGTGGCACATGATGAAACTCCCGCATGTCTCTGGGGCGAAGTGTGTCATTTTGGTGCGGGGGAAAAACAACAACCAGAAAGGTTTCTGAATTTGTTTTTTTCACGGTGCAAGAAGCTTTACCGAGCGAAGTGCCCCATTTTATTATTACTTCTTCTCTGCACCTTCCCCAAGGATTCATGGCTGTTGTTTGATATTTCATGACGCTTAGGATTTATCATACGACCCCTTGAGCGGCCTGACCCCTAGTCTATATCGACGACCTTTCATTTACGGGATTGTTCCCATTGTACAGTGGATGTCCCACATTCATTTCCCTCACCTTCCGCTTTCTTTGTGTTAGCATTCTAAACTAAAAGGTAGATTTGAGAAACATCCTCTGAGCTACAACCAATCAAATTATATTTATCGTTTTTGAGTAAACTTCTCATCACACACTCAACGGCCATTTTAATTCCAGAGCTCCTCTCCGTATACGTGCACATGTTCCACCAAAACAAGTTCCTTCCCGAGGCTATTTTGCAGAGGAACCGTGCTTGCGCCTGGCGCTTAGTGCTGCCCAAGACGATTGTGATTGGTTTAAAGAAATGCCAATACACCAGATCACGTTTTTCACCTATCCTAGCCAGACCTTCCTCCGCAGCGTTGTGGAGATAGGTCTGGCAATGCGGGACTATAACTGACCCCCAAGATGGGAACCACTGGTCTCTTAATTGAAACTAAGAGGCCAAGGCTAAACGATGAAAAACCATACCAAAAGTACAAAAGTCTGAGGGCTGGGGTGTCCACATACTTTTGGCCTCATAGAGCATGTGCAAGCTTGCCCTTTTTTGTTCTCTTTCTGTACATTCGTCATGTTTGAATGTTATTAACTCTGCCAGACTGCGTATTTCTCCTAGGTGTAATTGGTAGTGATAAAATTCAGCTGTCAACAAGCTGAAAGGTGACAAGATTGTCTTTACAATGCGAATAAAACCTCTGCAATTAAAAAAAAGACCAAAAGGCATAGTAATTAACAGTGACATGCAGGTTTAATGTGGATCTTCCCCAAATGATTAAAAAGACAAACTAATTAACAACTGTCCAACTTGTCAAAGAAAATCACAATCACTTTGAATTTTCAATCAGACTGAAAAAGGAAAGCTCGGCTGCTGCAGCCTGAGGGAGGGTGTGGGTTGGGCCGGACGAGGCGTTAATGACTCATTTGGATTAAAGTAAATTATTCTTACACTACATATTCCGCGTGATAACAGACATTTTCCCATTTCCATCTGTGCCTCGACTAGGTGAAAAAAAAAACACAAATAAGGCTTACACTTGCAAGGTTTCTTTGTTCTGTGAAAGGTACATGCCGTCGTGTGATGAGCATTTTAAGTCATTTCCATCCTGTACACCATATTCAGGGAGAAACACACACACACACACACACAACCACACACGCACGAACGCGGACACACAAACACATGCGCACACACACACACACACACACACACACGCACGCACGCACACACACACACGGACACACACACAACCACACGCACACACATGCACACACACACACACACACGCAAACACACAACCACAGGCACGCACACATCATTTGATATCCTTTGCATTTCTTAACCACACAACGTCAAACTTGGCACTGCACTTACTCGTGCTCGTAGCAAGACACCTGTCAAGTTTGAAATCCATCGGACTAATGGTTCGAGAGATATGCGCATAACACACACACCTACACACACACACACACACACACACACAGTACAGCTTGAGCTTCATCTGTCGCTTGTCACTTTTTATGACATTAACAGCATTATTAGCACCGCTCTGTCATGGAAGAGCGTATATATAGCCCAAAAAGAAAAGCACTACCCCCTCCCTTCCTCCAAAATATTAAAATGGCTCTAACTTTGAGTGGCACTGAATAAGCATTTTTATGTGAGTCATTTAGCTGTTATCAATGTGTGCAACAGTAGAAAAAGCCTCAGCTCTTGGATCATCTGACTTAAAGAAGTGGAAAGGGTCGAGGCAATGGTGCTCTGACATTCCAGCAATCCGATAATAATTATAAATAATGGCAGGGAGGTACAAGGGAGTGAAACAGGATGATATGAAAGAATGGGGACAGTAGATTACACATCCAGCCTACTATCTTGTAAATTGCATGAAGGAGACAAAGCAACAATCAGACTGAAAAAATGGGAGATTGACATGAAGACAGTTTTCAGTGAGCCGTGCATCAGTTTAGTGAGCAGACGCAGCCTCGACAAAGCAACATCGTTGAACAGGCTTCAGCTTCGGCGTGCTGATTGTCACCACAAAGAGGAACTGTTAAGATTGACTAACAATATGGATGGCAGTGGATTCTTCTAGGATTGCAATTTTTGTTCTGTTCCACCATCTTCACTTGTAAATTCACACAAATTATCAGCTTTACACATACAGAAAGTGCTATATAAAAAGAGTTTATTATTCATGATGTGTGTGTTTTTTTGTCAATCTAATTCCTCCAAACTAAATGACAAAATACATTGTCTATCATTTTATGGATTTGATTAAAGGCCCAATATCATGCTCATGTTCAGGTTCATACTTGAATTTGGGGTTTCTACTAGAACCTTTTTTTTTTTCCCACTGCTTGTCTATATTCCCTCTTGGTCTGAAACATTCGGTTTAAGCGCATGTCTCTTTAAGGCCCCCTCCCGCAAAAGCCCAGTCTGCTCTGATTGGTCAGCGGTTCCGGGTCTTCCACATCTGCAGTCTCAGCGTCTCTGCACCGCCACTGCAGCCGTTGAATGACTGTAACGGCACTGCAGCGGCACTTACTACCTATATGATGTACGGTTGTGACATCACAACTGTACAAGAGTCCTGACAGCTCGTTTAAAGGCACAGTATATGAATATGGGCAGTGTGCATTTCTCCGTGGATTTAGCGTTTTAATACTTTCACAGTATTTATATAACACTTTGACCTGCTTTATAATAAAAAGAAGCCAAATACTAATGTTGACATGCTAAAATTCTGGCAATGACGACACTAACATGTCAATTAGAAGATGGATACCTGAACCAAGCCCGTCGGGACCCGCCGGGCCGGGTTCGGACAGATGTTTACAAATGATGTTTGGGTTCGGGTCGGGCTTGGTCACATCAGCGTGATAAGGCATTGAACATTTTAAATTTAAAAAAGCTTATTTTGTAGGTGCACGCCTGTGTTAAAGTGCGCTTGTTGCCCCGTGTGCGCTGATGTGCTCATCTGTTCTGAAGGCCTTCCTACAGTTGCTTAATAAAAGCGGGCTTTCCACACAAACAAACTTATGTGTCATTAGTATGAGAAAAAAAAATTTGATTTGAACTGTGTCGGGCTCAGATCAGGCTCGGACATAAATATCTTAATGCCTGTCGGGCTTGGGTCGGGTTCGGTTACTGCTCTGTCGAATGCGGCCCGATCCGCACTCTAATGCCAATGTCTTGCAGGTATAATGTTAACCATGTTGTTAGCATGCTAGCATTTGCTATTTGGCGCTAAACAGAAAGCGCAGCTGAAACTGTGGTACTTACAGTAATGTAGGAGCATCCATTTTCAACTTCAACTGAGAACTACTTCCTGTTTCAGTTCCCTGCAGTTGAGCTCCGTAACTTCTCCGCCGGTGTCGAGAGGAGAACTAAATTGTTAAATCACTCTCTGAAATAGTCAGTTAGTCTTTAAATATACGCAGCAAAAATGTTCTCATGGAGAGTTGTGACCCAGTGCATGCTAATTTGTGTTAAATCGACAGCAGCGGTAATGCGTATAAGCAGCTTATTCTGGTCCTATTCACTGTGGGCCTGTTATACTGGGGCAGATCAATGCACTCCTGTCACATCTGAAGGTTGTTGACTTTGTTCTCCTTTTGTTGTATATAACTTTTGTGATTCTAGACAAAGGAAGATTTGAAGAACGTAACAGTGAGCCTTGTATTTAAATACACACTTGGCCTTCTTGCACACCTTGCTGCTTTTTAAACATTTTCTCTGCTACTTCACAAGTGAGATCATTCTGTAACCTTTGCCCTTAACACTACATTTTGAAAAAAAAATGCATAAATTGCATTAATGTAAAGCTGTAATTTTTACTTCCTGAAAACTTTTCGCCCAACACCCACTTGGTGGTATTTTGTGACCACACATCAGTACAATGCTTCCTTTAAATCAGGGGTCTTCAACGTTTTTTAGGCCAAGGAGCCCTTAGCTGAAAGAGAGACAGAGCAGGGACCTGCTACTGCCGAAGATATGTTGTATGAAAATTAAGTTGCATGTTAAACCAGGATGGATGGATGAAAATAAATGGATTAATATAGTATTTGTACATCACAACATATATGTGGAAGGCACAGTGACTCCTTAAACTGAACTGTATGGTTACCATAGTGGCTACCGTACCTATAGTATAGTAAGCTTATCTTCAATGTGTAAATAAATTTTTTACTAAAATTCATAAAGAGGCCAATTTATATTTGCTATAATATGCTGGATTCTTTTTTTTATTTTCAGACATTTTAATTTTTGAAAAAAAGAAACTTTCAAAAAAATGTTTTTAACATAATTTGGCGGCCTCCCTGCACTAACTCTGAGGACCCCCTACGGGTCACGGACCCCCTGATGAAGATCTCTGCTTTAAATCATAGACCAACAATCACGGCTTTTAAATTGACAGCCACCAACCTGCCATATGCGGGTTTAAATTCACTTTGGTGGGTAACATTGTAAAGTTATAGCCAATTTGACTACTGATGAATGAAATGAAAAACACTGTGTCTGTTTGAATGGGCAGGCTGCAGAAAGGATTTAGCAGTAGCTTTTGCACACATCGGATGTGCTGATTATGAATGTGCAAACTAAAACACAAGTTGTTTCTCCCTGTTCCTGATGTTTTACCATCAAGATGCTTTCATCAGTCAAATCGACGTTGTTCAGATGTGCAGCAGCATTTTTCATTTACAATTCCGGACTGTCATGAAAACAATCACTCAATGGTTGACATTTTGACTAGTTCAATCTTTTATCCGCCGTTTAAAAAAAAATGCGTACTCTTTATATCTCTTTTCTCTTTCTCATACTCTTTTCACAGCCTTATGGTTTTTAAAAATACTGTACTCGATGCATCTGTGAATGGCTTTAATGAAAAGGAAAAGGCTGCATTTAAGAGCTGCTGATGTACTTAAAAGCTTTAAATAAAATGTATCTGAAAGATAGACATTGACTGTTCATTTTTGCACATATAACTGTCAAGTTAAATTTCCTATATTTGCAAAACAGCTAAAGGGTTTTGGTGGAACAGCTTGGGGTGATGAATTGGATCCTGGGGAATGTAGTTTCATTCCCCCCCTGTATTCATTATTATTGAATATAGTTTCTGTCTCATTTATTACATACAACGCATTTTTGTTACATTTTTTTCAATACGTTTTACAAATGTATATCTGTGCCATGTTATGTCAATGCTGTGCCAAATAAAAGTCACAAAAAAGAAGTTCAATCAGTTTCCATAGATCTAATATGCAGTGGATTGTTTCATTCCATGGCAGCAAACTGAAAACAGTGGACAACTGATTGAATACGTATGTACTCAGATCTGTACACTGGCTGAGGATTTGATAGCAGGACCAGTTCTAAAAAAAACTGACATCATTGCATTTGTTCTGCAATTAGATTACATTATTTTAATGTACTTATATGGTGGGGAAATGATGATATATGTTACTGGCATGCTCACACATTGATCCAGCTCTCTAATTCTGGAGCTCTGCAGGACATCTTATCTTCGGAAAGATATTGGGGCACACACTCTGAGTTATCCCCTATCTGAGCCAGAAAGGGATCAATAACCACCTATCATATGAACAGGGGGCAAAGTTATTCATCATGAGCAAACACACCTATTCTTAAAATGGACGGCAATATAGAAGACGAAGATATGAGGCATTTCAACATTAATGACTGAAGACATTATGTTTATAAAGGAGGTGGTGATTTGCATTCCTCCCAGCCAGGACGTGGTTGTTGAAAATATTTGTGCTTCAACTTTTAAAGGACTTTTAATGTGTTTGTTTTGAATGTGCTGGTTTTACTGTAAAGTATCTTTGATTACCATGTAAAGCACTATATAAATAAAATTTATTATTTAGTGCTGTCAGTTAAACGCGTTATTAACAACGTACATTTTTTTATCGTGAGATTAACGTTCTTTTTGGCCTAGCAAACTGTGTCGTTTTTTTTAACATGCTGTTGCAACAACTAGTAACGTTAGAAAAACTACAACACCACACCGGATCTAGCTAAACCGGAAACGAAACAACAGGCACGCCGCACACACTTGTTTGGGCTTGCGAGCCGGCCAAAGAGTAGCAGGCTAACGTTACGTTTTGAGTGGATGGCGAGCGCGAGATGCCGAAATGGATGCCAATAAGATTCTGAATGGAAAGTTTACTTTTAAAAAGTTGCCAAATGGTTCCAATGCCAATGGTGTGTTTTGTCATTGTGAACTGAGCTATCATCGCAGCACGTCCAGTCTGAAATACCACTTGATGGCCAAGCACACAGCTGATGGCCAATTCTCCGCCCCCTCGTCAAAGCCAGGCGACAATGGATGACTTCAGATAGATGGATGTTAGTTGCCAATGTTGTTTTCAGTGAAAAAACATTTGCACAAAGCAAGCCAATCCACTTTTCCATGTTGATAAAAGCTTTAAAATGAGAAAAAGAAATCAAGGGACATTTAAAATAGATAAAAATGTGCGATTAATTTGCTATTAATTAACTATGACACTAACGTGATTAATCGCGATTAAATATTTTTAGCATTTGACAGCACTAGTATTATTATTATTTTAAGTTTTTCCACTTACAATGTCTGAGTTTCACATGTAGATTTGGTTTCTAGCGTTATTTTTTTCAAATAAAAATCGGGATATGAACACTGTTAACACCATTAAGTACTTCCAAGTAAGAACAACGTGGCAATAAAGGCTGATTGATACATTTGTGTGGAAACAAGATTTAATCTCAGGATTTTTAAAGGACTCGTGTTTTCTTGTTTGACAATTGCCTTGACTACAGAAAGAATTAAGAATTATCGGCTACAGCTGCTGCTGCCGCTTCGAGTCCCATAGCCCGACCAGCGACATTCACTGGAGAGGAGGAGGACTGCAGTGGATTTCTGCTCCAGGTGTCGCTGTATTTCCAGATGCAAGCCCACCTGTTTAACAACGACACGGCCCGAGTGGCCTTTGTGATCTCCCTGCTGTCAGGCCGTGCTCTCCAGTGGGCCCAGTCGTTATGGAACTCTAACTCCCGGTTGGTGACATCTTTGTCGGCTTTCATTCAACACTTCAAGGAAGTTTTCGGGCAGGTGGCGGCTGACCTTACTGTGCATGATCAGCTTTACCAGCTTCGCCAGGGAGGATCGTCTGTGAGTACATATGCTCTCCAGTTTTGTACTTTAGCGGCTGCTAGTGGTTGGAACGAGACAGTCCTCATAACGGCATTCAGACATGGTCTCCACCCTGATGTTCGCCAGCTAGTAGTGGTGTATGATGACACCATGGGACTGGAAAACCTCATACAAAAGACTGTACGTGTGGCTCAACGCTTGTCTGCCTGTGAACCCTCTGCCAAGGCTGTTTCCTCTCCTCCTTCGGTGTCGCCTAGCAGTATTCCAGCCACTGAACCTATGCAAGTCGATTCTGCTCGCCTGTCACCCGCTTAGCGTCAGCGCCGCCTAGGGCTAAGGCTCTGTCTGTACTGTGGAGGGGACAAGCACTTCATCAGAGACTACCCTATCCATCCCCAGCGCCCAGCGGTGAGTGCCATCCAACTCCCTCCAAGAATTGAGACTCTGATTCGCACTCCTGTACAAGTATTGACTACCCGTATCTGTGTCACAGCGCATGCCCTAATCGACTCAGGCTCAGCGGGGAATTTCATCTCCATTCCCCTCCTCCAGACGTTAGGGGTCAACAAACGTTGGATCCCGCAGGATTTGGAAATTCACACCATCCAAGGCAAGCCGCTAGGAAAGGGTCGTATTCGCCATGTTTCCCCTACACTGACGCTCCGGGTAGGCAGTTTGCACTCTGAAAAACTCACCTTCATGGTACTAGAAGACTCCCCAGCCGAAATCATCCTGGGAAGGCCATGGCTAGTGCAGCATCAACCTACCATCGACTGGACGACTGGAGAGGTTCTACAATGGGGAGAGGACTGTATTCATGCATGCGTCACACCGCTCCAAAGGAACTCACCTCCAAAACCTCCTTCTTCATCCACAAGCAATGGACCCCGGTTTCCCGGTTTCCACTACCATTGAGAGCCCCGACGTTCTTCATCAAGTGGACCTTCCCGTTGTTTACAAGGACTTCCAGGACGTGTTTAGTAAACAACTGGCTTCCTCTGGTTCCGGCGGCCCTGGAGCAGCTGCGGGGAGCCCGCATCTTCACGAAGTTGGATTTACGAAGCACCTACAACCTGATCCGCATCCGTGGAGGTGACGAATGGAAGACAGCCTTTGTCAACCCCTCTGGACATTACGAGTATCAGGTCATGCCTTTCGGACTGGGTAATGCTCCAGCTGTATTCCAGGGATTCATGAACGAGGTCCTCCGGGAATTCCTCAACCGCTTCGTCGTGGTCTACATTGATGACATCCTCATCTATTCCTCTTCTCTCTCTGAACACCAACTACACATCCGTCAAGTGCTGAAGAAGCTCAGAGAGAAAGAACTGTATCTGAAGCTGGAGAAATGTGAGTTCCACACCCCATCTGTGCAGTTTCTGGGTTACGTCATCGACCAACATGGTGTCCAGATGGACCAAAAGAAAGTGGACACCATCTGTCATTGACCTCTTCCCTCCACCATCAAGGACCTCCAGCGGTTTCTGGGATTTGCCAACTTTTATAGACGTTTCATCCTCAGCTACAGTGACATCCGTGCTCCTCTGACCTCAGCCCTCAAGGGGCAGCCCAAATCCCTGTCCCTGACTCAAGAGGCCATCACAACCTTTGCTCGTCTTAAGGATGCCTTCATAACTGCTCCCATCCTGGCTCATCCTAACCCGGACCTGCCCTTTGTTGTTGAGGTTGACGCGTCCTCCACTGGGGCAGGAGCGGTACTGTCACAACGGCAAGGAACACCTCCCAGACTCCATCCCTGTGCCTTCTTCTCCAAGAAGCTTTCTACAGCAGAACAGAATTACAACATCGGAAACCGGGAACTACTGGCTATCAAACTGGCCCTTGAGGAGTGGAGACATTGGTTAGAGGGAGCCAATCACCATTTTGAGGTCATAACAGATCATCGCAACCTGGAATACATCAGAGAGGCAAAACGATTGAACCCTCGCCAAGCCCATTGGGCTCTCTTCTTCACTCGCTTTGACTTCCACATCACCTATAGACCAGGCAGCAAGAATGGCAAGGCTGATGCCCTCTCTCGTCTCCATCAATCAGCTGCTGAGGATCTCCAACTTGAACCCAACATACCTCCTGCCTCGATCGTCAATCCAATTGTCTGGGACATCGACGAACAGATCACCCAGGCAAACCTTCACCTTCCCGCTCCGCCAGGAGGTCCCGAAGGGGTGGTCTTTGTCCCTCCTCAGTTCCGTACCATCCTGCTGGACTCACCCCACACCGTTCCGGGTTCGGGACATTCGGGTAGGAAGCGTACCCTCTCCCTCCTCCGCCAACGGTACTGGTGGCCCACCATCTCTCAGGATGTGTCCCGTTATGTTTCCGGCTGTTCGGTTTGTGCCATAACCAACACCCCCAGAAATCTTCCAGAAGGCAAGCTCATGCCCCTTCCTGTTCCTCGACGCCCATGGTCCCACTTAGGGATAGACTTCATGACTGACATTCCTTTATCCGACGGCCACACCTGCATCCTGGTAGTAGTGGACAGGTTCTCCAAAGGGTGTAGGCTGATTCCTCTACCCGGGCTTCCCACTGCCCTCATGACGGCAGAAGCACTCTTCTGTCATGTGTTCAGGAACTCTGGGAATCCTGGACCCTGCTCTCCTCCCTGCTCTCCTCGACCAGTTCCACGACGACCGTCCAGATCGCCCCGCCCCTCAGGGTCGGGGCAGGCCTCGTCGCCGTGTTTGACCCTAACCCTCCGTCAGGAGCCGCCTTGGGAGGAGGGGGTACTGTCAGGGTCCCACCGGCACCAGCACTCACTCCTCCCTCTCATTCTCCAGCACACACTCCTCCCACTGATTCATACTCCTCGTCACTCACGCAGATCAGTCGCTCCCAGTCCCCTCAGTACTGATTACACACACCTGCACCTCATCAAGCCTCATCCTCAGTTCACCATCTGCAGCTAATCAACAACCACCTACATAAGTAGCACAACCACGTTTCTACATGACGCTCTGACTCACACACGTTATGCCTAGTCTATCCAAGTTTGCCTTACCAGTACTTCATATCCTGTTGTCTGCTGCTGCTCTAAACCTGCCTACTCAGCTACCGAATTCCTGCCTGTTTGTTGGATCATTGTTAATAAAGATCTGCTTCACTACTCCAGTCTGTCTCCTGGTTGTCCGTGACAACGCTTCAGTTGTATCATGGACTTGAATGAGAGTGAATTACAACAGTAATGAAAAAAGGTCACTAACTGTGACGCATACAGTACATGCAGGGACTGAAGTTTACTTTTTTGGCCACAAGCCATTGTGGCAGGTGGATTTTAAAATTCCCTAGCCACACAAGCTTTTTACCAGCCATTTTTTTTTTTGCCTCATAAAAGGTGAAATACAGGAAAGGCACAAGCATCGTTCTTGAACTTGTTAAGAATACACATTCAAGTGCCGTCAAGTTATTAACGAAATCAATATAATTAATGACTCTTATCAAACATATTTTTATCTTTTTATTTAATGATATACCGACTGCTCCTCTGAGTCCACAAAAAAGGAGCAGACCCACTCCTCTTCCTCCACCTCTTTCTCTGAGCCATACACACGACCGTCACAGCAGTACATTTGTTCTGTACTGCTGTCGTAAATCAGCACCTCACGAACCTTGCTGTTGTCGCCAACTGTCCACTTGGTAATAAAACGTCATCTTTTACTTTTCTTTGAATCATCCTCATCTTTTTATTGGTTGCTTGTTTCAGACGGCCTCTTCACCCCAATAATGCACCACCACATTTTTAGCTCAAATCCAAGAAAATGGTGGACTTAATTGAAATGGGAAAGAACAACAATGGCAAAAAAACAATTCTGAATCACTCAATTCTCATTTGCTGCCAAGGTGGCAAGTAGATTGACAGTTTTACCCGCCAATGGCAAAATTCACCCGCATTTGGCATGTGGTCGGGTGTTAATTTCAGGCCCTGAGTACATGTAACAAGAGCCACAATTAACATTAAAGGGGATGAAAAGCAAAAACTAATCATGCTGGAATTGTCCTTTAATATGTTATTTGTTTGCTTTGCTTGTGCAAAAAAATAAAGAGTACCATAGTGATATCAAACAAGCCTGTCTTTCACATAATGTTAGCATCTGCACATTAGCCAGACCTGTAATGTACAAATAGGGTGTGAAGTGACAGTCAGAGTAATTAAGAAAAGTTCTGAATCATCCTCATGGAACAGTTAATTGTCATTAGACGTATAAGACGCTTCCTTTCCAAAGGCGTGTTGTTACATAGTGACAGTTACATTGTTTACCAAATAAGTTGTTGTGCATCATTAGGCAAGGACACAATGCAACATAATGGCAGCAATTTCAGAACTGACACAAACATTAGGACTTCATTTATCATAATGAAGTTGTTTGGTCACAAGTGTTCAATCGTTCTGCCTCACTGAACAGATGGGTAAAAAAAAAGAAATATCTCAGATAAACACGCAGGAGTCTCAACAAAACTGTAGTATAAGATCCTATTGAAGGTCTCAAATTCACCCTAATGTAAGTCAGTAGCGAAGTCATATTATAAAAAAGAATTATATCACAGTCAAGCCTTTAAATTATCTTCCATTGTCTCTGTCATTTCATTATAATTTCATCCCATTGTGTTCTCTAAATGGTAAAATAATCTCAGCAGTTATTTAGGAAGTAGCATACAAATACACATATCCTCTAACCGAGTCTTTTTCATTCTCAAACTCAGCATGGAAAAATTTAAGTATGCTTTTTTTTCTGTCTGTGAGACATCAACAAATCTGCCCTAAGGCTACTAAAATGGGTGATTAATTGTTATAATATATTACTGCTTTAAAAGAGGAGATTAGTGAGGTGCAAAAATGAATTATTATTGTACTATAGACATTAAGAGTTGTCGTTAGTGGATGTTATGTAAAATATTAAAGCTATAATGCGTAGTTTCTGTCTCCCTCATGAGGAATTCTAAGTAATGACAACACCAATGTAGTTGTATCCATATGACACAAGCCTTCCGTGATCGCGCTTCACCCCCACCCCTCCTCCATGCAGTTACTAGTAGCCAAGGAAGACACGGAGGATTAAAAAAACATGATGGACTCTTCAGAAGAGATAATTATCTTCACTTGAGTTTCTCGCCGGTTGCCACAATCTTCTGAACATAGCCATGCTGAGAAATACAGAGAGAGTTGTGTGGAGCTGATAGTCTTAATTTGCTTTGTAGCAACTCATTTGGCAATGGCTTGAATGTAATAATTCGTTAATACAAAGAGGTTACACACTAGAGCTTTAAGTGAAGGCCGGAAATGTTAGTCATTACATCAAAGTAATAATAAGTAATGTATTTTATAGTATGTTTCTTCTCTGTGCTGTGCTTCACATTAAAAAGATATGTTTGGTGATATCCTATTTTCCTTATTGCCAACCAATCCAAGGATAGACCAAAACCAACAATGAATTGTTATAATTGTCAGTGTTCAAGGTCTTATATAAGTTAGTCCTCTGTGCCGTAAACCTTTATTGTTGTCCAAAAACAGATCTGACATGAACACACACAATGGAGTTTTTTTTTTAATCGAACCACATACAGTACATTGCCCTGCTGCCGTAAATAATTGGACCTAGAAATACGCAGCTGAAAAAAAAATCCTCAGCAAATGCACTATTTCTTCCTGTTTGAATAGTCTATATCCACGACCTTCCATTTCCGGGATTGTTCCGTTGCCGCCGGAAATTCCGCAGGATGTCCTTCTTTTCGGCCAGTCCGTTACCTTACGTTTTCATTGTGTGAAAATTTAAAATTTCAACACAAAAAAAGCAGAAGGAAACGGAAAATACATCCCCCCCTCTTGGCTTTCATTAAAAACAAGTATATAACATTTCAATGGATAATATTGAGTTTCTTATACATTTGCTCTTTGCTCTTTTGTGGCTCCCCCCCAGCCCCCAGACCCCAGACAACCCCCGCCATTAAATACCAATACTGTCTAATCAACACTCAGCCATGTTACCAAATGTTGAAGGGCAGATTTAATGAGATATGAAGCACCATACCGTTTCACATAAAAAGCCATCATTGTTATTAAAATTTGGACATTTCTGACCTTCATCTAACATGAGACACACAGCAAATTACATTAGAATAGAATAAGGACCTAGTGACAATCTTTTAAGATTTTAATCTTTTAAGGCCACACCAATGCAAAGGCTTTAAATATCAATCTTTTGTTTGCATTTACCATTTGACAGAACCGACTTTCATTAGCCAAACCAACAATCTAAGGATTGGGTGTTGTATGTTGCACAGATTGTAAAGCCTCTTGAGGCAAACTTGTGATTTTTGTATATATACAGTAAATACCTGACTTTACAGAAAAAAAAGAGTTTTCTCTTTTTTGTGTATAACATTTTCAGTAATAACTTGGTGTCTGATCATATAGGGAATCAGTGATATCAGCCATCTTAAAGTGTTAAAGTACAGGCCTTAGTACAAAAACACAAAAATGCATAAAAAGCACATGTTGTTTTTGTTTGTGTAGGTCAATTAGCAGAGAATGAGGCAATTAGGAAACAGTGAGTGAAATAATGTTAAAAGCCACTAGCTAGTGACAAAGACATTCTGAGAAGCACTCTGAGATTTGAAAATTAAAAGTAACGAGAAGTGATGTGTGGCTTCATCTGCAAAGGCCAAGTCATTGAAGAGCAGATATTAGAACATTAGATATACCAAACATTCTCTCAAGGCTTAAATCTAATCAGGAAATCATTTGTGAATGTCTACACACAAACTCTTATACCAAAGTCAATTTCTGTGAGATTTTTCTATTAAACAAAAAAGCTTTTTAATGACTCTCTACCACCAAAGGTCAGATTTAAATATTTCTGGTTTGTATTACAAAATTGGGTCCGCCAAAGAAGTTATGTTTTCGATTTGGTTTGTTTGATTGTCTGCCCCAATTTTCATGAAACTTGGTGGTAGGGCGCAGCATAGGCCAAGAAGAACCCATTACATTTTGGAGTGGATCCGAATCACGCGGCAGATACACAAATTATTTTTCACTTTTGTTAATATTGCGAGATAGGACATGGCTTTGGCAGAGTATTCCTATCGCTCTTGCTGAGATATTTGACTTCCGGTGAGAGCTGTGGTCTCTTGGAGTTGTTATAAAAAACTAAAGAATCTCCAATGAATTATTGTAACGGGGATGGACCAGAACGAGGATTAAATCAGACTGTTGGATGTACAATTATGAATGGGGACGTCATCTTCCATATATATCTTCCATATAGCTACCTAGTTACATCCGTAAAAAATAGCAACACAAAAATGACGACAACAGTGCAGAAGGCTGATGCAGCTGTGCAAGTTATTGATGTAAGTCGACTTACAAAAATAATGACTTCAATTGTCATGAAAAAAAACACCACATTACTGCTCCTAGCAACCATTTCTGCAGCTTCTGTGTCAACTCAAAACGATGTCCTATGAATAGCTTGCTTCTGGCCATCCCCATCGAGAAGTCGGCTAACAAGAACTCAATGTCAGGACGAATAAATGAAGTGAAACAAAATGGCAATTCAGTGTGATTATGAGGCCAGTAATAGACAACAGAATTATCCTTTAAGCAATGCAACAATGCGCTGTCCATTGTTTTTAATGGAATTCCCCATTCATCTCTGTAGTCCCACCTACCTCGCCATATTAACTCTCAGTATACACTAATCAACACAAGCCAAGTGCATGAACATTTTGAAGGGCAGGTTGGAGCAGCCGTGGGGTTTTCCAGCCTCACGCTTTAGAAGACAGAACGTTCTGATTCTCACCTGTCAGGAAGTAGCGCGTAGTGATTTATGACTCTCCGCACCGAGCGAGAGCCAGTAGAGGGGATTTCATTCCGGCGAGCTGTTTGGCGTCTGCCTTTAAACTAATTTCTGCATACTGAGGTACTTTCACTACCTGCACTTGTGTCATATTTCATAATGACTTGAAAAGGGGAGGCTGGGTGAGCAAGGCAAACAGGCGCGACTCCACCACGGGAGCCAATGAACAGAATATAATTAAGACGAGGGGAGAGGAAGGGTCGGGCGAAAGACCTCGGTAGGTAACTGAATATTCATTGCAATCAACTAAACAGCTCGATGATTAATTGCTTGGCTGCGGTGATTAAAATATGTCTGACTTAGTGGAAAATTCAGAAATTAGTCAAAGGTGGCTAAATCGAGTTTCCCTTGATTAACAAATGACAGTCCTTAGTTCTACCTGGGAGAGACGGCTGGAGTTCTGGAGCCAAGTTTGGATACTTGAGAGAAACTATTTTTGTTCCGATGACAAAAAAGAAATGATTCCTCAGTCTCCCTTTTTATCATCACAAGGCCTGATCTTGGTAAGCCACACTCTGTAATTGACCTCAGGATGTGTGATCAGAGTGGAGGGAGGGGTAGCCTGTCTTCTGATGCCTGATTGCCCTGGGCGTTGTGTCTCGGCCCAGTTGTGCAGCCAACCAACCTGTGGTTCTGACCCACTTTCTGGCCTCATCCGTCACACTGAGAGTCCTGGTGACTCTGATTTATTTCCTATGAATCCCATTTATTCCTCCCAGGCCGTTATGTCATCATTACAGACTTACCTGCTCCATTGTGCTGGAAGCAGACAGGCTGCATTTGAATATTTCATTATTGCACAATAATACTTTAAATATGCCATTGGATATTCATACAGGTCATGCACGGTGCTCAAATGTTTTTCTAACCTGATCACAAAGACCTGAGGCTGTGATCATCAACCTTTAAAATGATGTCTCTGCCTGGAATCACTTTCTCCACAAATACAGAAAAAAACACCTCAACTGTGTCCTATACATCACAATAAGCAAGCAATAATACCAAGGAACTATGACACAAATGGCCTCTTCTTGATATCGGAATCCATTTTACGCAGGCAGAAAATTATAAGCACCAGGAGGAATATATTCCCTCCTTGACTCCAAGTGGGAGAACCAAGTGTTAATTTTCTTCCTTTTCAAATTGATTAGTGGATCAGGGGGCTAATTCAACCCTTGAGGAGCTACGCACAGACAGAGTCTCCTTGTGAGCCCAAGAAGAAGTCATCCATAAACCACACATCAGCCCTGTTGCTTGCTAACTCCCCATCACCCAGCGGCGAGCCTACAATTGCATTCAAACTGCCTGTTGCTAAGGTGCTGTGCACATTCTCTCCTCAGTGATTAAAAGTAATCGGATGGTGAAGCCTGAAAAGGAGCAGCGGGGATGTGGTCATTGCCATCTCTATCTCACATAATGGCAGCAAAGAAGAGTCACCAGTTGACTTAATGAAACTATTTGGCAGATTTAAAAGCTATCACTTGTATCACTTATATCTGAGGAAATACTCTTTTGTTCGAGAAGACTTTGTTTGTATTTTCATAAATGTCTTTATTTCATTTTTCACACATACTGTGTCCTTGTTGCATTCTGTATAACTGTACAGTGTGTAAAGTATTATGTATGTATAAGTAAGTAAGTATGTAGGAAATATAAAAATCATGGCTAAACACACCATAATGCATGCAGTATCTTTTCAAATTTTGAGAGAGGTGTTAATGTACAACACTATCCCAGTTCGCAATGAACATAAGAAGAGACTCCATGGCTGGAAAAAAGTCAAAAATGGCTCTGGTGACAGTTAAAAAAACTCTAATAGATAAAGCAAAAATCCATTGGAAACATTTTGCTAATTTACAGTATTACAAAGTCTTGTAAACTTTGTTGTAAGTTGGTAATGGAAATCTGAAACCAAAGTTTGACATTATTTGGTGCCCTGGTATTATTTCATTAGTGTAGTATTCATTTTTGGGGGGATATTAGGGGTAGCAGAACAAGCTTTAAACACAATATTGGTGATATGTCAATGTTACCTGATAAAAATTACAAATCTGCCAGACATAGAACACCAATCTTTTAGAGTCTGAGCGCCCAATGGATTCAAGTCCAATGTTTAATCTCATTCTAGCTCCTTTTTGGTCTTCTCTTTTTTCACTCATTTATCCAGACAGCTAGCTAGACTACCTGCCCAATCTGAGTTTTCTGTTGCACGACTAAAACAACTTTTGAACGTACAAATGTTCCACCAAAACAAGTTCTTTCCCGAGGCTATTTTGCAGAGGGGCCGGTGCTCCGTACGGTGCTTAGCACCGCCCAACGCGATTGTGGTTGGTTTATAGAAATGCCAATAACACAGAGCACCTTTTTCTCCCATCCCGGAATGCTGTGTGGACTTGCCAGACCCTCCTCCGCAGCGCTTTGGAGGAAGGTCTGGCAATGTAAGACTATTCTTGAACACAACAAACTAGCTGTGCAAATGGCTCACTTGCCAAAGTAATAAAGCTAACCCCATGGATGTGATAACTTGTAAATTCAAACAGTTATTTGCTACTTTATGTAACATTGGAAGACCAACAATTTCCAGGTTGTGGGCCAATGTCACCGGTACCCCAACTGTCTCACTGTGAGCCTGTTTGCCTCACCAGATATCCCATCATACCATATAGTTACTCGTTTATCATTACCAATGAAGGGAGGCCAACTGTTCTGTGCCTCATGAAATCACATCTGTCTTGCTACTTGCCTCCAGTGAAGAGAGTCAAGGTATTAACACACAGAGCCGGTCCGGGCTTCTGTCCTTTTCATTATCTTCTGATTTACACACGTCTCTCTGCATTAGCAGTGCATAACAAGCATAGTATACATAGCATAGTTACTGACTACCAAACAGCATAAGGATGAGAGCAGTGTGTGTGTGTATGTGTGTCTGCGCACGCACATTTGTTATTAAAGAGCAATGTCACAGCCCCTGGCTATTGTGGATAGCATGACTGTAAAGGTAGATGTTGCAGAAGGCGATTTGAGGTGCTTAATGACCCAGGAGTTGCATGATTAATGGAAGGGTTTACACGTGGGCATGTCATCTTTTAAGAGCCCCCCGCTCAAGGTCGGCCGAGCCTCGAAGAGAGCCCACAGAGACGACAGGGCTATTAGTGAAGTTTCTTTTCCATTCTGGACCACTCACACACACACACACAAACACACACACACACACACATATACGCAGTGAGGTGTGTGCACATACTGTACATAAACACACACACACACACACACACACACACATGTGCGCATGCACAGTTTAATACTCACATCCCTGCACGCACACATTTACACCAGGGACCACCCCAGCATTGCAGGGACCTCTGGGATTCCTGTAACCTGCTTTGTGGAAGCAGAACTCATATCCCTCGTTAGGCGCCACAGCCATAGGATGATCGAGTGCAGGCACGATCAGATTGAGCAGTATCCAAGCCTTCCTGCTCATTTACCTTCAAACTATGAAACGCCCCATATAGCGTGAACACAACCACACAGGCACACACTTGCACCCCCAGACTTTTTTTCCGTTCCTTCAGTCCTTACAACAGCAATCAAAGCTGGTGCTTTTAAGGGATGTTTCAAATGCTGCATTTTACAAAGTTAGACAACGGCTTTGTAAAAGCCCATTAAATGACATTGATCAGTGACTTTTTGTGAAGCATTAGGCAAGGAAAATGAAATAATCAGAGCGATTTGTATTGCTCCTCCCCCGAGCAAACTGTTGTATATATTTTGTCAGTTTCTTTCTCTTTCAGGTCTCTCTGTGACTGACTTAGTTTCACACCTTTTCTGGAACTACTGGAGCAGTGACTACGATGGTGCAAGAATGGTGATTATGAATTCAAATTCCCAATAAATGTCTGGTAGGTTTGTTGAAAGGTTCTTCACGGGAATAATAAAGAAAAATAAAGCCTAGTGTACCATGATTTAATTTTAAAGCAGTCAGGAATGAAAAATTAAAAAAGTATTCAAGCAAACAAAAATAACCTCAGAATGTGAGCCCACAGGGTTTTGGTCTGTGAAGAAATTTGCAGAAATTAATCGTAGGCAATTTCAAGTCTAGTCTTATTGCATTGTTCTGGCACCATTATTCTGGTTTGCTCTATGTAGGTTAATATGTATAGACATTTATAAATAAGTGACTCATACTAAGTGAGTTTACATTTAAAAAAAGTGTGGTTTCATGTGTCCTTTCTTCATGAGTTTGGGTTTAAAGGTCTAGTGTGTAGGATTTAGGGCGATCTATTGGCAGAAATGGAATACAATCTTAATGATTATGCTTTCATCAATGTACAATCTCCTGAAACTAACAATTGTGATTTTTGTGAGCTTAGAATGGGCCCGTCATATCTATGCATACATTTACAGAGCAGGTTCTCTTCCACAAAGTCGCCCTTGTTGCACTTCCATGTTTCTACAGTAGCCCAGAGCAGACAAACCAAACACTGATACTAGATAGAGCCAGTTGCGAGGTGTTTTGCATCGGCCGTTGTAGTTCTCCTACTCCAGAGATCTTCAATAGGGTGTCCAGGACCCCTAGGGGTTCCTTTAGAGTTACTGCAGGGGGGCCACCAAATTAACTATTTGATATTTTATATGATACATTTTTTTGAAAGTATTTAAAAATTTAAATGTCTTAATATGAGTCCAACATATTATTAGCAAATATAAATCAGCCTATTTTTGAAAAAACAAAAAAACACTGGTGATAGGCTTACTGGCCTATAGGTAAGGTAGTCACTACGGTAGCCATCCACACATGCCACATGTTTAATATTATACCATGATTTATACAGTCATGCCAACAATTATTATTTCATTAGCGTAGAATTGTATGCACTAAAAAGACATGCATAAAGGCTTTAGGCCGCCCACATGGTATTGTAGGCCCAGTTTAATATGCAACTTAATTTTATACAATATATGTAGTAGCGGGGATCTGCTCCGTCTCTTTTTCAGTTTTTGGCTGTGAAGACCCTGTTCTACACTATTGGCACACGGGAGAAATTTGAGTTGGTTGCAATCTTTACTTCACTGCTAGATGCCACTAAATCCTTCACGCTGAACCTTTGAGTTAAGAATATTCAATAGGTGATATCTGCATAACGTATAATGCGTCTGTTAATGTATTTCCAAAATGAAATGCTGTGACGAGTGAGATTTTTTTTGTAATAGGTCTGTCCAGAAGACTTATGCAAACAGAACTTTTCAGAAGAGGATGTTCAAAGTGAGATGAAAAAATGGATCTGACTTGGTAAGCCATTTGGTAAACAGCGTGTGTTTGTGTGTGTGTGTGTGTGTGTGTGTGTGTGTGTGTGTGTGTGTGTGTGTGTGTGTGTGTGTGTGTGTGTGTGTGTGTGTGTGTGTGTGTGTGTGTGTGTGTGTACACAAAAAAGTTTGACCTTTGGGATTATGGTAGGAATGAAGATAATGATCCTCAGCAGGGAGCCCCGGGTGTTTATCAAGACTTCCTCTCACTTTGCTACGGAGGGTAATCACACCGCCGCTCACATGGAAATGAGCTGGAATGAGGCAGTGAACTGTGACAAGCCGATATAATTGACAAGCTGAATTCTGGAGTGAGCAAAAGTGAAGTAAACTAAGTGTCACTAACAACATGAACTGCTGTCAAAAAACAGGGCATCTCCCCCTGCCCACTGAGAAGAGGTCCTGCCGGGCAGAGCCCCCACAGAGGGGGAGCTCGTCACGGCTCCTGCTATGCAACTATTGAAGGCCTTCCTGATGTGCAAACTTGCTGAAATGTTAAGATGTTTCAACATGTTGAACACGCTGTCAACACAACTTGTTTTTGCTCTTACTCCGAAAAAGACAATATTCCAACTTAGCTGTTTACATGGCTAATGAAATATTCTACTAATATTCTAAAGTTTAGATCTGGGCGTGCAAAATATGATTTTTTTCAAAGTTTACAAGCAGTGGTGGACTTGTTGGACCTTGCGAACATGGTGTCCCTCTTTCATTCCTTCAACTAGCTTCTTGAAGGTTGGCTGGTAGGCTTGTGTATAGCAACCATAGCAACGCTGAAGCTGACAATAAGCCTTAAACGGGCAAGAGGCCATAAACTGGGCGTAAACTGCGGTAAAAACCCAGATTGTGACACATTTTCCGAATGCGCTGCATACATGTCCAAAGAATGCGTCTTAAACACGAATAATACCAGAATATCCCACATGTCTTAATCAGAAAATGCTATATTCGAAAAAGGGCCTAATTTGGAATGTCCAACCGGAAAATGCCTGTTTACATGACCTGTTTCAAATTCAGAATATTGTCATATTCGGAATAATAGTGGAATATTAGTGTGCATGTAAAGTAGCCACTGAGGTAAACGAAGGCTGCAGTAAATCAAAGACAAGCATCAGTCAGGCAGGAAGAGCTACATTTTGTTTATGTATGTAACTGGATGATGTGGCTCCCAAACTACTCTTCAAACTACTTTTCTCTCTGAAGAGAACTGGATGTCAGAGGTCTGTTGGTTAGCACTCCACCTCCTCGCAGTCTGAATGGACAAGTCTGCACGAAGAGAGAAGAAGGAGGGCGATCGCTCGGAGGAACAGATCTCTTTTGTCTTCTGTATATCTCTTTAAATTATGTGTGTGTGTGTGTGTGTGTGTGTGTGTGTGTGTGTGAGTGTGCGCTAAAATAGAGCTGCCTTGTCTTGCCTTACCACCTCTACTACAGTACTCCTTCTAATGATCACCTATCCTGAATGTTTTTGGACTGTGGGAGGAAACAGGCATCCGGAGAAAACCCACATAGATATACAGGGAAAACATACAAACTCCAAGCAGAAAGGCTCCAGGCAGCTGGCAGGTTTGAACAGTGCTGACCAATAACACTAAACCAGAGTGCCACTTTTTTCTAAATTAGAAGCATGCAAGCTATATATATATTTTATTTTATTTTTAATTTTTTTCACAGCACCATATTAACATAACTTTAAACGTCCCCTTTGGCATCAATAACATTTCATTTTACACCTTAAATCCAAGTGCAGAGCTTAGCGCATTACCAGGTGCCAGGTATATTTTTAGAATTTACCTTGTACCAAAAAAATCAGTCTTCAGTTTCTCTGCCAGGAAAAAGACCTCTCCTGTGGCAATCTTTCTTGTAGACGGCTGTGAGAATCATGCATGGCTGTCTACACTGTGGCAGTAGTCAGCCATGCTGGAGGCATATCCTGTTCATTTTAATGCACGCCAGCCCGCAAACCAGCGGCTCAATCTACTCAGGAGAAAATTACAAAGCCCAATCAATACAAATGTGTCCTACAAAGTTAAATACCAGCTTGTCTGATAAACAGCCACTTCTCCCTGTCATACTGCACAGAGGCAATCTGGCACTACAAATTGCTTTAGAGGGACAGCAGACGGAAGGATGGCTTTATGGGAGGAAAATTAATATTTGTCCCCTTTTTTGAGAATGTCGCACTTCATTCATCCCATGTTGTAGCAGTGGGTCATTTAGTCTTTTTGGTGACTGGTGACATACAAATCTTTCACATTACATTGTAAAAAAAAAAAAAAAACTGCAGAGCCGAGGATGTCTGTTATTTTCTGACAGTGTGCCAGTTTAAGAAGGTGTGATGATGCTACTTTTGTCACCTCATGTGCCACAGAAGGAACCTGATTGGTGGGCTTGATGTTTGTTAATAGTGATAATCCCTTTTTGACATTAAAGCAGAGAAGCTGCTGTTTAAGTGCCATGACAGTCTACTCAAAGTCACAAGTGACACACATTGTAATTTGGTTGAACCTACCCTTTAACCTTAAAGGGGATATATGCTCATGTTCAGGATCATACTTGCATTTGGGGTTTCTACTAGAACATTATTTACATGCTTTAATGTTAAAAAAACACATAATTTTTCTGAATATACCTGTATTCACCCTCACCTAATAATAGTATAGTTGTGACATTACAACCTTACCAAAGTCCTAACGGCTCTTTTAAAGGCACAGTTTCTGAATATGAGCTGTGTGTATTTCTTTGTGGATTGAGCATTTTAAAACATTCACAGTATTTATATAGCACCTCAAATTTCTTTATAATAAATAAATAAAAAGACAGAAATCTCACTTTTTACAATACGGAACCTTTAATTTCATTTAGCTCATTGTTTTAGTCCTCCAGTTAAGTCTTAAGGCTCTCATCAGCCACACATATTTAATCATGGAAAGCTGTTCCTAGCAAACAAGTACAGACAAGCTGACTGCACGCTGTCTTGTTCGCAGCTCCAAACAGCAGAGCTGAAGTTACAAATGGCTGCTAGGGAAAGTGGAGCATCTGGCAGCTAAAGCTCCAAACTTTTTTTGTTTTTAATTTTTCAATCATTTAGGAGTCGGTGTAGAACAAAACAAAGCTAAAAGAAAAGTAAAATTGGAATACATTCATCAGATGAATGGAAACACAACTCAAATTCGATGTTCATGTTGCTCTTTGTTTACTGACAGGCAACTGATTGCTAACGCCAGAAGAAACAAAGTATGGCCATTGAAAGAACATTAGGTTCCCCACAGGAAGTAACCTAATGGTTTATTTCCAATGTGACCTCCATCGACTCTCAATTCTGCCTCTGAAAGATGCTTAACGGAAGGCATTTAGCTCAGTTACTCTTAATCCTGATCGGAGGGACCCAGGATTCTGCTAGGGCTGTCTCCTAACAGGAAGTTAATTGCATCTTTGTAGGGCATTAACACAGCAAGCCGTTAAGTGCCCCTGGAATCTCAGGTGTAAATCAAACCCTTATTCAAATATAAAATATAAAAAACAGCAGGGATCTGAGTCCTCAGGACCAGGAATGATAGCTAGATTGTAACAAAATAGCCAAAGCAAAATGCTCAATATTGAGGAGTTGTGGGTTAAAAGGAAGGTCCTCACAAAAGAACATGACAGAAGTCTTGCAAACTAGTGTCAGTCATGTTTGAGAACTGCTCCTTTATTGTTTTAGCAATTAATTTTTTCTGCCTGTGGTGCTAGTTAAAACCCAATCCACAGCTATACAACCGTCACCAGCTATTCTACTCGCCTAATTAAAACAACTTTTGAGCGTACATTTTCCACCAAAGCAAGTTCCTTCCCGAGGCTATTTTGCAGCGGCTCTGTGCGGAGCTTAGTTCCGCCCATGACGATTGTGATTGGTTTAAAGAAATGCCAAGAAACCACAGCATATTTTTCTCCCATCGTCCCAAGGTCTGGCAAAGCAAGACTAGGTTTGTCAGACCTATGTCCACAGCACTGTGGAGTAAGATCTGGCTACACCACACATTCTAGGATAGGAGGAAAAAAACACTCTGGGTTGTTTACATTTCTTTAAACCAATCCCAATCCGCTATGCTCTTGAAGCAGCGACGGTGGCTCTGCAAAATTGTCTCGGAAAGGAATTTGTTTTGGTGGAACATTTGCACCCCTGCAAAAGAAAATGCCACGTACAATATTAAATGAAGTTAACTGTTCACACAATACAGTAACATAAGCTATTTAAATTAGCTGGATACAAGGTTAAAGGTAATTTGCTCTTACCAGTGTATCGTCATCTGTACTTTGTCCATAGCAAATCCCAACCAATTGATCCCAAAATGTCCCAGTTAGATAGTAAATGCCATAAACATATTATTTTTAAATCTTTACAATCATACACCGAAAGAACAAAGCCGGAGTGCCTTATTGCATCTAAATTATTAATTAAATTATCTAAATTTTCTTCAAAACTTGCCATTTTCAGGGTGTAGCTTGCTAGCTCAAAGTTTGTTGTTTCTCGTAGCGAAGGGATTTTGAGAACGGCAACACACAGAGAGATGAAACGGAGGGTCAGGCAATTTTCCTGGAAATGTACTTCCGTTGATCCAGACTATGTCCAGGTTGGCCCAATCTAGTTCACCATGAGTAGGGGCAGCAATAAGAGAGTATCGACAATGGATTGATGGCTCTATACAGTATTTCCAACATTTGTCCAGCTAAAAGCAGAGAGCAGTGTGGATAGTTGAAAGGTATGTGTGTTGGCATCCGCTCAGCTGCACTAATGTATCACCAGTGCTTTATGAATCCACACATTAACCTTAATCCCAATAGTCTGAATTAGCTTTTTTTGCTTTTGAGAAAATCAGTCACCAGTGGAACAGAAGACAAGGTACACTGTATGGCCAAAAGTATGTGAACAGACATCACACCAAAATGTGATTGTTCACATTGTTATGGGAGAGCCTAGTACCATGAAAAGCAGCCTCAATATTACACAAAATAATGTGGACAGGCTTGTTCAGATGCTTTTGGTCAAATACTGTACCTATTTTGTGGGCGTAGATGGGCTGAACAGCAGTGCTTTTTTATGTAACACTGAGATGTGTTTGTTTCTGCTGTACTGTTTCTCTGTAGATGTGTGTGGGATCGTGGTTGTGCGAGGATGTGTGACAGGATATGATTTTATTGAAGGTGCATTGATTCCACCCCCCAACACACACACACACACACACACACACACACACACACACACACACACACACTCTTGGGTTTTTTATTGATGTTGAAATATATCATTAAAGAACATCAAAAGATGAAGAATAAAAACGTATCTATTCAGTGCTTTCTTATGTGAGTGCATATCTTGTCATTCCTCGCTGCACCCACACCCGCCCCCTCACAAATAGCCCTTAAACTTCTCTCTCGATAAATGTAGACTCTTTGCTCAGATAAAGGCAGAAGATAAATGAAGAGGCCTCACTTTGTGAGCAGAACTAAAATTTGTTCTGGTGTTTGTGTATTGCTAAACTTGTCAGTATTGAGTCAAAGATTGTTTAAAAGTGAAGTAATTTCCAAGAGAATCATAAGCCTTCAGCTGAAAAATAAATGGTATCTCCACAGTGTTTGGGACTTTTTAGTGTTGATTCCTGAGGGGCAGAAGGAGGCGCTGAGGGGTTTAATGTGCACCGGGCCCCAACTGTGGAAGCATCAATAAGTGCCAGTGCAGTAAAGCCCTCCTGGGTGTGAGATTGGCTCTATTGATTAGTTTCTCTGAAGATAACATCCTCACTTGTGGACCTGTCTCTTTAAAAAAAAAATCTTAAATTTAGATAGTCAAACCTCTCGTTTTGTTCTGTAATCTTTCCTGCGGGAAAGATGCATGCAGAGAAACATTGACATCCTGGACACGACACCAAAAAGCACCTCTCTGCATGTCAGTGAAGTTAAATGTTTAATTTGCAAAGGAGGTAAAAGCGCTCCATAAATCTCATTGAAACAGCTTTTAGGGCAGATGTGTGTGTGTGTGTGTGAGTGTGTGTGTTCCAGACCATGGTGGGCAAGTGTCTTAACGGAGGTGAAATACACTGCTGAGTATTGATCGGAGACCATGTGATTCAACTTCTCTCTGCTCCCTCGTCGTCTGCATCGATTGGCTGGTGCAGGCAGGCTGGACCTACAAAACAACGTGGTCAACCAGTCTGCAGCAGAGAAGCCTTTCCACTTAGCTTTTAACCCTAATTGATATGCCTTTGAGTTTTTCCTTGTCAGGCCTCAGTGTTTTGATTGGATATCCCTGAGTGCAGACATGCAATTTATCAAATGCGGTTTTGCAAGTGTTGCTGATATGAGTACAATGAATGTGAAACTATAATTTTGCTCTGAAAAAAACTAAGAAAATAATACTCTAAGAGCTATGAATATGATCTAATAACTTGTTTTCTTTCAGGGACAAGTGGTTTGGGGTGGCAGTAGCTCAGTCAGTAGGGAGTTGGGTTGGGAACTGGTTACTGAGGGTTACTGGTTCAAGTCCCCATACAGACCAAAGTATGGTGGTGGACTGGTAGCTGGAGAGGTGCCAGTTCACCTGCCAGTTGAGCAAGGCACCGAACCCCCAACTGCTCGGGGTGCCTTTCCATGGGCAGCGCTCCATTAGTGCATGTATAGGTACTGAGCATGTGTGTGTAATTCAGGCCTATATGTAATGTGGGTAATAACAAAAGAGTGAAAACATTGTTATTTCTCCTTGCAGGATTAATAAAGTATATATTATTATTATTATTATTATTATTATTATTTACAGTATGAAAATTACAAGAGTTCTACATTTGTCTACAAATGCCTGTGACAATCTACAGTTTGTAGCTGTGTAATCATCAGTGGCCATTAGCATTTCATCTGATGGCCATCCAAGTGCTGATCCTCGTTTAATTTGCTTCCCAGCTTTATCTACATCAGCAGAGATAATGCAAACATTTTCGCTTTGTTAATTGAAATCCTGATTAATTAACAGACTGCCTTACGCAGTGTGATCTAAATGTATTCCTAAAGTTCATTTCAGGCAATTCAAATCATGCATTTAGCAGCATAAAGCAAATTCTGAAACCATCTTGTGTTGCCTTTTCATCTTTCAGAACCCGACAGGCTTCACTGAAATGCGGATTGTCTCGCTTTTTAAAACATTTCATGTGTTCTATGTTGAACTTGTAAAAGGAAAAGTAAAAAAAAAAAGAAACAACAGATCTGTTGTATTCACATACCCGGAGGGAAAGGTAAAGCTTGTCTGACTAATATTGCGTCTAAAGGGTATCAGGCTCTCTGAGTCGGACTACCAACAAAGTTAGTTGCTGCAGGATACTTTTTCATGTGTCATTATTTCCTTGGACCAGTGAAACTAAATGTGAACCTATTTTCTCCAAGATTGTAGAACCTCCTGGATGTTCCAGTTGGGAGGAACTGTCCACTTCATTTACTCCTTCCATTTGTTAAAGGTTCTTATGGAAGTCCCGCACCATCTGCATGGTGAAAACACTGGAAACTTCTCTTAGGAGTGTGTTTGCTCGCTGTGTGACCTCTGTTGGGTTTTTTCCATGGTGCAGGAAGTTAAGTTGTGTTCTCGGTCAAATTAAAATGCATGAAGTATGTACGTAGGTTGGCACAACCTGCAGTTTCTTTCCTGTGTAAGAGTACAGTCAAAATCTATGGTCCAACTCTCAGTAAGGCATCAGCTGTCAGCACTAGAGGCCTTCATCCGCTCCCTCTGGACTCAATTTGTGCATTGTTTTGTTTTTACACACAGAGAAACAAACACACACACACATACACCTCTAAAAATATGAGCAACCTCAGAAGACAGATGTACCTAGTTATTCAAATATTGTCATCTCTTCAGCATATGCCCTGAGGTCACTGTCAAAGACTGAGAGTAATGAAAGAAATTAAGGGACAGACTCATGAATCAATTACCTGTGGTATTGGTGTTTGAGAGCAGTGTAAAGAAATAACAATTAAAAGGTGAGATAACTTGTGTTGGAAATTATATATCAGCAAATTGGTGCAAATGTATGTTTTGTTACTTCAATATCTCGTTTGGCTTTCTCTTTAAGAAAACAAGTGATCATATTATATTGACTTTAAGGTGTTACTCACCAAAACAAATTGAGTGTATCCTTGACATCTAACAGATGTGCTTAATGCAATTCCTGAATGGGGAGGGGTATTAAATACATTTTATAAACATGAAATATAATGCTGTAAAAATATACTTTCACAGAATAAGGAACTCAGCTTGAGTGTCAGTTGTATGTTAAAGGCAAATGCATGACTTTTTTACTGACTGACGAAGAGTCTCGGGCATTTAAAGCCCGGGACACACGGGGCCGATTATCGGCCGTTGGACAGTCTGGCGAGCGCAATGAGGTGACTAGAGTCTCTCAAAATCTGACGAAAATCTTTTAAACTGACCTTTGTTGAGCTGAAATGAAGACCGATTCAGCAACTGCACGGCCTATTTCTTGCTTAAAATGTTTTCAGAAACACGTTTCAGTGAACTATTTTAGAGATCGTATTCTGAACGGCCGCCTTGACAGTCTGGCTTTGAATTTCCGGAGAAAACAAACCCATGTGACGCGTTCGACCAATCAGCTGCCGGTTTTCATTTCTTGGGCAACAATACAGAGTAGCGCCGCCTGCTGCAATGAAGACGTGTTACGTTTCTCAAGTCGGTGTCGCCTCAGTGTGTCCCGAGGCAGTTTTTTTGGACCTCGGGGAGAACGACTGATCATTTCCACTAGCTTTTCTGCCCGAGGGTTGGCCGTCTGGTTGGTGTGTAACCACTTTTAGTCTCTGTCGACCCATCTGTGATGTCTCGTATGTGAAGAGTCAGAGTCACATGAAGGTGTGAATTGTTGTGAAGCAGCCAGGGTCCTGACATCCCTCCCTCGGCAGTTTCTGAGCAATTCACACTCTAATTCGTATGACTCTGGCAATTCTAATATATCACACAATGTCCTGCAACCTCACAGGTGACATTAAGGTGTGAAGGAAAGGTACTCCTATATCCTGTGACTGCAAAGACTGGAAAAAGTGCAGTACCTCAAAACTCAGTGACTAAACATATTGTGTTTTGTTTATGCCAAAGAGGTTGTGACTTAGTAGCCACCCTTTGCTTTTTTATTAACAAGAGAACAAATTCCACTAATTAACCCTGACAAGGCACACCTGTGAAGTGAAAACCATTTCAGGTGACTACCTCATGAAGCTCATTGAGAGAACACCAAGGGTTTAAAGAGTTAACCAAAAAAGCAAGGGTGGCTACTTTGAGGAATCTGTTTTCAGTTATTTCACACTTTTTTGTTAAGTACATAATTCCACATGTGTTCAGTGAGAATATACAATGTAAATAGTCATGAAAATAAAGAAACACATTGAATGAGAAGGTGTGTCCAAACTTTTGGCCTGTACTGTATATGCCAACAAGAAAATAAAGTGGACATGTAAAATCGAATTTCCACACCAGGGTTATTATAGTGCTACAAAACAGATTAATTAATGAATTAATTAATTAATTGTTATTAATGTGTTTGCTTTTCTGTCATTAATAAATATTTCATTTTCTTTTTTGTAATGGTAAAAAGAGCAGGAGAGACAGAGAAATCCCCACAGACTCCCTGCAATGATGCTAACAGGCATGTCATTGAACACAATGTTGCTCACCTTCTTCACTGGGACAGGGAGGGGCACAGTTAGGGGGAGACTGGGCTGCTGCTGACTCATCTGTTGTTAAGTCTGCTAAAGGGGCAGGGACAATGATTTAATATGAATATCTTGCTAAACGTTTCCCTGCACTGATTAAATTTGGTGATTAAATGTAGGCTAACACTAGTCTGTAGCTAGCTAGCTTATTTCATTATGGACATTAAGCCAACAGGTTAATACCACTCACAGACTAGAGGCTACCCACCTTTCTTGGTGAAAAACTGGGTTACAGTTTGACACCCTTTTCTTTGTCTTTCCTCTCTCTTTTCTGTCTTTCCTTTTCTGAAAACCAGATTTTAATTTAAGGTTACTTGGCAACATTGTGGTCACTGTAGTTCTGGCGCATCTACTGACTGCAGTAGACTGAGTGCGCTAAGGCAGGACCAAACCATTTCATGCAGATACAGGGGGGTGGTCGGTCAATATGGATTTTTACTTTTTGGTCAATGGGGATATTTAACTTTTACTGCCAAAAACAAGTAAAAACAAAGAGATCAATAATTATATTATTATATTGGAAATATATATACTGAATGATGATGGTTTAATAATTGTATATTAGTTTTTTGCCCGACTCTCTGTACTTCAGAGACGGCTATTTTTTTGTAGCTGGATATATATCATTTGTTGCGTCTAAATATCAATGAGGATAAATTGAATTGTTATTGATGTTCTTATTATTATTTAAGGGGGCTTAGGGACATTTTGGGGTAGCTTCAGCCCCCTTAAAATAGGCCTAACAACGTCCATGGTTCTGAGTTTGAAGTCAGAACTCTGAGGAAAAAAAGTCAGAAGTCTGACTTTACATTTTTTGTAAGTCAAAAAAGTCCCAATTTTTATTTATTTTTCAAACATAGTTTTTTACTTTATTCTCAGAATTCAGATTTGTTTTCTTACAATTCTGTCTTTATTTTCATAATTCTGACTTTAAACTCAGAACTCAATAGATTTTTTTTTCACATTTGGCCCTAATCCTCTTCCGTACATTCTCCTGTAATCTTATGCCAAATTCTTCTAGGTGTAGACCATTTGGGCGTGACTTCATTGAGCAGTTACAACCTAGATGACAGCTGTAGATTTTTACTCTGAAAGTGATCCTGCAAAATTGGATGGTATTTTGCCTACAGATGTCGCTACAGCAATGCAATGAATATAAAGGGCCACACCTCGGTGGTCCCAGTCAGGACTTTCAGGTATTCTCTAAAAACAAAAACATGGTTATCTACCAACATCGGGAATCTTAATGCAGATCCAGACTAAAAACATGTTTCTTATTCTCAAGTTGTTTCTGCATTATGGTCTTCATGTGATTCATCTTTTTGTCTTTTTTTCTGTGCACACGGGGACCTCTTGACCTTTCCTTAAAGGAGACATCAGGAAGTCCTTGACATTATTCTTAAAGCCATCGCTAATACCTACAAAGGTAATAATATATTGTGGCATGCCTGTGCCTTGACTTAACAGCAGGGCTCAGCGTTGAAACTAACAAAGCCTTAGTCTTAGTCAGAGTTGTCAACCTTTGTCATGTCTCCTCCTACCATACCATTTCTCACGACATACTCCTTATATGTTATGCTTGGGCTTAGCAGAAACTCAGGTTTGTGATCTATCATTTGAGGCTGGAGGTCTCTCTGCAACATTGCTGCAGAGCTGCCACGTTGCGTTGACGACACAGCGTGATGCAAGAGGGCCTGAGAGGCACTACTACTGAGTAGAGAAAGGTGAAATGAAAATCAGGTGTTAACGAAAGAAGTCAGGGGTAATCACTCTTGTTTGGGAGCAAACAACCTGATCCCCATGCTGAGATATGGAGGCTAAAATGTCACAAGTCATAAGTTGCAGCCCACTGTTATATATAGTTGGTCTATATTCCTGTGGCAAGTGGGATACAGTGAGTCAAGTAAGTGGTTTGACAGGGCTTTTGATTCGGACAGGCATGCTGTGCTTTGCAGTATGAGAAGGGCACGGGCCTGGTGTTCTAACAAGAGAGCAACAGATAGCACCCCCTTCCCCACTAACTAACTATCAAATGATTAATTGCAACAGCAAAAGAAAATACAATGGTGCATCGCGTTTCATTAACCGAGGAGTGCCCCATCATAACGAGTAATTAATGCAAACAGCAGCCAGCACTGATTGGCTGCCCACTAAGCCTCCATGCATCACAGCGCATGGCAGCAGACATTTAGATGTAATGAGTCAAACTCACCCGTCATAATGTATTTTTTGACAGCAGCGGCAGATTTTATTTACGTATTCCCCGCGTGCAATTTGCTATGTGTCTGTGTACTGCGTGACACCACAGTCTTTCACCCGTGCTGTTCCCAGTTGGGTTGATGGTATGGAAACACGCAATATTTCAACGACGAAGGATGATAACGCTGGCAGGGCAAAAAAAGCATACAAGCTGAATTGCTGATGTTGTGGAAAACAGTAAAGCTGCATTTTTTGTGTGTTTCTTTTATCATGAGTCACATTAATGTGTGCAGTAGGTTTCTTGGCTGTTTGTCTTTGGCCACACCATTAGACAGAATATATTGTTTTAATAATAATATTTTATTGCAGTTTTAAACACATCGTTTAATGTTGACAAATGGTCGCAGTTTGGTTATGTTTAGGCACCAAAACTACTTAGTTAAGTTTAGAAAAACACTGTGGTTTGGGTTCAGACTTTACTTCCAGTTACGCACGTGACTCTGTCTGTTCTGTAAAGGGAACGGGACACCAACCCCGGTCTCCTGGGTGAAGTCCTGTGTTTGTTTGACCCATCCCCAAACTACCCCCATATTGGCACGGAGCACAGTGGACCCAAAAGCACGACTCAGAGGGTAAAAAGGTAATGGAGCTTTATTTTACAACACAATCAGGGCTTAATTTGAACATGTTCCGGCACCTCCAACGTTGGATCCGGAACCTTTTTTATTGGATCCGGCACCTCCTGTCTCACCAGGAAAAATGAATCGCCTAAATGAAAAAATAAACTACTGTTTGTGTAGTGTTCTATGTTGTTATCTGTCTTGTTAGTCTTTATTCCCCTTTGAAGTTCCACAAAAATCTTGTGTTTGCATTTTCGATGCGTTTAGAGGTGAATTTTCAGGGTAAGAAGGAGGGGGGAGAGGGACAGAGGGAGGGGAGGCACTTCAACAGCGCGGCGCTGCACTTCTAGTGACGCAAGTGCTTATGCTGCTTGAGATTGCTGTTATAGCCTCGTTTCAGTCAAAGGAAAAATGTCAAAAAGACAACAAAGTTTGCTTAACTTTTTGAAATACGCTGGCCAGTCGGATTCCAAACAAGCAAAAACCGTTTCTGCCGATCAAGAATGTGGAGACCACGGTGGGTTTTTTGGTTAATTTAATAGTCCGATGGATAATTGCTGCTTGTGAAAACGATTGTTGCAGTGTATGTTTTTTTTTTTTTTACATTTCGCACCGATGCAGTGCACGTTCTGAAATAAAAATAAACTGCCCTAAATTGCCCTGATGTACACACAGCGTTGTTTAGGTTTTTTTAGTCAGAGAAGCTAGGCAGTGTGATTCATTTTTTTTTGTTCCGTTACCTCCAACACCCGTTTTGAGTGGCTGGATCCACCCCCCCTCTGCGCTCCGGGACCTCCCACTTTATAAATGAACCACTGAGTACAATCACAGGCGAAGGTAACAAAATCGGCAGGCAAAAGACGTGGTCAAAATACGGGCTAGAGATCAACGAAAACACTGGGAAGGTAAAACGAGGGATGATGCTGGAAAGTGAGACACACAAGGTACTACAACAATCTGGCAAATGACAAAGGACACACAGTGAGTATATATGCACTGGTACAGGGGAAGACGATTACACACAGGTGACACACATTAGGGAAGGGAGGTTAATGACACAGGTGGGAAGGCAGACAAAGACGGAAGACAAGTGACCTGAAACAGAGACGAAGAGCGAGTTAACAAAATAAAACAGGAAGTCAGGGAAACAAACAAAACATGAACTAAGAGCGGGAAGTGGATGTGACACATACAGGATGAGGAAGTTGGCGCTCTTATACTTTGTCAAATTACTTCCTGCTTTGTTCACATAATAATTGCACTCGGCCACTAGAGGGCGATGCCACTATAAACGTACAGATAAGTAGACAAACAATACGGGGACCCACACATAAAAAAAACTGCTCTATGGTGCTACTTGAGGACAAAAATCCCACAGGGATACAAAATATTGATTAGTGCAGCTTTAAGGTCTTCAATTTGAAGACCGCTGGGCCTCTCTACAAGACAGGGTCACAAGATTATTTAGCAATGTGTGACCCACCTTACTTAGTATTGTACTTGAGTGGAGCAAATTCCCTTACAAATTATCAAAACCAAGTGACATGCAATACGATTTTAAGGGGCACTTAGTTATACTTTAAAGGTCAAATGTTACGTCAATTGATTGCAAAAAAAAAGGAAAGAAAAGAGTTTTTTAGGAACTGCATATTTTTTTGTGATGCAATAAGATAGACCTGAGTATCCTGTATTTGTTTTTGAGTGACAGAACATAATGACTGAACTATAACAACTCAAACTTTATTCATACAGCACAAACAAAAACAAGCCCTTAGTGGCCTCACCAGTGATGATCTGCTACATTCAACATTTCATTCCTCACAATCCCTCTGGACTCTATTATGTTGGCTTCTATTCTGTCAAGTTTGTGGGTACAGAATTGAAAGGCTTCTTGCCCAGGCTAACAATAGAAAACACAGAAAAAGTCATTAATTTGCTGTTCTGTATGCAGGTGAAAAACTCTGACAGCTGAAAAATATTGATTTGTTGTTGACAGTGTGTATTAATCGGGAGATGTTTACCAATGACCACCAAGATATAAACTAGACCCAGAAATACACAGATGCACACTTATTAGAATTGCTCAGATAAAATACACTGTACATGTCCTAGATTGTTTGAATAATAACACAGCCTAAAGTTCTGCAATGTTCCAATCAACAAACGCAATAACAAATCAGCACTTGCTTATCAGACATCACCTAATCATGGCTAATCGCCAACGAGATTTAACTACACCGATTCCCCCGTGGCAGACGGTGTGTCATTGTACCAGTTAAGCTAATCTTCCATCCTTATCAGAATCTTTTCATGCTGAATACAGACATTTAATTTCCCTTGTTGTTGTAAGAGATCATTCTATTTGAATTAAAACACATCTCTCTATGTTTCCACAGCAGACGGGTTCTGTTTGAGCAGTGAACTGGCCGCTGTCTGACAGTATGAGCCGGATAACTGTTGGAACAGAATAATACTCTTTGCATAGACAAACTAGGCAACAACGAAGAAGAAAGGGGCACATTTGTTCAGACGTTGGAATAATCGGAGTGTCTGGTTCTGTGTGATATGTGGTGATCCAAGAGACTAGCATATTTGTTTGTGTTTGTCTTCTCATTTGCATGGAAATATGTGTTTTTGTCTCCCTAAAGAACATCTGAGGACATCATTAAATGTTGAAAGGCAGAGGCATAAATTAAACATTACCGTTTCATGTTGCCTCAGTTTGTTAACTTTCTGAGAGATTTCTTATCATATGCGCACATCTTAATTACACCCATGTACAAGCCACTCGGGTATGTCTTTTCTCCATGAGGACTGAACACAGAGAGGATGGAAGTGAAAGTCACACAAACGTTTGCCAAAACGTCATTTGATAACATTATGTGTGCACTGATAATGCAAAATAGCACGCAACTTCAATGGAGAACATTTATCAAGCGGCCTGATAACTTATTTATTGCTGATGGTGAAAAAAAAGCATCCTTGAATGCTTCTTCACTGCAAACCATGATGCTCATTCCAGGACATATTTTGTGGGAAAGTGCTGTTTTTGTTTTTGTTTTTTTATCTTTAGTCTTCCTTTCCGCTTTCTTTGTGTTGGCATTTTAAACTCTGGTGGATTTCTGAGGACTCTGGTTAACTGCTCCTCAGATCTCTGCAGGGTAAATCCAGACAGCTAGCTAGACTATCTGTCCAATCTGAGGTTTCTGTTGCACGACTAAAACAACTTTTGAACATACACATCACCACTAAAACAAGTTCCTTCCCGAGGCTATTTTGCAGTGGCACCGTTGCTTCGTCCGAAGCTTAGCGCCACCCAAAATGATTGTGATTGGTTTAAAGAAATGCCAATAAACCAGAGCTCTTTTTTCCCCCATTTATGGCAATCCAACCTGTGAAGTTCTGGTTACAGGATAATTGTTACAAAAAATACTGTGTCCATGGGTCTCCAGGGCTAATTGAGGCTGTTCCAGGAAGTTCCAAGAATAGTTCAATTCATTAGAAGAAACCATGATGGGGAGAAAGTATAAAATGACAACACATTCACAGCTGGAGTTACTGTGGACAAACCTTATTCATATTTACAAATAAAGTTCTGCTGTTGCCATTTGAATACATGGGAACCACCGAGGTGCCCAATTAGATATCCATCAAACTCCTGGCTCTATTTATATCTCTAATTTATACACTGTTGAAGGCCATATGCATCATACAATACCATCATCATGTGTTATTTTTTTCCTTATAGTGCAATTATCGTTGATCTCATCATTAGTAGATTGAGTTCACATTGCCAGGAAATATAAAATTATATTTTGCTCAGTGGATCATTCCTCATCCACTTTTGCCCTTTACCACTTTGAAGTTCAATGCTGAAAACATCATCATCATTCATCAGAAAGAGAGAAAGAAGTTGTCTTTCAAGTGTAAATTTGAAAAGTGCCAGGTGGTAATTTGTTAGTTAAAAAAATCACAAACAAAAAGGGAAGGCGGGCTTCCACTTAGACGGTGGAGTCAATGTTAATTTCTGCTTGTGCTCTGTTGTTGACGTACCTTTGTTCAGATGGCGCTGCAAAATGAGGAATCACCTCTAATCCACTTGTTGGAATATTAACATAAAAAATCCCTTGGGAGATGACACAAAATCCAATTTCTCGTGCATGTCTCATCTGAATATAAATCAAAGCAAGGCATGTTTATGTCTCCCTTCTTACGCATCATCCATTGTGCCATGGCAGTTGTTCAACCAAAATTCAACAAATCAATTTATTTGCCTAATGAGAATAATATGTGGTCACAAATCCAACAACGCGCAACCCAGAACTGCCACAATTTGTCAATCAAAGCATTTACAGAAACCCTCGAAAATGCAAACCAGACGCACCTCACACATATTAACTATAATTTCCTTCCCGAAAATGTCAGGCTGTTTCATTGTCAGTGAAGGGCCAGTTATAGGGCTGATGCGCTGACAGAGTATGACACTAACTCTGCAGCTCGCAGTGTTTTTTCCTGCCTGTTAGCCGCATGTCTGCTGGAGGCCTGACGCTGTGAGGACTTGACAGGCCCGCTGCAGAACCTCAAATTAACTTAATTTGGGCTTGGATGTCAATCCTCCACAAAGCCGCCTCGGTTGTTGTTAGTCCTAACCTCTGACTACTTCTCTTGATGCCCGCTCGGTCTAGGAACATAAAGCGTTTCTCCGAGCCTGGGAGGACTGGAGGCTTTAATGAGGGGGAGGATCGACCCAAGCAGTGGCTTTTTAATTAGCAGCAATGCCAGTTTCCTTCTCAGTGGTCTCCTCTATTTCTATAGCAAGACATTATTTACGGATGCTTTTGCTGTAATGTTAGGCTGCCCATTACTGTTTGGATGGCTCAAATGACGGGGCATGGTAATTGGCATGGTGCAATATGAGGTCTAGAGTAATGGTGTGTTTTAGTACCATTTTGTGCCGCTACGGTCCTTCCTTCACAATTTGAGAGATATTTTGCACAATGAGTGTTTTCATACTTAGGCTCCGTTTTTAATGTCAGCAGGGAGTAACCATTTTAAAGGCACAGCAAGAAAGAACACAAATCTTCATTTTGTTCATTTAAGAAAAAAAGCTTCCCATGAATATAGTGGTGCTCTGCATTCAATGGCAAAGTTTTACCTGGCTAGCTTTATCTGATGGATTCTTTGTTTCTAAAATCAGCCCCACTGTGAGCTGATGATATAAGACTTGTCTATATGTTCCACTGCCAGCATCAAGGGCCGGACCACTTCAGCCCCTTGGCATCTACTGTATAGAAAGTGACATTCCCTGTGTACAAAAACATTTTTTTGCAGGGACCAATTACACGCCGGAGCCAGGAGTCATTCTTTGACATTCACACACAGACATATGGATCATTAATACTTAATAGAAAACTATCAAAATGGATTATCCCACACTTTTTTGCACACACGGAACAATCTTGATCAACAAAAAAGGCTTTAGCTTCAAGTGAACCTCTTTAAAATGTCAATCCAAAGGCAGTCTTTTATTGTGTCAGAGGGGTATACAGTATATCCTCAAGTCTAACATACACCAGAATACTCACAGAGAGCGACCCCACCCTTGGGACTGGGTTTCTTTGAACATTTTCACATAATGGAGCTCATATTGATTTTTGTTTTGAACTAGAGGGAAGAGTTTGAATAAGAAGTGCTAATATTTTAATCCTGCATTCCCAAGACGGAAAGACACTCAGCGAAGAGAAAAACACAAACAAACAGGATTTTGTTTCTTTAATAAGAAAAAAAAAGTTGCAGAAAAGTTTTTCATACAAAACAGCAGATATATTTCCACAGAGGAAACGTGTTCATCTGCAGTGCAAGGAGTATAGTGGAGTAATTCTCTTTCACTTCATCCTGGAAATGCACTCTGAAATTTGATATGAAGTAATTTTCTTTCTGCACTCTAATTCATACAAGCAGCCAGAAACCCTTTTCTTATACAGAGAGCGATACCCTTTGCCACGGGCCACTCAAACAGTAATGCATTCTTTTAGATTAGCCTGTCAGGTACAATGTAATTGACTGGGGAGATTAAAAAGAAGATATCACAGTGCATTATTGATTCGCATGTGAAGAGGGTCACATGTACCACAGTTTATCAGCGACTCGGCAGACAGCCTGGGAATGGGAGACTTTATAAAACCCTCTGGGGACAAGGGGGATGGATTAAAGGGTTGCACGCAGTCAATTGTTTTCAAGTTTGCAACTTTGGCCTATTCCCATTCTCATACCTGATCCTGTTTTGAAAAAAGGATGTCTAACATAATACATCAGGCACTTCTCGACATCAATTACAGCAGAGAGAAGATGCGCGTGGCAGTGGCCTCAAATTTACATAAGAGGGTTTGTGGGTGAAAGGTAGCCAGCTCGAATGCCGAAACTATCTGTTATGATATTATTCAGCAAGGCACTCAGATACAAACTCTACTACAGCCATGCTAGCAGCTCTGATGGACTACTTAGGCACAGAAGTGCTTTGAGCTGGATGACGGAACAGAAGAACCGGCAGCGTCAGATGGCCACCAAGAGTCGGGGTCAGTCCAAGTTTCTTGCCTGTTAAAAGGAAGTTTATCTTTGCCTCTGTGGCACCAAATGCTTGCTCTTGGGGGAATTGTTGGGTCTTTGTCAATCATAGATTGTGGTCTAGACCTACTCCACCTGTAAAGTGTCCCAATATAAATTAAGCTTAGCGTTAGTTCATGCAGGACAAGGAAGTCATACGCCCGCAGATTGAATTATCATTCCTATCAGATACACACCAATCACAGCCATTCTCACATCAAGGCGGTCCTTTTAAATGTGACTCCCTCCTCACTGATCCCTGCTACACTGATACTGCTTAACTCACTGCTGCTGCAGCTGGCAACGCTTTGCCTCCACCACCCCAGCCTCCACCTTCCTTGTTCAGAGTCCTAACATGACTCAAAGTTTAAAGCTATAGTGCGTAGTTCCTGTCTCCCCCATGAGGAATTCTAAGTAATGACGTAATGCATTCTCATGAACGGGCCCGTATGATATTGTACAAACATGTATGCACACAAAATAAGGAGACCGCCGGCTGGTCACCTGATGCTGGGTGGTCATGTGACTCCGGGTGGTCACGTGACGCTGGCTGGCTACGAGCTCCATGACGCCGAGCGGTAGTTGCTAGTTGTTTAAGCCGCTACGGACCTCCCTCACAGCTCGGCCGTATCAGCGGTAGTTAGTAGATGTCTTTAGCCGAAAATTGGTAACTTTGAGCTGGGAACAGAGCACTGTGAGCTGCCGCTTTTTTTGGCGGAGATTACAGTTAAATTAAGTCCACAAAATATGATAATTTTGCCGCGACGAAAGTTAAGATTATGAACCAAAATGACTAGCTAAGATTAGGAAAAAGATTCTGGTTTGGATTAAAACACTCCCAAGGAACACACATTTCCTGGGTGAAACTCTTTCATTGGAAGCGAACTCTGCTCCCTGGCTTGAAAGTCCTGTAGTAGTACAACTAGCAGGAGAAAAGTTATAATTGAGGTAAGTTTGGAGACATTACCTTAATTAATAAATATTTTTGTATCTCTTTTCGGTGTTGTACTTTGTAGATGGTCCCGAAGCACTCGTCTTGCCTCTCAACACCGGAACTAAACAGAGCTGAATTAGCACACATTTTATGCATTTCTTTCACATCTACTGCAGTCACATTCACTGTGTTCACTCAGAAGGAATCACTTCACATGGGTAGGCACTTGTAATGACATTTTGAACACGTTAAGAGGCACATTTAAAACTTGCTCGGTTTCAGCCTCCTGGGTGCTAATGCTAGTAGGAGGATAACACGATTGTTTTCGTTTTTCTCTCTACTGACAGCACTCCAAATTAACAAACAACAGAGCTACATGTTGAAATCGACCGGAATTCTCCTTTAATACCCAGGGGGTTTCCGCATGGTGCTCCCTGTTTCAGCTTAGCATGCTGCTTGGCTGGTCCAGGGAGCATTATCAAGAGCAGAGCCATCAGTGCCAAGCATAACTGTATTTCCATTTGTTGCAATAAATGGTTAAATGTGGAGAGTGTTCCTGACTGAACTTCTTTTATGATTTGACACTATAAATAAAATTGAATTGGAAATTGTATTACAGGTAGAAAGACTTAACATGCCAACATTTCCTAATTAGTACTAAACACAAAGTGCAGCTGGGGCTGATGGGAACATCACTAGTTTTGCAGGTATTAGTATTGGACAAATATGTATTTGACCTGATGATGATACTAGGTGTTGAGATTAACTGTATGTACACACCGCCGCCGACTTCAGCTTCTAAAGTTACCGGAAGTCATTCATTTTCAATGGAAGCTGGCTTCTTTCAGCTGCAAGGAGTCACGTTTTGGGCGACCGGAGCGTCAATCAGAAAGTTGAAAATATGTCAACTTTATGGTAATGATGACGCGGTTCAGTGGCAAGCAGCGGCAAACGCCAGCAACCAATCGGAATATAGACGTCCTTCGCACTGGCTGATTCCGAAGAAACATACGATGTAAACTTTCATTCCTACCAAAACATTAGTTCCGAGAAAATGGAGGAAAAGCTCATAATCGCCGTTGCTGGGTTTTGTATCATTTATGATATGACGTTGTTTGCGTATAGGGACCATTTAACGTTACCTGCCAGTCACATGGTCTCTAAACAGTCCACTCACAGTGAAGTCCGGCACGGATCAACAGCTGGTGGCTGCTCATTCTGCCTGCATTCTGCTACGGTTCAGCGGCTAACGAGCAAGTTAACTGCTAACAGACACCGCTGCGGCCAACAAACAATACAAATTATGTCATTATATATGTAATTTATAAAAGGTTTCTAGTGTCAATGTATTGGCCATGCAGTGGCTGCTTGTGCTTTTTCTTCAATCATGTGTTGAACGGGTTCCGCCATCCATTCCGACTTACCCCCACTCCGACATTGACGTCTAAATTGTCGGAGTGGTGGCACTCCCATTGTTTTCAAACGTCCCACCACTCCGACAATTTTTGTTTCCGTTAGGGTTAGGGAATAGCGGCATGTCGGAATAGCGGCATGTCTGAATAGAAGCATGTCGGAGTGGCAGCATGTCGGACTGGCACCATGTTGAACATGATCGAACATATAATGCTGCCACGTCAGAGCGGCCAAAGCGCCAAAAAGCTTCCCCGTACTTTTTGAAAAGCGTCCTTGACAGGGCAGCCAGAGCTTCTTTGCAGCTCAAGTCGGCGGCGGTGTGTACGTACAGTTAGGGATCAACAAGGTTAGTACAATTCATCCTCAGGGGGACATCAAATTTCATGGCCATCTATCTAATAGTTGCCGAGACGGTGGCGCTATCGCTGAAGTCACAGGATCACCAAAATCATTAGGCTTCATGAATGTCTTTACAAAATTCCATAGCAATCTGTATTGAGGTATTTTTGGATGAGCTGCTTTAGTGTTACGTCTGTTCCAGTTAGCCATCTCCTAGACTACCTTTCAACAAATCTTAGGTATGTGGTGTGAAGTTGTGAAGGCAGTTGGAGATACCAGACCCAGAATATGATCCCAGTAAACACACAAGAGTCACTCAAAATAAATGTTAAATGCTTTACTCCTGCGACCTCCTTCAATATGATGAGTTTCTTCTTGTATAATGATTGAATGTCATTCAGAAAGGTGGATTCTTAGAAACCTGATGATTACCTTACCATTTTCTGCAATTACCCTACATTTACCGGCTGCAAATATCTTATATCTTTGTTGTATGTGATTGGTCAGAGATCAGAATTATACACCACAAAACAACTAAATGAAATGTACATTACCAGTATCTGTCTTGGTATGTTGAAATGCTTTGGTGTGGATTTTTTTCCCTGCTGATCCTGGTGCCCATCGGCAGACAGTAGAAGACTGTGGCTACGCCAGTCATCTCTCAGGTGTCAATTTTGTATAAACGCAGAGCTTGTGGAGCTGAAAATAACAGTGGGCAGCATGCTGAGAGAAGCCTTCCATGGATAAATAGAGGCTCTGAAATGTGTGAGAAAGGTCACATGTTTCATTCATATTTTCTATGTTCTCTGAAGGTTATGGATGAATGGACATAGGAGCAGGTTAAAGGTGAACTTGGTATAAATAGCCGGTGTGGGAAGGTACGAAGCATAACCTTGTCAAGATTTGTATGCTACTAAAATTAATTAAACTGCTCTGACCCAGGTTCACATATTGGCAGCATTGCTAATATTTTATAATAACCATTGCTAACAAATGGTAAATTGATAGTTAATTAAACTTAAGTTATAGTTAAATAGTTATTTTACTGTTAACTAACAAATTAGAATTAATAATGTTTACTAATTATTAGTTATGCTATAATTTATGTTTTATTGTGGCTCACATCATAACATTTTATATATTTTATAAGGATGTGTTAATGATTAAGAAATTGTTAATTTCTTAATCATTAATACTCTACATCCACAACGTTCCACTTCCAGGATTGCTCTGTCAGAAATTCTTTCATTTCTTTCACTCATTTAGGCTGGATATCTTTTACCTTGGACTTTCTATGTGTTGACATTTTAAAATCCGGTGGATTTCTGAGGACTATGGTTAACTGCTCCTCAGATCTCTGCAGGGTAAATCCAGACAGCTAGCTAGACTATCTGTCCAATCTGAGATTTCTGTTGCACGACTAAAACAACTTTTGAACGTACAAATGTTCCACCAAAACAAGTTCCTTCCGAGCCTATTTTGTAGCGTCACCGCAGCTTGTCTCCGATACTTAGCACCGCCCAAGACGATTGTGATTGGTTTAAAGAAATGACAATAAACCAGAGCGCATTTTTCTCCCATCCCGGAATGCTGTGTGGACTAGCCAGACCCTCCTTTGCAGCGCTGTGGAGGAAGGTCTGGCAATGTGAGACTAATAAGCCGTTAATAAACATTATTTGGATGGCTATTATAAAGTTGCATCTGATGAATACAATACCTTGTTAATAGTTATTTTAGACTTTGTAAAGCATCTATAAACAGTTTACAAATAATCAAATGATCATCTCTTTTATAGATGGCCAAAAAAAGATTTAATGGGGCCAAATGAATGTTACTTGATGCTTTATAAACCTTCTTAATATTACATTAAACTAATGATAAAATAACATACATTACAATATTACTAATAATTATTAACCATTACAAAGCATTTAATTGTTAGGTCCCATGGCATGAAAATTTCACTTTATGAGGTTTTTTTTAACATTAATATACGTTCCCCCAGCCTGCCTATGGTCCCCCAGTGGCTAGAAATGGTGATAGGTGTAAACTGAGCCCTGGGTATCCTGCTCTGCCTTTGAGAAAATGAAAGCTCAGATGGACCAATCAGGAATCTTCTCCTTATGAGGTCATAAGGAGCAAGGTTACCTCCCCTTTCTCTGCTTTGCCCGCCCAGAGAATTTGGCCCACCCATGAGAGAGAGAGACATCATGGCTTTCAAACGAGCAAAGTGGCAGTTGGTCAAGTCCAAACCCCCACCCTCCACCTTGCCCCCTCCCCCTCCCTCCCCCTCTCTCCTCCTCAATAGCTACAGACACAGAAATGGCACACCCTAAGGAAAGCTCATTGTGGGACTGGCTCTGGGCTGTAATTCTGCACCAAGGCTGAATTTCGGGAAAGAGACTTCAGATACAGTATTAGGGGACCACTAAGGCTTATATAAAAGCATCCAAAGAGCACCATGTCATGGGACCTTTAACAATAAAATAACTATTAACTAAAGTTGAATGAACTATCTATTATAAAGTGTTACCGCAGTAGTTTATCAGATGATTCCCACTGTTCAGTGGCTTTCAGTAAACATATCAGAAGATCTTTTGGTATACAGCTACAAGAAATGATGAAGGAATTACAACAAAATAACTTCCTTTTCCGTGCAAAGAAAAAACTACAATGAGAGTTTGTATTTCACTCTTCTCTCTTTAAAACTGTCAGATATTTCTCATCCCTCATTCACCTTTGCAGCGCAGACAGACCTGTTCACTCAACAAAAAAACGGCAGCAAAAAAAACTCATGTGGCTGTCACCGAGCGATAAATGTGTCTTTGGAAAAGGTCACGCTGGTTGTTTTTTTAAGCATCAGCCCCCCTCGCAGGTCTTTGACTGTACCTGGTCCTTTCAAAGGCTCCTTTTAGAATGCAAGTAAAAGCTGAGTTTGACGCTTAAGGTATGTGACAGCTTTACTCAGCGTTTAGACTGAAGACATAACCCCATTTGTCTGCTTTGTCTTCTTAATCATTCACCTTTATTTATGGCAGCAGAAACCTTTCTATAATGGCAGCAAATGTTTTCTTAAGTAGAAAGTATAAAAGAATGATTGCTGCCATGCCTGTGCATAATGCCTATGCATACAGTGGAAAGATTACCACCTGGGTGGAAAGTCAAACAGTGTGTATTTATCTATGAGGTCAGTATCCCCGTACAGTATAGAGCTGTGGTTCCGAATCTAATTTCTGGGGGTCGACAGATGGTTGGGGAGAGAAAAATGAAATAACATATTTTAGATTGGGGAATGGTTTTTACATTACTGTGTGAGTTTGGTACATTTGCACATCAGGAGGTCCTGGAACACAGAAAGGGGTCTGAAGGCAGGTCGGGGTGAGAGAAAAAGTCACAAATGCAGCAGAAATCCACAGAGCCTGGAGCACATTCGACAATGCTAGGGACTAGCTGCTAAAACTAAACTAAACTGAACTAAACTGTTTACATGTATTAATCAGAGAATTCAGAATCATCACTCAATATCAGCAGGCAAGAGGCGTGTAGAAACAACACACCGGTTTGCAGCTCTTTCTCTCATCATCTAACCCTAACCCGGACATTAAACAGACTTTACCCTTCCAGCTCCCTAGTACAATGTTTGTGTAATGTCCAATTGAGCCCATGTGCGACTAGAGCCGCTCATTGTGCCGAGAATTCACAGCGAGTGAGTGGGCATATTAATGATGTTTTATCATGTGGCTGGCTTAAAACAGAAAGGAAACAAACAAATATCAGTGTGAAGAAGAAGGGCCATTTAAACGAAGACGGCAACAGAAATGTCTAACTGGCGAAGCAACGAGATTCGGGAACTTCTGTAGGGAAGGGCTGACGGCTGTATCGCCAGACAAATTCAAGGAACTGCAAGAGACTCGTTTATGACCAAATTACGAAACGGCTACATGACCGCGATGTAATCCCCGCCATGCCCTGCCTCATGCATACTCTACCCAGGCTAAACCCTTCACCTAAACCAAACAGAGTATATCCAGTAGGTGAGAATGTGTCTGACAACTGAAAGAGAAAACTATATAAAAGAAAAGAGCTAAATCAATAAGTTTAGCTATATTAAAATGCTGCATAGGTGGTGATGGGGGGAGGGGACAAAGAGGATAAAGAGCAGTGTTGTAGTACTCAAGATCGGTCTTGAGGTTACTTTTTGAAGGTCTCGGTCTTGTCTCGAAATTGACCGCGTTTTTGTCTTGTCTCGGTCTCAGATAAAGAGGACTCGCAGGGATACAGTGATTCACAAGATTACAGTGACATCATTACTGCGATTGGATGTCGGCCAAATCGTCTACCGGCTACCTAAGGAACTGTTGGTTTTTTATTTAAGGGGCTACCGGTGGAGTTTGGGGATCTTTAGTCAAAATAGACTTGACCCTCCCTTCGCCAGCAATAAATTTTTCTATGACCCTCCAAAATGATTGGGAAAAGAGGCGTGACCCTCCCCAACAATTTATTGATGCCTTCTGTACTGGTTTGCGCTTGGCAAAGTTTGGTAAAGTTTTTTTTTACAATCATGACATACATGACTTAAACTCTACTTTATCATCTTACACATCACACTCTACCAAGATGGTGGCCATTTCAGTAGATTTACTCACTATAAGTCAAAAATGAACTGCTGTTTTATTTGACAGTCAGTGTGTTCAATGAGTTTACAACGCCTCAGCGGTTCTTCAGAGCTCATTAAAAACTGTAAAAACTGATAACGGAAAACGGTTCTTGAGTGACAGATGTATGCCTGTGTTTGGAAAATTAAATCTCGTCAGGATAAACAATGTGTATGTATACTAATTCTAATTCTCTTGTGTTTTAAATATTTTCGGCCTATGAAATCATTTTATTTCATCATATACTTACTGCTGTAATGTGGTAGTCGTGGCATCATGATACCGGCGCGGTTCCAGTGCTCCAGTGGCAGAGATCCCACCATGGCAGCTGTCTTTAGGTGCTCTGGGTAGGTCTGTGTTAGATGTGTGAAACGGGTGTATACAAACGCAGGGTGCTGTCCACCAAACGCAGATAATGGGTACATAGCGGCATGATTCATGCCGGGAATTGAAGCGAGACCTGGATGCGGGAGATTTAGGACATCCGGTTTGTGGATTACTCCTTGAAGTTGTGCGGCCCGCGGCAGGATAACAGGCTGCCTGCTGGGCTGTCGTTGCTCAGAACAAGGGAGAGGTCTTGGCTCACACGGTTGGTCTCATCAGCAAGCAGGGCGTCAATTCGGAAGTTTTTTGATTTCTCCATGACGGCTTCACTCAGGAGGACTGCAGAGTCTCAAAAAGACAAACGTGTTTTGCTTGGCGGACCTGCGCCATGCGTCACTGCGCAGACAGCAGAGCCTCCTTCAGTCACAAACTCATATGTTCTCCTTATCTTTTCATAAAAGGCTCATTCTAGAAAGATCAGCACAAATTATATGTTTATATTTCCTCACCCGACAGGGTCTGGAGTGAAACAGAGGTTTTTGTGCTTCCAGCTAGCAGTCCGTGGTGCGATTTTTGTTGGGTCAGACCCATCTGCTAGCGATGGGGGGCTGAGACTGCGAGCTACATGGAAAAATATGCACCAAACAAGCCACTTTGAAATTTTGCTGTTTTCATGAATACAAAAGTATTACACTAGACTAAAAAACGTTTGGTGACCCTCCCCTCAACAAAGAATCAAAAAGACATGACCCTCCCCTATTTTCCTCCGGTGGTCCATTCCATAAATACCGAATGGTCCTTAAACCATAAGTTTTTGTTTTCTGTGGGAATGTGTCTCTTTCAGATCCATTTGAGGAGTGCCTATCATCGTGTCACACGTGCAGGACTCACACTGGTCTGGTTTTGGTTTTGTCTCGGCCTCGATACACTCTAGCCTCTGTGATGACTTGGTCTGGGTTTAGGTTGTCTCGACTTCAAACCTGATTAAGAGATCTAGCAGTTTTTCTATTGATGGTCAGTGTGGACAGTGATTTTTATAACCTGAAAGTATGGATGAAGTCTCAGATAACTTGAGACCCACCATTGTCCCCTGCAAGTTATCATCACAAAGCCGAGGCTTCTATCTCCAAACGCTGCACACATATCAGTATAGATGTAAAGGCAAGGTCCTCAGCTAATTAAATCTGTAATCAATTTGTACTATGAAAACATAAAAGGAAGGGGGGTGGCGGCTGGTGCGAGGGGTTGGCTGGTGGTTTTATGAGAGCCAGTGGACTGTTATTTAATAAACACAGCTAATTGGGTCAGAGATCTTTATCTTCATAAGGCAATAAGAAGGGTTACTGCAGACCTGCAAGATCAAAGTTTTCCTGAAGGAAGTCTGAGGAACAACAATGAAGAGAGAGAGATAAAAAGAGGTTAGCGAGAACAACATGATACTGTTGTCAAGGGTACGGCACACACGTGTTTTATTTTGTCAGTGGGGGTTTAAAGTCAGTGGTTATGATATGTAATAGGATTCAGGAGAGATCCGGTCTGAGAGTGCATCCTAATGGAGGACGGAGCAACAGAGCAGCAGAAGTCTTCTGATGTCTTTCATCTCAACAGGAGGGATCATCCTGCCCTCTAGTGGAAAATTAAATGAACTACGTACAATTCTCATTTCGGTCTCACACAACATCCCTGTCCTGCTATTCAGTACTAGTACAGTTCTAAGCCAATTATGATCTATTTTATCCATTTATCTACATATATATGTAGAAATGAAGATTATGTATGTATATGTCTTGTGTGTGTATGTGTGTGTGTGTGTGTGTGTGTGTGTGTGTGTGTGTGTGTGTGTGTGTGTGTGTGTGTGTGTGTGTGTTTTCTTGTTTAACTATGTTCGTGGGGTCCAAAAACCAGGAGTCCAGTGTACTTGTGGGGTCCCGACAGCTTTGTGGGGCCAAAATGCTGGACCCCACAACTTTAAAGGGATGTTTGAGGGTTAAGACTTGGTTTTAGGATTAGGGATAGAATAAGGTTATGGTTAGGGTTAGGGTAAGGGTTAAGGTTAGGCATTTAGTTGTGATGGTTAAGGTTAGGGTAAGGGGCTAGGGAATGTATTATGTCAATGACGGGTCGCCACAAAGATAGTGCCATAAACCTGTCTCTGTGTGTGTGTGTGTGTGTGTGTGTGTGTGTGTGTGTGTGTGTGTGTGTGTGTGTGTGTGTGTGTTTGTGTGTGTTTGTGTGTACTGTGGGTTGTTTCCCCGCTGTCATTCTGGTTTTTCTTGTATGGTCTACCTGTTCTAAGGGAAAAGGCCTAGGCAGGTTGGGAAGCCATGTGCACACTGTACCTGCATGTATGATTTGTTGATTTTACAAACATTATGTTACAGTTGAGTGCCACTTCAGTTCTGGTATTCTATCTGCATTCTTTTAACAATTCTACAACACGCTATTGAGCCAGTTTTGTTTTATTTAACTTGGGGGTTTTTTTTCCCCCCCATCTTCATTCTTTGTATCTTGTCACTGCCTATTGTAAATATTGTTATTGCTGTGTTTGGTCGCCCCACTTGTCCACTGTCACAAGTCACCTTTCTTTCACTCATGTTTTGCCATTACCTTCATCTCAGCACATTTGTTTTAGTGTTTTTATCCCTCCACCCTTCCAGAACATAACTGCAGGGTTTCTTTCAAGCAATATGTTCCGCCACCAGCTTATTTACACCAGCTTGTTTCACCTTGAACAAGAGAGGGAGAAACTGAAATCAGTTGCTGTAGGCCTACTGTTAGTCAGAGGCGAAAACCTGCATACACTCTTACACATAGTGGGCATTAAGAGACAGCTATAGATTAGTGCTTTTCAATTAAAGTAATATTTCATTTACATGTCAGCACAACACCACCTGCTGATTCAACTGATTTGTAGTGAAAGTAGCTGATGAGCTTTTGGTACGCATATGAAATCCAGCGATTGTGTTTAATCGAATTTGCATTTAAATGGAATTTCGAAAGACCAAACTACAGTGCTACACGTGAAAAGTATCTTCAAAGATTTTACACTAAACGACAGATAATTAAATTTCCAAGGATTAAAAGTTAAGTTTTTTTTTTAATACTTTATTGCAATGTTCTTTCACCCCCTTAATTTCTTTGTACATGGACTCAGAAGTGTTAATGATTGTCTCATTGTCATGTACAAAGAAATTAATGACTAATAAATAATAACTGCAAAACACCAAAACAAAACCAGAATAAGAAAATAAACACATAAATAAATAAAAAAAGAAGAAAAAAAATAGATAAAAAGAAAAAAAAGGGGTGGGGGGGGGATACTGTAGGGTAGGGGAGTGGGTATTGGGAGGTACCTTATTACAAGTCTTATTTATTTTATTTTACAGATTTTTTCTTTTCTTTTCTTATTCCATTTATATGTGTGATCTCTGATTGTAAAGGTTAATCTTTCCATGTATAAAGTTTGCTCTATTGTTGACAGCCATGAATTTAATTTCAGTTGATTTGACTGTTTCCATGTCCTTGTCACCTGCCTCATGGCAGTCACACGTAGTATGTTAAAAAGATGCAGGTTTTCTGGAAGTATCATTTCTTGTAGGTAAATACCCAACGTATTTTCAATTTTCAGAGGTCCTTTTAAATCAAAAATATACGTTAAGGTTTTCTCGACCTCTTCCCAAAAGGGTATTAATATTGGACATGTGAAGAATGTGTGTGTATACTGTAGTTTGCTACTTGTTCCCCACATCCTCTCCAGCAACTAGACTAGTCCCATGTAAGGGCTAACATTTCCCATACTTACTGTATGTGGCGTAATGAAGTAGCTCATGCTCACTTTCCAGGCAAACTTCCTCCAGTATTTTGATTGTGATGCCTGAAAGTTTCTAGTTAGTGACTCTTTCCATTCTTCTGATATGATCATTTCCAAATCTTTTTCCCATTTTTCTTTTACATTATTTTCTACAATAAGTAAGTAAGTAAGTAAAGTTTATTTGTATAGCACCTTTCACAGATAAAAATCACAAAGTGCTTCACAACAAAATGTAATACAATACAACAAATTAAAATACAAGAACATTTAAATAGCCTCTGACCTAATGGCCTCAGACTATGGGTGGGAGTATGAAGCTATGTAGGGAGGAACTTGACAAAAGAGAGTTTTTGTAATATTTTGTAGATATTTGAAAGCTTTTCTTTCACTTTTATTTTATTTTCAATCAAGTATAGTCATTATATATAGTCATAATATAAGTCATTTTTTGATTTACACTCTTCTAGATATTTCATAAGGTAACTTCTTACCTGTAAATACTTTTTAAAAATGTGTTTGTTCTAAATGATATTGGGAGGCTATTATTTCATATGAATTTATGGAGTATTTTGTGAGTAGTTGAGAGTATGTTACTAGCCCTTTACTAGCCTGGTAATCTAAGATTTGATCAGTTGATTCAATTCTGTAGATTTGGAACACCAAACCTACCCTCTTCTTTCAGTTGTTGTAAGATTTTAAATTTGATTCTCTGTTTTCTGTTATTCCAAACAAAGTTAGAAATCATTTTATTCCATATATTAATTTGCCATCCTGGTACTATTGGTAATGCTTGGAATAGGAATAAAAATTGTGGGAGGACCATCATTTTTATTGTTTCTACCCTGCTTAATATTCCCTCTGGTATTTTTCTCCATCTGTTCAGATCCTGTCTTATTTTACTTTCCAAGACACGGTAGTTATTCTCATATAATTCATCTAGATTCTTACTAATATTGATACCCATTTATTTAATTTTATTTGTATCCCATTTAAGTTTGTAGTCGTCTTTCGATGCTTGACTAACTTGTTAAGGCTTCACATGTGTTGTTATTTAATTTGTATCCTGAGACATTTCCATATTCTTCAATTGTTTTCATCAGTTTATGCACCGATTCAAAATTTAGTATATTGTGTTCAGATGATTCCACAAAAAACATTTTATTTCTTGCTTCTTCTCCTTTTTTTGGGAGCAGATGTTTTCTTGGCAACAGTGGAGCAGAAAAGATGAGGAGTTGGAGGGTTGATTAGCTGGAAGTGCGAGGGGAAGTTTTTGGGTGCCTAGGGTGATGGAGGTCCCCAATTATTTCCCTGGCTGCATGGAGAAGAGGAGGTCATGATCCATTCCCTCCTAGGCAGAATGAGTGATGTGATGCACTTGCTCTTGGCCTAGACGGATGCAACCCCAAACCTGGCAGTTGTGGATAAAATAAAAATGAAGTTGGTTATAACTGTCCAAGACTGGAGAGATTTTTCTTCAGCAGTTACGTCGGCCCAGAGGTGGAACTAACTCCTAAACAAAAGGTCATATGTTCAAGCTGCCTGATGACTGCTGCATCCATCAGAAGTCATAAGCCCATTCATAAGGAAGTTGAATGTGTGTACTTTGATGTAAAAAAAAAGAAAGAAAAAGAAAATAACTTTTGTATGTCCACGTTTCAAGAATTTTCACTAACATTTCTGTGATGCAGTAATCTGTTGTTTTGTTTTACAGCACTGAAACTCGTTTCCTGAAGATTCCTAAAAACAAGGGGAAATTGGGCCCGGGAACAAGAACAAATTTAAATATGTCCATGACAAAAAAAAGGGATTTTGCAGCATACTCTAATCTGCTTCCCTTTAACAGATGGAAATGCATACATTGTCTTCTTGAAGCATGCAGATATGGTAGACATTATGTTACTTCTTATGGTTAACTGACAGCTTTTACCAATTAAAGACACTTCATATATTTTACTGTGAATACCAATAGTTCCTGCTCTAGACAAATAAAATATGAACTTAGCCCCAAAGTTACTATGACCAACTCCAGTTGCCTTTTCTGAACTGATCCCTGCCTGAGCATGAACCCAAAAACCAACAGTGATAAGGAATATACTGATTTTTAATGTCACTTATTAACTTTGGACTATGCAAAAAACAACATTTGACAGCTGGGTCAGAAAAGTCAGAGTGTGTTCTCCATACAGATGTGAAGCGAAATGCTTCTGTGCTATGACCAAATAAAGTATATACTGTGAACAAACAGGACTGACTGTATAACCATTATTGAAACTGTTTGTCCTCCATGGCTTAAGTCTGTTATACTGTATCCTGTACTGTACAAGTTGTTCCCCGGATGCTGTATGTATAGCTGCCCATTGCTTCTAATACTTGGATGGGTACTAGGATGGGTTAAAATGCAGTAATTGAATTTCACTACTTGTCCTGTCAATTGTATGTGACAAATAACAATAAGAAAATCATAAAATAATGAGACAATCAGAAAATAAGATGCAAAAACTGCTAAAGACAAATGTAGTTATTAAATGGTGTATAATACTTATTTTTATAGGTTTTATTTGCGAGCCTTACAATGCATTTTTCCTAAACAACTTCATCTTCTAGGAAAATATAAGCAAAGATGTTTTTCTTTACATCCTCAATTCATTTTTGTTATCCATTGTTCACACTTATTTATTTAAAATGCGTCGATTATTTTAATAATTTGAAGAAACAAAAGATATTGTACTTAGTAGTAATTGAATTGCTTTATCTTCCCTAATTTGAAGAAATACCCAATATATTTTCTCGCCCTGCAGATTTTAAATTGTATGTCAATCAAATAAAGGAGGCGGCTTCTTTTGTTTCTGAGAGAAACAAAAGAAGCCTCTCATTGGATGAAATGTGTTACTGAAAACATATCTTTCTTGTGATTGGCCAGGATTGACATGGCAACAAAATACGTGACCAATGCAAATAGGTTACTCTTCTATCCCCATAAGGCAGCAGCAAGCTCTTGTGCGCTCTACCAGCTAGCTAGTAGCGGATTGATGTGTGTGTTTGTGCGGTCATCTTTCTGCTTTTAGCTCTTCTGAAATCCGTTGCATACCCCGTTTTTCCTTAACAACTGTATTTTTTTCTTCCTCGGTAGTCCCACAACAATATAAAACTGAAGTTGCTTTAGTAAAGGTAAGGAAGATTTTTTTCCCTTGCAGAACCTCAAAGCTCATCCAAAATGGCTTCTGCTAGCTAGAAGGCTAAGATACTAGCTAATGTCTAACCAGCGTCTTGTTCAAGCTAACCATAGAATATTAACGTTAGCTTACAAACCGGCAGATAGCCTAGTTTACCGACGGCTCAGCTGATTCAAGTAGAAAATGGCGTCGTCGCCTAGCTACTCGAACTAGCTAGTATTTACAGGAAAATAAACGTAGTGATGCAGATTTTATATGTCATGTAATATGACGAGTGTCCCATTAACTCACACGGGATTCGGACCAGGATCATTTCAAAACTGGCCTTAAATCCCTATGTTAAGTCTCAGCCATGATGGAATGATGCAGTCGACTGGAAACATTAGCGGCTAACCACGCTGCCCTGCCCCAATTCACTGCAAAATGGTGTAACGTTAGGTTTGCAGTCTATTCCTGTTTTCGATCTAAATAGCAAAACAACATGGGGCATCTCGGATTAGATCGTAACAACACGGGGCATCTCGGATTAGACAGTAACACTATTCCAATGTAACTGCAAACTATTCTCTTCACTTAAGGTTACACACCCGACGAAACCATTTGCAAATTGCTTAAAAACAATTGTAAACATCTGACCAATGTCGTAACGTAGGTTTTTACCAAACCTAGCTAGCTAATTAGTTGTTAGCCAGTTAGCTGACGCACCTTTTGATTTGTTGCAGCACAGCAAAGAGGAGCACAGAATTGCAGAAAATACGTTTGGGTTTTTCTAAAACCACTTTTATAATTTAGGACAGAAAAAAGGTCTACAATAATAAAATGTGTATACATACACAAAACCGCGAAAGAGGGGAAAAACAGAGGCCTTGGAAATATACAAATCTAATATTGAACTCCCATGTAAATAAAGTGCTGTGTGATGAACGTCATTTGTTGTCATTGTGCCAAGCACGCCAATCAATGCTCAACGCTAATTTGTAGTGTGTGACGTATCTGTTTTTATAATTTACTTAAATACGTGTGTTGCTTTGATAATTTGATTTGTCATGTGAGTGGCAAGGCCTATAACAAAGATCTGGCTACTGAACTGTTTATCAAGCTAAGTTGGCTAAATGACATCATGTTGGACAACTCATCCTGCCCTATTTAATAATGTAGCATTTGCGTGGTTTTCCCCAAGCAGTTACTAATTGCACTCTCTTTTTCTCTTCCTCAGCACCGTTTTCCCCCATCCCCTCCTATTATTATTATTCTTTTGAGTATTCTTCATTGTCAAGCCGCCAAAGTGGAGAGTGCGATTGCAGAAGGGGGTGCTTCTCGTTTCAGGTAACAAACCAAAGCTTGGAACAGAAAATAACAACAAGGACATCTTTTTTTTTTATTTATTTTTTTTCCATGGTTAGCCCTTTGCTAGCTCTGCCTGTTGGGCAGGAATGTCTGGCCTTTAGAACAAAAAAGGATGTTGGAAAGCTAAAAATGGCTGTCGGATACTTCTCTTTGTGAGACCTTCTGAAAAGAGGGGCTGGGTAGACCTACTGTACGTGAGAGAATTTCTGTCCTGTTGGTTAAATATTGGTGGTGGCAGCACTGTCAACAGGATGTCTCGCACCCTGGATTACATTTTGAAATGTCCAGATTGCGGCTTCAAATGATTTGGGGTACTGGGTGTTAAATGTATAAATCAGCTGGGGAGATTTAATCGTGCACCTTCTAGTTTCACATGTTATTTGGCAGTTGGCAAATTGGTTGATCATTCAAATGTTTTAAAAATGCCTTGAATAAAATTTCACTAGGCTTGCAGACACCCAGAATATACAAATAATCAGTCCCAGTCACCAGCCGATATGCTGCATTGACTTGCAGTTTAACACACTGTCATGGAAATTTTTAGTATTAATAGACCATGATGTCTATAATCTAACAGCAGCAGCAGAGCAGTCAGTGTAAAGAATGGCCTGTTCTGCTTTTCAACTGCACCTGAAACCATGCATGTCACCATAGCTTTTGTGCATCACAGTGTTTTGGTCATTGAAGTGATGTGTTTCATCCAATCCATTATCTAAAATCATGACAAATCTAATGATGATTTTCAATACTGATCACTATTAGTTCATCTTCTGATAATTTAGGTTTACAGTGCATGCTTTCTGCTGATTGTAATTGTCAATAGATTTGTAAGCATTAAATCAGTAACTCTTAAACTTGGGTTCATCAATAAAACATTCTCCCAAAAGAATCAAACGGAAGCCAGTTACAAAATCATACACTATTGCTCAGCTGTGACAACAATAAAAATTAATGTAGGAAGAAAGGAGATTTGCTTGAACTCAAACTTTGGAAAACTGAAAATGCTGACCAAACTGCCCCACTAAAAGGTGGAAGTGGCGTAACAGAAAACCAAATTAATGCTAATCAAATAATGGATTTATATGCAGAGCATATATGGAAATCCCAGAACTATATTGCACATTAGAATAACACAGACTGGCCTTGGTGGCTTGTGGTTCAGAGGTAGAGTGGCCCCATTACCTCATGGTTGGCAGTTCAATCCAGGCTGTCACATGTCAAAGTGTCCCTGAGCAAGATACTGAACCCCAAGTTTCTCCCCGGATGCTGTATAAATACTGTAGCTGTCCACTGCTCCTAAAACTAGCATGGGTTAAGAATGCAGAAATAACATTTTACTACAATACTTTGTGTATGTGACTATTACGAATAAAGTTAGTTGGTTTTGTTTTTTGTTTATTTGGATATGAAAGTACAACATTGGCCAAAACCAGGCTACGTGTAGACTGTACTCGGCTTTGTTCCACTCAGTTGACTGACTCGTGCATTAATGCCATCACCTTAGATGTGCTGCGTTTGGCGTTGCTCTATGACTGTGTGCATTGTATCTCTGGTTCTCCAACAGCTGATTGTGAAAGTCACTTGAAAATGCATCATTCAATGTTTATTTATGAAGCTATTAGCCAGGCCGAGCGATTATTCCTATTTTCAGTTTAAGTCAATTGTGTATTGGTTTTCTAACCTCAGTTATAAAACCTAAATTATCTTCCTCAATACAAGTGCAAGGATACACCCAGTTAATAGTTCAATCTATATATAACACATTTGACAAAAATACATTTTATATCTTTATGGCTGATTGGTATTGTATTCTTACAGATCAGTTTTCTAATTCTAATTTTCTGAAATGTGTTCATCTCATTTGTAAACAGAGGCTGTTTTTCCTTAGTTTTTTGGGTGTGACTAATGGCTAAATGAATGAATAAGCAGAACAATTCATCTTCGAGCTTGCGCAGTGTTGCATGTATCTAAAGTGTTCCCTTCCTTGTGTGCTTCTACAGTGCTTCTTCGGGGGGAGGAGGTGGTAGGGGCGCACCTCAGCACTATCCCAAGACTGTCGGCAACAGGTTTGTCATTTGGAATTTATATAGGGATTTAATTATTAGCACTATGGCAGTAGTGTCCCCCACTGCAGAAAAAGTTGACTCGACAACTTTGTTGATTTAAAGGGCTCAAATTCCAGGAAACTTTGATTTGAATACTCAGGAGTCCTGTTACATGATGTCAGTCAACTGCAGATAGCACATGCATGTTTACCAACCGGGCAGTGTGGGATTACTTTTACAACTAAAGCTGCTTACACATATAGCCGACAGCCGACCGTTGACAGAAAAGCCAGTTGAAATGATCAGTCTCCCCGTTTTGGTCCAAAAAGTGCCACAGAACACACCAAAGAGACGAGGCGTAATACATCTCTATAACAGCAGTTGCTGAATCTGTCTTCATTTCAGCTCAACAAAGGTCAGTTTAAAAGATTTTCGTCAGATTTTGAGAGACTCTAGTCACCTCATTCCGCTCCCCATTTCCGGGTGAGTCTTGACTGCCCTGCCAGCGACTGAACATGTCAGGTTGGCCTAAATGAACGCCGACAGCCCCCCAGATGGACGACGGCACGGGACACACCAAACAGATTCGCGTCACTGACCTCGCCAGACTGTCTAACGGCCGATAATCGGCTAAGTGTGTCCCGGCTATAAGGGTAAAAAAGGAGGAATGTGTTTTACAGGCCTTGCGTTGGCAACCGAGTACTCCCACTTGTGTGAAGGGACAAATATTGTTTTGACGGCGCATTATTATCTACGTTGAGCTAGGTCTGTCGGAACAAATACCGGTAGTCGAATATAATTCAAATAGTACAAAAAAAAACATTTTTTTTTTTTTTTTTTAAATGTGTTTGCTAAAGTTTCTCGCCCTGGTCGACCCGCATGTGAAAACAAAATGCTTTTCTCACGTCTGAACAATAAAGTTAGAGGGAGTGGGCAACACAAGGCATTATGACTAGGGCTGCAACTAACGATTGATTTCATTATTTTCTCTGTTTAATCAATTAGTTGTTTGGTCTATAAAGTGTCAGAAAAAAAAATGGGGGGAAATGTCAATCAGTGTTTTCCAAAGCCCAGGCTGACGTCCTCAACTGAATTGTTATCATTAATTAGCTCGTTCTTCATTCGTTCGTCATTTCATGACTGCATCGCAAATTATAGGAGCTCAGCTGAGAGCCTAATGGAGAAAGCTAATGTTAACGTTACCTAGACTTCAGCTGTCAGTCAGTTTTGACTTCATATATTAACTTCTAATAGCTGTATTCGCATTAACGTGACAATATGCAAGAAACAGTTTGCCAATTAACGGCTTAAAAAAAAATAAAGTAAAAAGTAGTCACAGAGCTGTTTGGCAAGATAGCAATGCCGTTAGCATAGTGGCTAACACTAACAGTACGTTTTATAACATTTTGGCTGTGCTTTCAAACAGTCAGTGTGCTAACCGAGCACTGTTAGCCTTTACAACCTAGACGCTTTACTACACTCATTAGATAATGTTTCATTACAGGGTTCTCTGTTGATTTAGTTTTTTTTTGCTGTGTTAAAAAACTTAAAATGAATGTAAACCGATTGTTGTGCCAGAAATGCAATGCGCCATGTCGTATGGGCCCCTTTTTGAGGCTAAAGTTGGGATGCCCTCTAGTGGACAGAACGTATAACAACAACACCCACATGCTTATTGGGGTCACTGGCCTGAGATGTGCAGTAAGATTAATAATAGCCTCAATTTTAGCAATACATATTATATTTAATGAAATTCTAATGGTAATAGCATAGAGGAAGATTGACAGCTCTACATCCAACACCTGAGTTTTATTTTAAGTATTGTGGAGATGTGGTTCTTCTCTTATTGTGGCCTTTCTGCGCAAGTTGGACACAAGTTGATAGATCTTGTAGTGCACCATTTGTAGTATGAGTGTGCACTCACTTGTAAAGTAAGTAGTCAATAGTCAATACATTGTGATGTACATTTTATATTTTTAATCTGTCATTCTTACTATGTTTCCCTCCTGCACTGACATTTACCTTTTCTGCACATGCCTATAATCAGTCACTATGATGGAACAATGTTTAGAAAACCAAACAGGGGGCTTTTGGTGGTTTTCACAAAAACACCCCCCTTTATTTGCCAGGAGCAGCAGCGATAACATTGGCTCTCTCATCCGCTGTGGAATTGATGCATTTGCATGATGTTTGTACAGCGCTTTGAGACAATGAATCGAGCATAGTAGCTCATTTGCATGCCAATACTCACTCACATGCGCTTTTAATCACCTGAAATCACATTAAGGTATGTAGGCCCACATTATTCATCCTTTCATATCTATAACCTTTCCGAAATGAAAGCGAAACCAATCACACTTTCTGTCTGACGGGTCCCGTGTTTGCACTATACGCTATAGTATCAGGAATGTCATTTCTGTGACTCATTTGACCAAAACACTAACGTTTCTAAATTGTATTATTTTTTTAGGTTGGTGTGGATGTGCACGATCAGATGGCAAGTTGTGTGTTGACTGTTGAACTAAAAGACGCACTGTCTAGGGAGAGATGGAGGGACAAATGTACTGTAAATGCTCAGGGCGACTTAGTGTCCTTTTGTTTGACAAAATGTGATAATGTAATCATTTGCACCATGATTTTTTTGTTAAACATTTAGTTTACTTGCCAAAATAAAATGCTGAAATTGATTACACAGATCAGCATTTGTTTTATGCATTTAATGTTCAACGCTGCAGTTTATATGCTGCTTACAACTCAAAACAGCTTCAGATAGAAAATAGATGTTTGGTTGTTTTTTTTTCATGAAAAATGATTTAGTTGTGGGAGTTGCTGACAGAAACCTGAAATTTTGTGTTGACTGAACAACGCACAGCACAAATGACCGTAGTATCACTGCTTACAAAACATTTTTTCTAAAATAACACACTAAGTGTACGCCGGTTTTGTGAGGGTTCAAGTTGTTAGATAAGCTATCTAGCTGTGAGTAGTGTGTGGGGGGCTGCGTGTGTGCTTGCTGCTATAGATGACCCATCAGCATTAACGAAAGGTGGACTTGGCGGTTATAGTATCCCTGAAATTCCTGGCGGTGCTAGTGTTAAAGGATTTTTGTGCTAGAACAATAACTGTATTTCAAGGGCAGTGTATTTTTTATGTACTAGCCATGATGTCACCAGATTATGTGATTCTCATTTTCTCTCTCTCTCTCTCTCTCTCTCTCTCTCTCTCTCTCTCTCTCTCTCTCTCTCTCTCTCTCTCTCTCTCTCTCTCTCTCTCTCTCTCTCTGTCTCTCTCTCTAGCGAGTTCCTGGGGAAAACCCCAGGGCAAAGCGTTCAGAGATGGGTTCCTTCACGAAGCACTAGACGAGATGTCAACTCCAGTAATGAAAAAGAGCGACACGATGCAATCTTCAGGAAAGTGAGAGGGTAAGGTCAATCAAGCCTGTATGCATATTTGAAGAGTTAATGATCCATCGCCACTGACCAAAAGCATACGTATATGTTTTTTGCAACATCCTCCATTACTTTTTTTTTTTTTTTTTTTTTTTTATCAAGACTAACCCAGAAATAGTGTGCAAGGATTGTAATCACTTGTCCAATTCTTGCTAAAATCACAAAACCCATCTGATCAACAGTTTGTGTGGTTTGGCTTGCCAAATTCAATTCAGGATGGCCAGAAGAGCTTTTCTGAAGAAAAATGCCGATAAATGTTTGAAGAATAATCTTACACTTTTGAGCAGTGTCTTGAACAAAGCTCACAGGATTAAGGTCAGGTTGACTTAAAGTAAATATGTAATTACTGTCAGAAAATCAAATTTCCGCTTCCCCTAAATGCTTTTTGTTATTCAGTCACAAAGTAAAGATCAGGAGGGGTCTCATTTATAAAACCGTGCGTAGGATCCTTACTAAAAGTGTAAGTACGCCCAAAAGCCCAAAATGGTGTACAGCAAAACAAATTCAGATTTATAAAACCGTGTGTACGCACACCTGTAAGCAATGTTCCCTTTATAAATCAGAGATTACCTACAAGTGTGCGTACGTGGATCAGCCTCTTATCCCGCCCTGTACATGCCCATTTTTAACCATAAATAGTCAATGCAAAGCACCTCATGAATGCTGATCAGCATGTTAATGGGCTTAATTAGCTTCGATATACCAGACCTATATGATATGATTCAACAGAAATATATATTATATCCAAACAAGCCTTAGCGATAAAGATTATATATAATATTTATATAAAACACTTAGCTGTCTGCCATTTCACTCTGGAAATAGCCGGTAGCCCCCAGAGTGGCGAGGACCTGTATTTGGACCGGGATGCACGGTTCCGGCACGTTGCACTCTCTACTGGACACAATTCAGTACATAGATCCAAGAGAGCAGCTTTAGGGAATTTAAATCGGCCTATTAGCCAGTCATCATCATGGTCCCTGAAGTCTCTTTTTCTCCTGATTCTTCCATTGCCGTAGTCCTCCTGCAGGGCCAGCAGTGCCATCATGCAGCATTACGCACGGGGTCACCGCAGTATTTATATGTTTACAATATATTGTGATCATTGCCAAAATCACAGCATCAACTAGTGGTATCCCCCACCCCGAGATACAATTCAAAGACAAAAGTCTTTGACATATGATTATATACGTTTTAAAGACAGATATTCAGTTATTTACACTGTGTTCTACAGTTATCTAAGGCTAGGGCATTTGATGCTATCCTGTATTCCATGCAGTCGGGCCATTTCCTCCTCCTGTGCTCCGTAGCGGACAATGTGACTGTGAGACAGCACCGATTAAATATTAAGAACACATTTTGATTTAAGATTTGAGTTGGATTTTACAAGGTGTTTATGGAACAAGTATCACTCAGTACAAGCGCAAATAACACTGCTGGATTTAATCTTCATGGTAACGTGGATGATATGGAGTGAAAAGATGTGCGTGAGGCATCAATATTTGAAAATATTACGAGTAATCGTTATTCCCATTTACTTTCTGCAGTCTGACATCAGTTCACCACCTCACCATCTGCGTCGCCAATTCCCATTGTCTCCAAAATGTGCGTACGCGTGGGTCAGAGTTTGCGTGAGGACCGCACAATCAATTTTATAAATCACAACCTTTTGCGTGGGAAGTGGCGTATGCACATTTTCAGCCCTGTTTTGTGCGTACGCCACTTTTATAAATGAGACCCCAGGAGTTTATAAAGTTAATTAATTGTGTCTTGCATGATTTTCTGCTACTCATGTGTTGTTGCTGTTGCTTCGTCACACACAGATGATTTTGTGAATCCAACAGTGACCGTGTTGAATTTCGTAGTTCTGCGGTCACTGCAATGACATGTCCTTTGCTAACGGCACTCAAGCCATGTTCCCCTCTGTGTCAGATGATGTTTACAAGTTAAAAAGATAAAGAGATGACAGAGTTTCCCCTTAGGAATTTAGACTAGCTGGTGGCCACCACAGGAGGCAGGTGTTAGACTCTGCAGCCTGAGCTCAGAGAAATTAAGTGAACTACTGTCCACTAGATTTATGTACAATCATGTAGCCACATTTAGATCAAATTGTTGTTTTTCCTGTTGTATTATATACAGAAATGAAAAAGTTAGCATGTGGTTATCCCTCCACATCTTCCTGGGCATGATTCCTCTTGTTGCAAACATGCTTTTCTAAATTCCTGATTAGGAAATCAAGGTGCCTAAAATAGGGATGCACCGATCCGACTTTTTCAGTTCCGATACAAATACCTGGGTTTTGGGTATCGGTCGATACGAGTAATGATCCGGACCAGTGTAATTAATAAGCTGTATGCCTCTATGTGTGGAAGTGACTAGAATCATTCTTTTGTGTATAAGGCAACATCAGGCTTGACTTAAACATGGCTTACCTAACTTTGTAAAACAAAATGTAACAATATTATTCACGTTCGTGAAATGAGTTGTGTTGCTACTGAGTTTTTCCTTATCAACTGGGATCATTCTTTTGTGTATAAGGCAACATCAGACTTGACCTAAACATGGCTTACTCTGTAAAACGATATGTAACAAACATGGATAGAAGTTAACTGAATTTTCTTTTTCTATTATCTATCTATCTATCTATCTATCTATCTATCTATCTATCTATCTATCTATCTATCAATAAATCATGCACCAGCACTTGGGGAAAAAATCTTCAGAATTAAAAGGATATGCAATTCAATAGTAAACTTTTTTTTTTTTAAATGCAGAAACAAATTGGTCAAAATTAAACAAGAAATTTAAATTCCATTATATAGTATATAAACATTGAATTGAATAGATGTGCCCCATTGGGACCGCTACCCTGATCCAGTTTGAGTCAGTATCTGTCCGGTATCAGTATCGGTGCATCACTAGTCTGACATTGACTGATCGCATTCTGTTTATAAAAAAAAAAAAAAAGCCAATGTGGATAATGGGATTTAGTAAATAAAACCATTATTAATTGCCGTCTGTTTCACTGTGTCACAGCAAATGAAGTGATGCTCCAGCTTTCTCCAGAAGAGTGAGTGCTTAGGCGGTGGTTATAGGATGGTTCATGTAACACGATTGAAGAAAGAGCGACTGATCAGACACCCAGTAGGGTGTCAAAACCTTGATAACGTTATGTCGTGCTGACCAAGGGGCTAGCCAGCCTCCACAAAGCATACCTCCTATGGAGCCATTTTGTTGCTAACAAGCCATCACCCGCCATTAGCATCCCATTGACTGCCATTCATTTTGGCGTCACTTTGACAGCGAATAACTTTACATCGCTTCAACTTTACATTGAAGCGTTTAAAGACTCCATTTGTCCATTGTTTGTTTTTAAAGAAACAATGTAAAAGGCTCCATTACCTTGTACCTCACGTTATGGCTCCGTAGCAGACGTTTTTATAAAAATAGGCTAACGATTGTGTGATAACCACGCATAGTAGACAATTACCGCATAGTACAGGAAAGGCTTGCAGGCAGTTTCAACTTACATTAGCTGTTAAGTTATCTCCTAACATATACCTACGCTCTCTGTCTCTGCAAGATTGGGAATGATTGAGATTTCTCTTGGCACAGCTACCAGAAGACTTCCAGCTTTGCTCACGTCACATCTACGTCTTCAAGCTCAGTTGAAGGCTGCACAGTAACGCTCAGCCCTCAACGGAAAAGTGCTTCTAATAGACTTCACTGGTCTCTGTGGAAATCTACGACGTCACATTGTCCATTTATGTTACTGTCTATTGTGCGCTAACATCTTGATCTTGCATACTCCTACTGACTTCCTTATCTTGCTGCCTCTCCCTTCCACTCTTGTTTTCTTCTTCTCTAGCATACTCAACAAACTCACGCCTGAGAAGTTTGACAAGCTATGCCTTGAGCTCCTGAACGTGGGCGTAGATTCAAAACTCGTCCTTAAAGGAATCATCTTGCTGGTAAGAGTACATTTTTATTCTTTAGTCCTTTTGCTAAATGGAAATGTATTAATCCTAACCATACACCCTTTTAATGCCCAACTGGTCCCTCTCTGGTTTTCTCCCTTCTCTCCTCCCCCCACTGTGGTTTAGATTGTAGACAAAGCCCTAGAAGAGCCCAAGTATAGCTCGCTCTATGCTCAGCTATGTCTGCGCTTGGCAGAGGACGCACCAAACTTTGATGGCCCTTCATCTGAGATCCAAACATCCCAAAAGCAGAGCACAGTAAGTGTGGCTATTAAGCCTTAAGTACATTTGTTCTCCGCCTTTTTTATATTATATCACTACTGCCACTTCTGTTCTACTGAGCAGGCCGTAATAAATACTCTTCCCCTGATAAAAGCTGATGTTTTTTTCTTAATGCTTTTGTTGTTGTTATTAATACCTCCCTGCAACTCAATTGTGAAATGAATATTTGTCATTCATATGTATACTATTTCAGTAATGAAAGCGAAACTCGTCACACGTCCTGTCGGACTATAAAAGTTGTGTCCCGACACAATATATATGCTCCAGATATGCTTCTCTTGACAAACTTTGCCTTGAGTTGTGTCTAACCTAAGGATGATGTTTTATTTTGCTATTACAGACCTTCAGAAGACTACTGATTTCCAAACTTCAAGATGAATTTGAAAACCGCACCAGAAATGTTGAAAGTAAGTTCATGTCATTATGTGTACAGTATCTTTGAGCCCATTTCATCATAGCCCGTCCACTGCTTATGTCTGTTTCTCCTCTCCCTTCAGTCTATGACAAACATGACAACCCTCTTACTTCTGAGGAAGAGGAGCAGCGTTCCATTGCCAAGAGCAAGATGCTTGGCAACATTAAATTCATCGGGGAACTTGGTAAACTCGACCTCATCCACGAATCTATCCTTCATAAGTGCATCAAAACAGTACGTGCTCTTTATAATTGTTTGTTTTGAAATTCCTTCCCTTTTTTTTAAAGACTGCTCATCAAGAGTTGGAATCAAAAGAAATACTGCATACCTTCACGAAAACCAGAGTAGAGTACCTTGTATGACCCCTCTGCCTTCCCTCTCTCCTCAATCTTTTTCTGAAGCTTCTGGAAAAGAAGAAGAGAGTCCAGCTCAAGGATATGGGGGAGGATCTGGAGTGCCTCTGTCAGATAATGAGAACCGTGGGGCCGAGACTCGACCATGAGAAAGCAAAGGTAACCGTGCAAGCCTTTCATGAAATAGAATAACGTTGGGCGTCTGGCACATGTCAAATTCAACAACACAGAGACCACAAACTTGCAAAAACTTTTTTCATAGCCTTTTTATAATTGAGCGAGTTACTTATGATTTTGCAATGCAGAAGTAAAATCTTAAAGCTTTAGTAAGGAACTTATAGTTACTATAAAAATGATCAGGGCACTAAACACAAACCAGACATTTAACGTTTTGGTTTTGGCTAGTTTTTTTTTTTTTTTTTTTTTTACTCTGCCAGCCTCTTTTCTCTGTGCCTTTTGTGGTCCTGTCTGGGTCAACTGTCATGTCGGGGCCTTGCTAAGCTCACCGTCTGGCTGCACACAGCCTCACCTAAAGCCCCACTTGGCTCACAGCCAGCACTAACCTAATAATCTGTATGTACAATGTCTGCCTGTCCTCACTCCCCCCCTTTCTCCAGTCTTTAATGGATCAGTATTTTGGCCGTATGCGATCCTTAATGAACAACAAGGAGTTGCCCGCTAGGATCCGCTTCCTGCTGCAAGACACAGTGGAACTGCGAGAAAACAACTGGGTCCCCCGCAAGGCTTTCATTGACAACGGACCAAAGACGATTCACCAGATCCGTCAGGAGGCAGTGAAAGTGAGTCCAGTGAAGTGATGGTGCTCCTCGTTCAGATTGCCCACATTTTGGGATGATTAATAGTTCATGTCCAACATCCGAAACCGAGGTTGAGGCATGCCTGTGATAACGGGCCCCATAAATAAACCTGTAACATTAAAACCCTCTCTCCCTTACAAAGAAGCAGTTTCTACACATCAGCAAGCAGCCCATTGAGAGAAATGTGAGTCAGCAGGACGTTGTCCTCACACAAAAATATGCACAGGATGTAATTTAAGTTTCCGGCTTGATAACAAACATGTCGTTTAGTGTGGAGTATGGAACCGCGTTGAGTTAATGTTGGAAAGAAAGTTCTGGGTTGGACTTGTAATCATGTTATTGGACAATGTAATGACATTAGCTCTGTTCTCTGTGTTCCTGTAGGATTTGGGTGTTTTCATCCCAGCACCCATGTCTCAGGGGATGAGGATGGACTTCTTCCTGGAAAGCCCCTTCATGCCCAACAGAATGAAACTGGACAGGGAGACTCTCGGGGGATTGGCCGATATGTTTGGGCAGATGCCAGGTATAGGCTATGTTCCTCGGTGTCTCTGCCTTTTGTAGCTACATCTCGTCATGTTCTAATTTCATTTTCATGTTGTCGATGTGACTGGACTGACTTTTTATTCTTACAAGCATTATATACAGCTGTTTACAATGTTTAAGTTGCATCAAGAATAATGCATTTTGAAGTTGTTGTGGTACACAAAATGATGAGCTAAAAGTGATACAAATTAGTTTGATCTATTGTTATGATCACCTTTGGGTGGTAATTTTTATATAATACTCCCAATGTGTCTTCTGCTTGGACCCAGTCTTCCTTGTAAAATCTCTATTGACATCATCTCTGTACTTTGTTTACTCAGGCAGTGGGATTGGAACTGGCCCGGGGGTTATTCAGGATAGGTACTCGCCCACTATGGGACGCCATCGCACCAACCCGCTCTTCAACGGCCACATCGTCCCTCAACCACAGTCACAGTTCGACGCAGGGCCAAAGTCTTTTGTTAAATCCAACCAGGTAATCCTGCTAACAGATTATTATTATTATTATTATTATTATTATTATTATTATTATTATTATTATTATTGCAAACAGTGATTGGTGTTTCTCGAAGAATTCAATGGAGTTAAATGTTTATGAAAGTTATCCACTATGCCCATGTGACCTTTGACAGGTTCAGAACCAGCATTTCCTCAACCAGAACCAGAACCACATGGCCCAGCAGCAGGTCCAGTCCAAGGACATGCCTCCACGATTCAGCAAGAAAGGACAGCTCAATGCAGATGAGGTAACTGGAACTACTTCGTAGCTGTGATGCAGGATATGGACAAAAGCATAAAAAAAATAAAAAATTTGTCCTGACAATATATTGCTTTTAATTGAATTTTAATTAAGTTGAAAGGTGCACCAAGCCAGATCCTTTGTTGTTAAAATACTGCTCAAGGTAAAACGTGTGTATCATACAGTCCTGCCTGCAGGTTATTTAAGTCTTCATGCCCAGTGATTATAAAAAGACGCGTTATTCTGAGGAACACAACCTGCTACCAGTCTTTCTTCTACCGTGTACTCTGTCTTTGATCTCCATCTTTCTTATCCTTCCTCCACTCCTTCTCCTCTTCTCTTCAAACTGGCAGCTGGTCCGCTGACTGCGATTATGAGATATGAGGGCATGGATGTAACTAATAGGCAGATTTAGATTTTTCTTTTCTTTTTTTAAAGAGCATAACCAGTACTAATTTATGTTTTGTGTTCATGTGTTTCTGGTCCCCCAGATCAGCCTGCGACCTGCTCAGTCATTCCTCCTCAACAAGAACCAGGTACCCAAACTCCAGCCCCAGATCCCCACCATGATGCCTCCCAGCGCCCAGCCCCCACGTACTCAAACCCCCCCTCTGGGACAGGTAAGAGACGGTCCCTTCTCACAGTTTGACTCTTGGGTATTTTTAAACGGTCATAAACATAGATAAGACGGTAGACACACAATGAAAGAATATAACAACAACAAAAGGTGTGAAAGAAACCGTTTTGAGAGAACACTGTTACTTGTAATAAACACAATGTTTATTTAGATCACAAACTTTTATTCGATGCACAGCTAGGACTCACGTGTCCACCATTTCCAACAGCAGAACAGATTCGCACAACCGCGCATGCGCTAACCTGCACACACTGGGAACCACCTTGTGCCGTAGTGAACAGTGTAGAGTGGAAATAATATGTTAGCAAAAACAATGAAAGGAAAAAAGAATCCTGGCCAAACCCAATCATCATCATTATCATCAAATGTTATGGTTTCTTTTGCCCCCAGCCTCCACAGCTTGGCCTGAAGACCAACCCTCCGCCCATCCAAGAGAAACCTCAGAAGATAAACAAGAAACCACCTCCTGCCAAGGAGGAACTGCTTAAAATGACGGTAGGCAAAAACATAAATTGTAAATCTTTCAAGAACTAGTGCAGTATATAAATAATGGAAAATTGTTCTACAAAAAAAGACTGCAAGGAGTGCAATAAAGGGGAGGAATCAGGAAGGCAAAACGGCCTATTGCCACAACCTACACCACTTGGTTAGACAAATGTTGAACAGACCTTCCCAAACCCATCTTGAAGAAGGTAGTATGTGCCAAAAAAGTTAAATAATATACCTAAAATAAGATTTCATTAGGAAGAAGTCTTTCCTTTTTCTCCTGTCTGTAAAGACCACAAAGTTATTCAGATCATGAGACGTATCATGAGACTTGTCGGCTGCTCGTCTTTTAGAAGTAGCACTTTTGTGTTGTCATTGGTCCGCGACCGAGCAGTTGAGTTCTCATTTTTCACGTTTGGTGATCCAACTGGCCACAGCTCATTTCTATGCGCTCTAATCTCCACTTCAGGAGGCGATGGTGACTGAGTACTTGAACAGTAAGAACCTGACCGAGGCTGTGAGCGGCGTGAGGGAGATGAAGGCTCCCAAGCACTTCCTGCCGGAGATGCTGAGTAAGATCATCGTGTGTTCCCTGGACCGTCCCGATGAGGACAAGGAGCACGCTAGCACTCTGATCCACATGCTCCGCACTGAGGGCCTCATCACTGGAGAGAACTTCATGCAGGTACAAACCTCCAGCATTCCTTTTTATATCCGACTCAAAAATAGTTTCGCATTGCCAGACCTTCCTCCACAGTGCTGCGGAGGAGGGTCTGGCTAGTCCACACAACATTCCAGGACGGGAGAAAAGCATGCTCTGGTTTATTGGCATTTCTTTAAACAGAAGAAGCAGAAAGATATGCAACAGAGTATAAAGTGAAAAAAAAACAATTAGAACAGACACAACCGTAAGCAATAAGCAATAAAAGCAGTATTAAACTAGGAGGAAACAATAAGTAAAATTCATATATGTTGACTTTACAAACTAACAGAATAATTGTATTATAAATAGTTTTAGTGCTGACATGTACCGTATATGTGTTGACCACCCAGTGTTTTAGCTGCATAGTAAAAGATGTATATGTGTTTAACTGTCTGATATGGTTTGGGATTGAATTCCACTCTCTTGACCCTCTGATGGACCAGGCTGACTGACTAAAAGAACTTTTCCGCAGCGGAATAACTCGGTCTCCTCTTGGGGCTAGGAGGCCTGAGTTTGTAGTTACTTCGAGTGGAATGATTATGAAGTTGGTAACATCACGATTAATTCTGTGGCATTTCCTCTCCTGCAGGCTTTCCTCAACGTCCTGGACCAGTGTCCCAAGATCGAGCTGGATGTGCCCCTGGTGAAGTCCTACCTGGCCCAGTTTGCGGCTCGGGCCATCATCGCAGAGCTGGTGAGCGTGGCGGAGCTGGCTCACCCCCTGGAGAACGGCACACACTTCCCCCTCTTCCTGCTTTGCCTGCAACAGACGGCCAAGCTGAAGGACCGCGAGTGGCTCACCGATCTCTTCCAGCAGAGCAAGGTCAACATGCAGAAGATGCTCCCAGGTACTTGATGCTCCTGCTACAGAGAGAAACGTACCAACACAGCATCCAACCCATTTAAATCTTTACAGATATTTTATCATTATTATTATTGGGGTATTGGGTGTTTAGGGTTGTCCCAAACGATTATTTTTTAAACAATTAGTCTAGTGCTTATTTTTTTCCGATAAGTCAACTAATCTAACGATACATTTTTCAATTAGGGATTATTTTCCCATTGCTCAATTATTAACAATTTACACAAAACAAATTTCAACAAGGTTCAAATCTCTATTTATTCAAATTGTTTAACACTGCACTGTTCAAGTAAAAATTGATTTTTAGTGCAACGTGAAGCCAGATGTAGGCTATCAGTCCAACCACAAAAATAAAGTCACTTTCAGGAGGAATACAGAAATAAAAACTCAAAAGTAAACAGAGCAAGTGCAAAAAGAGTAGCCCATTTTTAACACTAGGTAAAATAATGAATAAGCTCTAGTTTAACAGAGACGGAGCAGAGCAGGGAAAGGAAATGCAGAAGAACGTGTTTTAAATAGCATTTGAAAAAATTATAAACGCAATGTGGCCGGTGTTGATAGTGTGGCACACCACCACACATTAGTCTATATGTGGGAAACGCTGATCTCCTACTACCTGAGCCCCGTCTGTGTGTAACGTAGAGCTTTTCCCGCGTGTCTCTACGATGTTTAACGTTAGACAGCCAATCACAAGCATTGTTAGATCTTGGTAGAAGCATGCTAATTGGCTCACTGACGCTACTCCTTAAGTATTTGGTATTGAATGACAAGACATTTTTCAATACTCGATACTATGGAGGCAATTCGGTCGGTGCCTAAAAACAGGGTTTCTGCAGGTTTCACCAAGTCAAATGTAAGGCTTTTTAACACCATTATCAATGACATTTAAGACCTTCATCACAACATCAAAACCAAAGTCAGATGTCAGTCGGGAAACATCGTCTGAAACAATTCCCCTATTTCCTCATCGGCATTATAGGACTGGGGCCTAGATTGGCTGCCATAAAGTTGCATGTTGGTTTCCTTTGTGGTCCTAACGCAGCAAATTAGATTTGGACTAGCGACAGAACAGCAACACCACAGAATAAAATCAAAAAAATCATTCTAAAGCGATACGGGAGCATTTCAATGAGCATTATTGTAGAGGGAGCATTACATTGACATTGGAAAATTATGACCTGTTTGAAATTATTTGAGACACAATACTTCAGTAAATTTAAGACTTTTTAAGGCCTACAATTTTGATGTTGAAATTCTAGACTTTTGTAGACTTTTTAAGACCCCGCGGAAACCCTGAAAAAGTGTTGAATTCAGTACCCAGCCCTGCTTCTGAATTACTGACTTGTTCTTCCTGGCAGAAATCGATCAGAACAAGGACCGCATGCTGGAGATCCTGGAGGGGAAGGGCCTGAGCTTCCTCTTCCCGCTGCTGAAGCTGGAGAAGGAGCTGCTGAAACAGATAACGGCAGACCCCTCTCCACAGTCCATCTACAAGTGGATTAAAGACAACATCTCGCCCAAGCTTCACACCGACAAAGGCTTTGTCAACATCCTTATGACCAGGTAAATGTACAGCCGATGCGTTTCAAGTTCATTTAGATGAACACGGAGTCTAAGTTGATCAATTAATGAATTTAACATTTAAGTGCAAGGACAGCGAAAGGGGTCTATGTTTCAGGCTTTTTTTGACCAGTACATAATTTTGCATTCCCACTACCTAGGGCTGCAACTACTAATGATTGTTTCTATTATCGATTCATCCACCCATTATATTCTCCATTTATTGTTTGGTCTATAGCCTTGTTTCATTTGCGGGATTGTTCAGGTGCCGCTGGATGTCCCTCGTTTCGGCCTGATGTCCGTTACCTTCCGCTTTCTTTGTGTTCGCATTTTAAACTCTGGTGGATTTCTGAGGACTCTGGTTAACTGTTCCTCAGATCTCTGCAGGGTAAATCCAGACAGCTAGCTAGACCATCTGTCCAATCTGAGTTTTCTGTTGCACGACTAAAACAACTTTTGAACCTTCACACGTTCCACCAAAACAAGTTCCTTCCCGAGGCTATTTTGCAGCGCCACCGTTGGTCTGTGCAGCCCTTAGCGCCGCCCATGACCATTGTGATTGGTTTAACGAATTGTCAATAAATTGTTTGAAAAAATGTTTTTATTTCCCGGAATGCTGTGTGAACTAGCCAGACCCTCCTTCGCAGCGCTGTGTAAGAAGGTTCTGGCAATGCGAGACCAGCTTTAAAGTGATTGACCGTTGTCTTCTGCTCTTGTCCCAGTTTCCTCCAGTACATCTCCCAGGAGCTGTGCATGGGCGAGGCCGACGAGCAGCTGGCCGCCCCTTCCAAAGAGCAGCTGGAGCAGGAGAAACAGCTGCTGCTGGCCTTCAAGCCCGTCATGCAGAAGTTCCTGCACGACCACACCGAGCTGCAGGTCAGCGCTCTCTACGCCTTGCAGGTGCACTGCAACAGCAGCGCCTTCCCTAAAGGTACAGTACTCCCAAGTCTTGGGCAGTCCACTAGAGCTAGACCCATATAGCCGCTGTTAACTTGTTGCAAATATTTCGATGTACATGTGAGACAATAGTAATTGCAGTACATAAATGCCAATATAAGTTTGAGGAAGTTTAAAAAAAACAAAGAAAGGGCCTCCGTTACGTAGTTTGTCCACCAGAGAGCGCTGACAACAGTGAATTGTCACGCTCCGTAATTAATTTGGTCATAATTCTTGGTCAAATATTTATTCGTGGGGGCACCTTGATAGCTCACCTGGTAGAGCATGCACCCCATGTACGAAGGTTCAGTCTTAACCGCAGCGGCCCTTTGCTGCTGATGTCATTTCCCCCCTCTCTTCCATTTCACATCTCAAGCGGTCTTGTCTAATAAAGGCCTAAAATTGCCACAAAAAAAATGTATTCATTAGGGCTGTCAATCGATAAAATTATTTAATCACACAATTATCCTAGTTAACTCGCGATTAATCACACATTAATTTAATTGCACATTTTTTTGAATCTTTTCTAAATGTACTTTAAGAGAGATTTTTCAAGTTTTGACAAGGGCTTTGACACTGAACTTGCCATTCAATAGACCCTTTTCTTCATCCATTTTTGTTCCGCTCTAGGACCTTTGTTTCTGCTAGACATCCCGTCCTGTTCATGGATGTATTGTAAGATCCGACCCGCTCTCGTCCCTGCCGGTCTTATGACAGCACTAGTATTCATGTAGAAGAATGGATATTGGAGCGATCTCTAGCTCACCCAGTAAGATCGTGCGCCCCATGTAGGCTGAGTCCTTTGCAGCGGCACGGGTTCAAGTCCGACCTGCGGCCCTTTTCTTGCGTGTCATCCCCCCATCTCTCTCTCCCAACTTTCCTGTCTGTTACACTCTGTCCACGATCACTGTCTAATAAAAAAAAAAGAATGGATATTAACAGTTTTTTATTTTTTAAACGTAGGTATTGCGTCGATCTGTTGATATGCTGTCTACAGTTACAAGTAGGGTTGGGCGGTATCCAAATTTTGATACCGTCAAACCTCCTCCCTGTTTTACCGCGGTATATGGTATTACCGTGACTAATTAAAAAATGATGACGTAAGGCTCAGACGGCGTCACCAAACTGTTGGCTTGTGCACCGTTCAGAAACTGAATACTAATACTGAAACAATAATAACATAACCACTTACAAAAAAACCTACTTTCTCCTACACACTGACACGTGATGACAACCACACATAATTACATAAATTATATTTTTTTTTAATGATGGTATTGAAACTGATACCGTTGTTATTTTTAAGACCCCATGGTATACCGTATTACCGGCTAACCCTAGTTACAAGTACAGCAGTACTGGTTAAAACAATGATTTAAAATGTTTGTCATTAAAGCACCATATCCTACTTTATTTTGCTAGTAGAAACAAAATAATTTTTAGTGAAGACATTCAGTAATGGCCTTTCTTTTTTTTATTCTTTCCACTAAGGCATGCTGCTGCGCTACTTTGTCAACTTCTACGACATGGAGATCATTGAAGAAGAAGCCTTCCTTGCATGGAAAGAAGACATTAGCCAGGAATTCCCTGGAAAAGGAAAATCTTTATTCCAGGTACAGTAATGCCATCACAGTGGGATTTTTATTGTTTCTCTCAAACATTTGCGGTAACGGGGTTGCGCTCATGAAAATAAATTGCCACTTGATTTGTGTGACTGAATATCTTCCGTTATGTATGCACCGAATCCAGATTTTTGGGGTTCGGCCAAATACCGAATCCACTGGTTAAGATTCTGCCGAATACCGAATCCTACTCCCATCCTCAGTCCATCAACACAGTAAAGACATTAATGAAGTAAACAAATGGTTAACACCAGTTTTTAGCTGTGACTGTCCTTCCTTTGCCGTACCTGAAGTTGATGCGTTTTGGCTGTTGTCTGGAGATTCCTTCATGCACAACTCGTATTCTTTCGGATGTTTCATACGCAAATGTTCTAACAGCGGCCATGTTGCGTATTGTTTAGGGTCCTCGCCACCACGAAAGAAATCGGCATTGCAAATTGAACACGGAGCTGGACTTGAATCGCCTTCTTTTGACTGAAAACCACTGCCAAACAACACTTTTTCTGCTCACGAGTTCCATTTTCACTTTCTCACAGCCTACTGCAATGAACAGGCCACCTACATAAACACCTTCCTGTAATCAACGGCGGCGTCATTACGTCGACCAGCGTAGCGCAAGAGTAGGGTTCGGTTCGGTGGAAAACAATTCTAAGGTTCGGCAGAAACTGAACCCCGTCAAAAAGCCCAATATTCGGCCGAAGCCGAATCCTGGATTCAGTGCATCCCTAGTATACACATCATGTACAAACCTTTTTTGTACGAGACTGACAGATGTACTGTATATGTGATTTTCTTTTTTTTTCACTTTGTTTGACCTCCATCAGGTCAACCAGTGGCTGACCTGGCTAGAGACAGCGGAGGAGGAGGAGTCAGAGGAGGAAGCAGATTGAGAAACCACGAAGAAGCATCATGGTGTAGAAGATCGACCTATTCTTATTAGTACACTCGCCTTTTTCATTTTATTTAACTCTATTCTTAATTTAACCACTACCACGTGGCACTTAGCTGCTTCTGTTATGCAAAATATAAACAGAAAGCTTGTACCTGTAGGGCCTCATGTGTTACCACCCGTTACCGTGACGATGGGCTGAGAAGCATCATTTGATCTGTTGCCTAATGGAGGTTTGATTTTGGATCTTATGTCCTGATCAGCTGCATGAATTCTAAAGTCTGGAGTGGCTCAACCATCTGGTTTTTTGTCTTCTTTTTGAAGTGTGTAACTTTTTTCTTTTTTTTCTTTTTAACTGTATTGTTTGTTTTTTTTCTCTCCATTTCCACTTAATTTTTACTGATTGGAACTTCCCCATTAGGAAACTGCTTTATTTAAGAACGCGTAGGATTTCCCCCTAAATAAATCAAATGAGTCGTCTTCGCTAATGTTACATAAACGCATTAAGACTGTTCCCAAAAGGTCTCGTCAGTGACGGGCTTAGTGATCCCATGTAAGGGCCAACGCTGGATTCCCTTCCATCACACTCATGTGATCCTTCAAAACGGCAAAGGAGATTATATAGTGTAAAAAAACAAAGACAATATGTGACATTCAGCATTTTGTTTCAGAAAGCATGATGGATGAAAAGGGGGGGCCCACTAAAGTGAGAGTGAAGCATAAGCTGGCAAAGCATTTCAAAATGAATTAATGTGCTTGTTTAGTCAACTTATGCTTACAAAAAAAAAATGTAATTAAATAAAAGTGCTTTTGTAGTCGCTGATAATGAGCATCTTGCTTTCTTTGTGATTTCCCCCTTTCGTCATCGGTCCCTTTCTCGGATGAGTGGTTGCAATACTCACTCAACGATCCTCCTCATGTTACAATACTTCAAGAAGTTGTAATCATTGGTGTACCGCAGTAACGTTTCAAAGTTGCCTGTATTTCTACCTCTTAGTAAGATGGGCTTATTTTTGTTTATTGTGCTTGGATAATGACATCTACTAAGAAGAACCTATTATTATAGCCCAAGCAGATGCTGAAGTTTTTGATTTAGTCCTGGCCTAATTGCACAATAAAAGTATGGAAGCAGACTTTTCCTATGAATCTTCACGTGGTTTACAAGTATTAACTATTTGAGATCTAAAGAAAAGCTTGTTTTTTTTTGTTTTTTTTTTATTAATAGGACAGCTTGGCATCCTCTTTGAGAAACGATAAAAGGTGGGCTTTCAGAGTTCCGTCTCACCCAGAATTTGGAGTAACCGTGTGAAAGTGGCCTGTTTATTTCGAATGCTCCAATGTGGAAAGTGGAACAAGTGCATTTTTTATGTTTTTCTTAAATTGGCAAAGTGATAGCGAACCGTTAACATAGGTTGTAATTGACCCCGCCCCCCCACTAAACTAAAATGTGTCTAACTGCTAAATAAGTTTGACTTTTTGCCCAACAACTGTGCAGACAAGCCATGCTTATGTATAAGACAATGGATTCGGATCATATTGTACGGTATTCGAAATTATTGTGAACCTCTACTGCTTTAATGTCAATAAAGTCCAGTACATGAGCACCAAAACTAGTCTTCACTTTCTTCACATTTTCAAACTCTGCATCTAAATCCTTCACACTGTAACACTTTCACGTCTGAGATGACCACAACCCTCTGCTCGTCCGTCAACTATACCGTAACATTACAGTGTCTGATATCTATCGAAGATCTCAAGACATTTCTCATTGCGTTTTTATACTTTTTTATTGAATTTACCTTCTCTTCTTGACCACACACCCTGGTAAGTGAAAAACCAAGGCATGATTGCACTATGCATTTTATAAGTGATATACAAAATGTTCAAAAAGGTACAAAAACATGCCTTTGGCATTATGTACGAGTTATGAACCAAACGCTGACCGGTATTTAAAGTGCTCATAATATGCTTTTTGGCTTTTCCCCTTTCCTTGTGTTATATATATATATTTTTTTGTGCATGTTATAGGTTTACAAAGTGAAAAAGCCCAAAGTCCACCCCAAAGGGACTTCCCATCTCCAACAGAAAACACTGTTCACAAACTGCTCCAAACAGCTCTACTGTAGTCCAGCCTTTACTTCTGTGACATCACTTTGTAACGCACGTTCTAATGCTCGCCTAGCTGCTAGCATGGCACGCCCTCATACTCTGCTTCAGACTAGCTAGCAGTGCTTAGCTAGCTACTGCGCATGTGCGACTCCCAACAAAGATGGAATAGAAGTGAGATGCCTCACTCTGTAGCTGCAGCAATGTGCAGTACAACAAAAATATGTTTATTGAAAATTAAACCATGTAAACCTATTCTGGTACAACCTCTAAATACAATTATGAATCTGAAAATGAGCATAATATGAGCACTTTAAAGTACTTAAATTTGACATTAAAGTTATACAAATCTAGTTACAGTTGACCGTTTGAGTTAGCCACAGATACAAATATATACTGTACCTGTTCATTTTAAGCTTTTAGTTAACACTTTTACAGATGAGAGGACTAGTAACATTTGTTTTGGGATCAAAATAGGAATTATTGAGGCTGGTAAAAAATGAATTTAAAAAAGGAAAGAGCAAGTAGAAGAAGTTGCCTTTTAATATGGGTTCCAGTTCAGTATAATAACTGAGAAATATGTCTGACTGTGGAGGCAGAGGGAGATTTTTCAGGCTGTATGGTGCCAGAGTGGACGAGGACCTAGAGGTTCATGTCGTCTCAGCATTTTCTCCAACCACAATCATTTTGCTTCTCTGTAACTCATAAAAACTGAGTGAAAAATCTCCTCTGATTGCAGTAATGACCAAACAAAGCAGCTTTTCTATATATGACAAAACGTTAATTTGTGACTATTCTTGGTCTGTAGGGATCCAGAAGTATTCCACCACCTTCCTGCTTCTGCGTGGAGGGGCAGAGTCAGGCCGCTCTCCTCCAAAGGGGGGCAGCTCATCGAAGTGACTCGGGCCCAGATCCCTCCCCGTGTGTGGCGCAGAGACCCTGAACATGGTCCTTTGAAAAAAAAAAATTATATAAAAGGTTATAAAAGGAGTGAGTTCTTGTATATATAAAATGCAACCGATCCCTTCTGGGGAGAAATCCTTACAATTGACCTTTCACAGTTTGGTTTGTTTGTCCACCAGTATTACTCCTACTTTTCAGTATTAGTATTTAGTATCAAAAAAGGCAATGTCACATCTTAGAGGACCTCACATTTTGTCGTATGAAAACCTTGTATTTCCAATTCTGGTGGGTTTCGTGCTCTTAAATAGTTTGAAGGCTGATATTGCCTCATGAGTTGAGACCATTATGTACATATTGTATGCATTAAAAACAGTTTGGATAATAATGGCCAAAGTGTTCTGTCATCCAAATAAAACAAGATTTTTCTGAAAAGTTTACATTTTGGAGATAGGTTTCCACCGGAGACCATGTTTAGTGAAAGTTGCTGTTTTTATGGCCCCCTTGTGGCCACAGTGTTACCTGGATGAAATCCTTTCAGGCTCTTCAGGACTGGACTCAGGGGTGGAGATGTACACAGGGTCTCCCTCCTGAACAAAATCATATGACATGACATAAGAACTGGTCGCTTTGACTTTTTTTCTTCTTGTTTTACATTATTAGATAACGTCATGAAACACAGCTGTAGAGTCATCTCACCGTAAAATTTCTTGGCATGCCGTCTTGATTTTTGAGAATTTTCACCCTCTGATCGCTTTCTGTCATGCAGAGGAAATAACTCTTGATGTTGGCTTGACACTGTTCCAAAACAAACATAAAATGTATCTTGAATTTGTATTAACCACACAGGCAAAAAAAAAAAAAAAAAAAAAAAAAATTTATTTTTTTTTAAATGTCAATTTAACTTATGCTATGTGCTGACATGAAATGTATGGAAGCCAATTTCTGCCAATGTGATGAAAAAAAGATCCTGTAAGTTATTATAATTAGAAATTCCAAAAAGAAATACTTATATATACTTATAGTATCTCACATAATGACTTAGTATCCCAAACGTATGAGAAACCTTCTCAAAATAATGACTGCGTATCTCAAAATAATGATTTAGTTTCCAAAATTAATGAGAAACCTTTTGGAATAATGACATGGTATCTCAAAATAATGAATTAGTATCTTCAAATGAGTGACTTTTTTTGAGTTACCAAGTCATTATTTTGAGAAAGTTTCTCATTGTGATGACTTACAGAATCAGTTTTTTAATCATATGGTAGAAATGGGCTTCCACATATACTGTATGTATATACTGTATATATATATCACCATGCAACAATGTCATTGTGTAATGACAGACTTTAGTATGAATGAGACTACAATTTAAAAACAACAGAGATAACCACTTGGATGCCGCCTATCTTGTCTCCTTCAGAAAACATGATCAGTGCTGAGGTGTGATGAACAAGAATGGCTGCCACGGATGCTTTCTTACTGCTTTGGTCTGCCTCAGAGCCTTCAGGTCCTCCTGAGCTCTGAACCTGTCGGCTAACTCCTGGTGCTTCTCCCTCCAGCTGAGACACTCGGCCGTTCTCTCCTGCCTCTCCTTGTCAGCCAGACGCCTTTCGGCCTCGGCCTCCTGCTGAGCCTGGTTGGCCTTTTTGCCCTCCTCCTCCGACGCCATCGCTCTGCGCCTCAAATTCATCTCACTGTGAAAACAAGACTAAAATGACATCCCAAAATACCTAAATTTAACCACCGGACTGCAAAGAAATTGATTTCCATTCCATTTTTCTACATTGTTTTGCAAACTCGCTCTTATTTTTTGCTGTTTGGGCCTTATTATACAAATTTTCCCATTTTAGTTCTCCTTTCTTCCAATGTTGTGATTTCTACTTTGTTAAGAACCATAGTGCAAACTTCTCTTGTGTTTTTAAAGTACTGTTTGCATCATGACTGCATTTGTTTGTCTGAAATCAGTCATTTAACTTTGTACGCAGAAACAAAAACATAAAAAAATATTAGCCAGTAAATCAAAGCAACAAGCTATTTTAGATGACAATGTTAACCTCTTTACCAGTAACGTAGCATGTGTGGATTAATCTATAGTAGCTAAGCACATCTGGATTAAGGAATTCTCCCCCATTTTTCTGTTCACTGATACTGCACAGAGACCACCTGTACGTATGTCCAAATGAAGGTGAATAAATGCGTGATGTAGTGGGTTTCTACTTTTAAGGGAGTATTTGAAATCCTGCGTTTATCTTGGGAAACTTGTCTTAGAATCAAACAGCCCTTCTTTTCTCTGACATTCATCTTTCTTAAAGATGATTAAAAAGAATAGTTTCTACTGTTTTCTCCTCCTCTGCTGCCCCCTTTAAATCCTCCTATTTTCTTCTTCACTTCCAGCTTACCTTATCTCCTCTCAGCTTATCC